>NC_054846.1:25908484-26211515 GCF_018345385.1 Vulpes lagopus | reverse complement strand
ATGTCTGGGGGAAGAGGATGAACAGGACAGGCTTCCTGAATGACATGACATTTTAGCTGGAGTTTGGAGGAATAATAGAAGTTTGCCAGGCAGACTAGGAATGGGAGAGTAGGGAAGATGGGAGGGTATTGGGTAGATGATGGGGAAGGGCATACTGTGCAGAAGAGCATTTAGGACATTTGTCAGGTGTACTGCTGACCTTAGTGAATCTGGTGGCTTCTCAGGGTATTCACTGGGAAGAGTTATACAACTATATCAGTCTTCAGTTGCCTCTATTCATTAGTGACTTCAAGGGGAATTTAAAGCTAGTTCCTGAATTCTAGTTGTTAATAACTTTTTTGATTACAGTACATAATCAGCAGTTAAGAGATTTTATGATATGACAAAATGATGTAATAAATAATAAGCCTGTAAGAGGTTTAGAAATATGGAGGCTAGGGCACGTCTGTTTTACTCACTTGGGCTTTAGTTTGTACTTCACAGCTCTTGTCAGTGGTGTTAATCATACTTTTGTCAGAAGTATGCCTGATTCCATGGTTTTTTCTCTTTGTAATTAGAGAGGTTTTTTGGAATTCAGTTCCATGCAAGTCTTAGGGCTAATGATTTATTTTAATACTTATAAATTCACTCACTCATATTCTACTGCAAAGTTGATCACCAAGGTGTTTCAGGATAAAAATTGGTTTAAGTTCTTTTAGTGTGAAGAAATGGATTTTTCTTCGAATATTATGATGAATTTCCTTTAAAAAATATATTTATAACAGTAATTTAAAGATTGAAAATATGCCCTCAGTTTAAACCACTGAAGATTATTGGGGTGAGTTTTCAATTTTAGAGTTTAAATTGATCAACAACTTAATAATTATCCAGGAATCATAGTATAAATTGTGGTCTCAGATTTTTTTTTTTTAAGATTTTATTTATTTGTTTATGAGAGACACAGAGAGAGGCAGAGACATAGGCGAGGGAGAAGTCTGATGTGGAACTCGATCCCAGGACCCCAGGATCATGCCCTGAGCAGAAGGCAGACGCCCAACCACTGAGCCACCCAGGAGTCACTCACAATAGATTTTTAACCGCTTTGTTTTGAGATACTAGCAGTTGTCTAGTACCTAGTGAGCTTAATATCTCTCATGTTCTTTTGTGAGATCTCACATACAAAGGATTAGGTTAATCATTCCTTAGTTAACAGCTAGTATCATATTGGGTTTGCATAAGCCTTAACTTCCTCCTGTGTATGTTTCCTTTTAAGAATTTCTTATTCTCATTTTCCTTTCCCCCCTAAGGAAAAACACACTTTTCCATTGTGTCTCCTGTCCCCAACTACAGCACTGCTTCATTCTTGACAATAGATGTGTAGGTTTTCCATACATCCTGTAATTCTTTCTTCAAGACTAGCTGGGTATCCTACAATTTAGTTCAATTCTGACACTGTGTATATGGAGATAGTGATGGAGCCCACAGTGTAAGGGTGCAGTCTTGAAAGACTGCTCTCCTGCTCCCCCTCCCACCCTTCAGATAACCAATCACAAGTCCAGGTTGTTACCTATGCATCTGACCAAATGGCTATAGATTGGAGGTTTGCTCTCCTTGGATTTGATTTATTTGCTAGAGTGGCTTTCTCAGGAAAACATTTTACTTACTACATTACTGATTTATTATAAAAGGATATAACTCAGTAACAGCCAAATGGAAGAGGTGCATAACGCAAAGTATATGGGAAGGGGTGCAGAGCTTCCATGCCCTCTCTAATGTACCACTGTCTCCACATCTTCATCCCGGAAGCTCTCTGTACCCTGGTTTTGAGAGGCTTCATTACAAAAACTGATTGAATCATTGACCCTTGGTGATTGAATTCAGTCTTTAGCCTCACTTCCCTCCCTAAAGGTCTGAGAGCTTTGGGGCATGGGGCTGAAAGTTCCAACTGTCTGTATGGCAACAGTCCCCATCCTTAGCTTATATCAAGGCTTTCCAAAAATAACTTGATTAACATAAACTCAAGTGTGGTTAAAAGAAGCTTTTTATAATAATAATTTAACTTTTATAGCTCCAGAAATATTTCAGGAACTGGAAACAAAATTAAATATTGTAAAAAGTGCCCCTATGGCTCTTATTTGGGAAATTACAAGGGTTTTATAGCAGTGTGCCAGGAATAGTGATGAAGACCAAATAATACCACAATATCACACCTCCCCATGGGTGTTCCTTCCAATATATTTATGTTTTCTTGTAAAACATTTGGGCAGATATTGTAAATTTGCATAAATGTTATAGTATTAATTATTTTATTGTTTCTTAACTCTCTTGATACTGTTTTTTTTTTTTTTTTTTTTTTTTTTTAATTTATTTATGATAGTCACAGAGAGAGAGAGAGAGAGAGGCAGAGACACAGGCTGAGGAAGAAGCAGGCTCCATGCACCGGGAGCCTGATGTGGGATTCGATCCCGGGTCTCCAGGATCGCGCCCTGGGCCAAAGGCAGGCGCCAAACCGTTGCGCCACCCAGGGATCCCTCTTGATACTGTTTTTAAGATTTATCCTTGCTGGCTGCACATCTTGTTACACCTGATGGCTGCCTTACATGGGATACATCCAGCACATTTTATCATTATTCATTTCCCTAGCTAATAGATACATAGATTGTCTCCAACTCTGCTGCCCCAGCAAAGCTGGGTTGAACTTTTTTTTTTTTTAAGATTTTATTTATTTATTCATGAGAGATACAGAGAGAAAGAGAGGCAGAGACACAGGCAGAGGGAGAAGCAGGCTCCAAGCAGGGAGCCCAACATGGGACTCGATCCCAGGTCTCCAAGATCACACCCTGGGCCGAAGGCAGCGCTAAACCGCTGAGCCACCCAGGCTGACCCTGGGTTGAACTTTTATAGCAGTGAGAAAAAAATTTTAAAATTGTATTTAAATTCAATTAATTAACATATAGTATATAATTGGTTTCAGAGGTAGATATCAGTGATTCTTATGTAACACCCAGTGCTCATTACATCACATGCCCTCCTTAATGTCCATCACCCCAGTTACCCTGTCCCCTCCTCTCCCCCCTCCAGTGACCTTCCGTTTATTTCCTATGAGTAAGAGTCTCTTATGGTTTGTCTCCATCTCTGATTGCATTTTGTTTTATTTTTCCCTCTCTTCCTCTATGATCTGTTTTGTTTCTTAAATTCCACATGAGTAAGATCATATGATAATTGTCTTTCTCTGATTGACTTATTTCACTTAGCATAATATCCTTTAGTTCTGTTCATCTGTTAGAGGACATCTGGGCTCTTTCCATAGTTCAGCTATTGTGGACATTGCTGCTATAAACATTGGTGTGCATGTGCTCCTTGGGACCATTACATTTGTATCTTTGGGGTAAATACCCAGGAGTGCAATTGCTGGGTTGAAGGTAGCTCTATTTTCAACCTTTTTTTGTTTTTATTTAAAGATATATTTATTTATTTATTCATGAGAGACAGAGAGAAAAAGAGAGGCAGAGACACAAGCAGGCGCCATGCAGGGAGGCTGATGTGGGACTCGATCCTGGGGCTCCAGGATCATGCTCTGGGCTGAAGCCAGGTGCTCAACTGCTGAGCCACCCAGGCATCACAGGTTTCCTTTTTATTTTTATTTATTTATATTTTTTTTAGATTTTATTTATTTATTCATGAGGGACACAGAGAGAGAGAGGCAGAGACATAGGCAGAGGAAGAAGCAGGCTCCATGCAGGGAACCCGACGTGGGACTTGATCCCGGGACTCCAGGATCACGTCCTGGGCCAAAGGCAGGCGCTAAACCACTGAGCCACCCAGGGATCACCCAGGTTTCCATTTTAAAATTTCTTTGTGTCATTTGTTTTTCCATTGAGATTTTCATCTTTTACTCATTGCTCTTTAGGAGTTTCTTTTATATTTTAGATATTAGGCCTTGTTGGTTTTAGACTATATAAACATCTTTTTATTTGTTTCTATTAACTTTGTCCTGGATATCTTGAACAGAAATTTTTAATTCTGATATAGTTAAATCAATGAATTTTTGTGTCTTCTAATTTGTGCTTCTTGAATTTTGCTTAAGTAGTCCTGTTATAATCTTAGCATTCATATTTAATTCATTAATGTTTTTGGATTCTGTTTTAGTATATCCACTAAAGAGTAGGTACTTCCCTAAATATAGTTTTTTAAAATTTAAAATCAATTTCTAAAGATAAATTTTAATCTCTGGAGCACACTTCTACTTTATAGGAACACTGAATTTTTGCCATTTAATTGTAGTACAAAACCTTGTTTTTCTTTTGAAAGTGTAAATAAAGTTTATAAACTTCATTAAAACTGTGATTTCTGCAGAAGTTTTGTTCTTAGTATGGTATTTGGTAAAATTAAAAAAAAATTAAGTTCTTAAGTATTTATGCCCATACATTTTTAGTAACCCAGTTTCCTTTTGGGTGTTCAACCCTTTATTTATTTTGGGGGGTATAAAGGAATTGTGAAGAGTTCATGTTTTAAACTGTTGACACTGTTATTTTTATGCTGAGTTTCTAAAGTATGGAAGCTTTCTCCAAAGGCTGTCTGTTTTTTCTGTCTTTCCCAAGATTTCTTTGATTCTATTAAATGTTTAATTGCTGTCAGGATGAGTTACACATGAAAGTAGGATGAGGTTAATTTTCTCTGATTAAAGGCAATTTTTCTGTAAATAAGTTTCTCTGAATTACAGGTATAAGCCTCATTCAAGGCTAAATTGCTCCCTCTTGTGCCCGTAGTCAAGATGTTTACATTTTTTCTGAAATGTGGAATTAATACTTAGCATTTAACTATCATATTGTGTCAGTAGGATATTTGCAGATCAGTTGGTCATTTGGTCTCTTCACCTTTCTTTGTAAAGCTAGCAGCGTTTTATTTTTATTGTGTATGTTTCTTTTACTTTCTTTCGTTTTTAAAAAATAAACTCTACAGGGATCCCTGGGTGGCGCAGCGGTTTGGCGCCTGCCTTTGGCCCAGGGCGCGATCCTGGAGACCCGGGATCGAATCCCACATCGGGCTCCCGGTGCATGGAGCCTGCTTCTCCCTCCGCCTGTGTCTCTGCCTCTCTCTCTCTCTCTCTCTGACTATCATAAATAAATAAAAAAAAAAAAAAAAAAAATTAAAAAAAAAAAAAAAAAAAAAAAAAAAAAAAAAAAAAAAAAAAAAAAAAAAAAAAAATAAACTCTACACCCTTGTGGGACTTGAACTCATGACTCTTGAGATCAAGACCTGAGTTGGGATCAAGAATCAGACACTTAACTGAGCCATCCAGGTGCCCTGATTTTTAAGAAATTTTAAGTAGGATGCACACATTAAAAAAAAAATCACCACAAAACCTTAGGAGCAGCAACAGGTACTTTACAATTTGTTTTAAATATCACAAAAATAGGGGTGTCTGGCTGGCTCAGTCCATAGAGCATGTGACTCATGATCTTGGGGTTATAAGTTCGAGCCCCATGTCGGGTATAGAGATTACTTAAAATCTTAAAATATAACAAATACAGTTTTTTCATTTAAAAAGAAGTAAAAATTCTTTTCACCTGCCCTTCCCTTTCTCCTAAATTCTAAATTCTTCAACAGAGGTCATTGTGGTGAACAGTTGAGTGAATGTTTCCAAGCTTTTTTCCTGTTTCCTGTGCATTTATAAACCTGTGCATGCACAGAACACAGGCTTAACACTAAGGGAAACCTCAGAGATTTACTGTTTCGTAAATATTACTTACACTGAAGGAAGTCTAAGGGAACTTCCAGAAGCTTTCCCTGATGATCAAACTGTGCTCCACAGCACTATCTTTATGGTAGTTACTGCAGAATTCCGTCTCCTGGTCATTTGTTACCTTTTAGATTCTCAGGCCGTTACTACTTAGTACACTGTCATTTGTCATTTCTGATCTCAAGTCTTCTTCTCTCATTCCCATTTTTTTCTGTCTTACTCTCTAGATTTCCTCCTCTGTGGTCAGGAAACTCTATTTTATCAACTTGTTCTTGGAATGTTTATGTCCTTGCCTTATCTGATATTGGGTGATTTCCAAAAGATGCCACATTCTCTGTAGCCTTCTTCCGTGGTATGGATATTTTTTTCCTTTATATCCTACGTACCTCAGCACCAGGAAATAGGTGGATGTTGTCTTTGTCTTTCTATTGCCTCGTCCAGAATATTAGTAATCCCTTTTCCAACTAAAGTCTTTGTCTTTTGAGGTTCATTTCTCTGATCTTTCCTAGTTATGATATTGCTCTTATTCATTAATTATTGGAATTCTTAGTTATAAATTTAAGCTCTTCTTCTGTTGACACTCTTAGTAAGATAACCATATTTATGTGAATGAGTCATCCAAAACCTTAGCCTCTCAGTTGCTTGATGTCTTTATCTGCAATGACCATTTTCATTACTTCCCTTTATCCAGGTACTTCCTTATCACCGGTTGGCCCTTGTCCTTGCCAATACCAGAAGTGCTACCACTTTTGAAATCTCAATGTTCTACTTTTTGCCTACCTCCACTTACTCTATTCAAGTTCACTACTACAGTTTTCTGACCTATCAAGACTTACTCCTTCATTTCCTGATACCTGCACTGTTTATCCCATCAGCCCCCTCTTACACTCAGGTTTTTATCACTCATTATTCAGTTGCTTCTTTGCACATGCTCTTGGTCCTTTAGTTTCTTACTTGGGTAAATGCTGCTTCCTTCTCTATGCTAGGAGACGGAATCTAATTGCTTACTCCCTATTGCTTCATCTGAACAGTTACTTGCTTATTCCTCATTTCTTCACCCAGACTATTACTTGCTTCCTCCTTACTGGAGAAAATCACCCAACTGAGTTCCGATTTAAATTCATAATCCTAAACCTTGGCAAATTTACAAGTTAGATTTAGCTTAGTGGGTGTATAACCATTGCATTGAAGTTTGTAGGGTGTAATCATAAAAAACTTTTTTCCCCTATTGCCTGTTTAAAACTTCCCTGGTGCTGTTTCTTTACAGGTTCAGAGTCCCCAGGTCATTTTGAGTTTTAAAAACAATCTAGTTTTTTGGAAAGATTTATTTATTTATTAGGGGAAAGAGAGAGGGAAAATGCATGTGAGTAGGGGAAGGGCCAGGGAGACAGGCACCCTATCAGTTTGTTTTCTGTAGTTAAGAGTCAGTTTCTTGGTTTGTTTCTTTTTTTCCTTATTTGTTTATTGCTTTTGCTTTTTTGTTTCTTATTTGTTTATTTGTTTCTTAAATTCCTCATATGGGTGAAATCCTGTAGTATTTGTCTTTGATTTATTTCACTTAGCATTGTATTTTCTAGCTCTATCCATGTCATTGCAAATGATAAGATTTTATTTTTTTATGAAAGAATAATATTCCATTGTGTATATATACCACATCTTCTTTATCCATTCATTAATTGATGGACACTTCAGCTACTTCCATATCTTGGCTATTCTAAACAATGCTGCCATAAATATAGGGGTGCATGTATATCTTTGAATTACTGTTTTTTTTTTTTAAGATTTTTTTGTTTTATTTTTTTAAAGATTTTATTTATTTATTTATTCATGAGAATACACAGAGAGAGGCAGAGACACAGGCAGAGGGAGAAGCAGGCTCTCTGCAAGGAGCCCGATGTGGGACTCAATCCCAGAACTGGGATCACACCCTAAGCCAAAAGCAGATGCTCAACTGCTGAGCTACCCAGGCATCCCTAAAGATTTTATTTATTGAGAGAGAGATAGCAAGAGAGAACATGAGTGGGGTTGGGGGGGGGGGTGGTGATGCAGAGAGAGAGAAGCAGGCTCAATCCTGGGACCCCAGGATTATGACCTGAGCCAAAGGCAGCTGCTTTTTAATTAAAAAAAAAATTATTTATTCATGAGAGACACAGAGAGAGACAGGTAGTGACATAGGCAGAGAGAGAAGCAGGCTTCCTGCAGGGAGCCTGACATGGGACTTGATCATAGGACCCCAGGATCACTACCTGAGCCAAAGGCAGACGCTCTAACCACTGGGCCACCTAGGTACTTTCCAAAGGCAGATGCTTAACTGGCTGAACCACCCAGGCACCTCTGAATTACTGTTTCTGTATTTGGATAAGTAGAGCCGTTGATGGATCATAGGGTAGTTTTTAACTTTTTGAGGACTTTCCATACTGTTTCCCACAATGACTGTACCAGTTTGCATTCCAACAGTCGAATTTCAGTAATAACTAAAATGTCAGACAGCCTCATTTATATATAAGGTTTTCTCTTGCCTCAGTTGGGCTTGCCTCAGGCTTGAGAAGAAGTGGATTAACATGGACATTGCAGGTTGTTTCTTTTTCCTGCTGCAAACAACGCTGCAGTGAATATCCTTGAGGCACAGTAGTTTAGGAGTTGAGCTTTGGTGCTGGAGGTTTGAATCCCAGCTATGCTTTATTATCTGTGTAACCTTGGACAAATTACTCAACCTTTATATACCTCAGTTTCCTCCTCTGTATAATGGGGGTAATAATAGTGTCTGTGGGATGTCTTGGTAGCTCATTCGGTCAAGTGTCTGACTCTTGATTTCAGCTCAGGTTTTGATCTAAGGTTGTAAGTTTGAACCCCAGGTTGGACTCCCTGCTGGGTGTGCAGCCTACTTAAAAAAAAAAAAAAAACATAGTGTCTGCTTGATAGTTTAAGTATGTGTATTTAATATAGGTTAATATGTAGAACTCTTCGAATAGTATTCAATAAATATGTCATAAATAGGTCTTTGCATATATATAAATCTTTTGGATGATTAAGCTTCTAAAATAATGATTTTTGTAGTTAATTTTATTTGTGAATAAAATTAATAAGTAAATAAATTGCCTTCTGATATAACTTATTTATCTTTTATCTGTCTTTTGCTTTTTCTTATATTATTTATGATCACATAATATAAATTCTTACGATTAATGACTGGTATGTTCTAATGCTTCTGCTTACCATATTTTACACATACGGACCCCTCTTACATTTTTTTGTATCTATGTGGGGAACTGATTAAGTTGCACCTTGAAGCTGTGTAAGTAAAAATATGTATTTTATGATATACAGTGACTTAATTAACAATGATGATAATAGTTGATAGTAACAGTAATAATAGTAATGAACATTCTTATATGGTGCCTGTTAGTTCAAAGCTTAATATTTGCAAGATGCTCTCAGATCCATGTGACTAACAATCCTGTTTTAATTCCTTATTGTTACATAGCAAGTTCACATATGTTATATCACTAACTTCTCACAGTAACTCTGAAATAGGTAAGGTAAACAGTCTTATTCATTAAAGAAAGTGAGGTTAAGTGATTTGCTAAAGATTGCATAGCTAGTAAGCAGTAAAGCCAGACTTGAACCTAAATTCTTACTTTTAAGTTTCTTTTTTTCTTTTCTTTCTTTCTTTTTTTTTTTTTTTAAAGATTTTATTTATTCATTCATGAGAGACATAGAGAGGCAGAGACACAGGTAGAGGGAGAAGCAGGCTCCATGCAGAGAGCCTGATGTGGGACTCGATCCTGGCACTCCAGGATCATGCCCTGGGTGGAAGGCAGCATTAAACTGCTTAGCCACCCAGGAATCCCCTCTTTTTTTTTTTTTTTTGTAAGATTTTATTTATTTATTCATGAGAGACACACACAGAGAGAGAGGCAGAGACACAGGCAGAGGGAGAAGCAGGCTCCATGTAGGGAGCCCAACGTGGGACTTGATCCTGGGTCTCGAGGATCACACCCTGGGCTGAAGGCAGTGCTGAACCGCTGAGCCACCCGGGCTGCCCCTTACTTTTTAGTTTCTATACGAGAACCGTAACAAATGAGTTATGTATTCCTGGTATCAGTGGTTCTCAGTCAGAGGTGATTTTGACAATGTTTGGAGATATCTTTGGTTGTCACAACCAGGGAAGGGGAATGCTACTAGCTGCTGGTGGGTAGAGGCCAGGGGAGACTGTTAAACATCCTGCAATGCATAGGAAAGTTCTCTACAATAAAGAATTATCTGGTCCCAAATCTCAGGAGTGCTAAGGTTGAGAAACTGTGCTGTACAGTGATCGCTGATGACATAGGACTAAGACTGTAAATTTTTGTTTGGTAAGATTTTACTGATAAACAAGTTTACTTTAAACTTCAGTTTCTTAAAAAATAAATAAATAAACTTCAGTTTCTTTACATCTTCAACTTTTCTTAGATTCAGGTTATAAAGCTCAACAGTACTCTACAAGCAAATTTGTACCCTGAAACAAGAAAAATTGAAGATAGGATAAAATTGAAAATTGGAGCAAATCTGCTACTTATCATTAAAATCTTTCAAAGGAGGACTCTTGTTCAAAGGTCTTAAGTTTATTATTTTTTCTTCACTAGGCTGTTTCCCAGGGGGTGTACACTGGGTTTCAGTTGGGAAACAAGACAAAGCTGGGCTTCTGATGAAATTGCAGAATCTTTGCACACGGTTGGATCAGGATGAGAATTTCTCTCAGAGGCCTCCACTCAATATTGAAGAAGCTAAAGACCGTCTTCGCCTTCTTATGCTGCGCAAACACCCAAGGTACAAATAGTCAAATTTAGTTGGTGTGTGAAGTCCCACTGAAATTTAACTTCTGACATTTTGAGAACATCATGTCTTTTCTTGCTGTTCAATAGAGATCTAAAAATGAAGCATTCCTTTTCTGCTCTTCTTTGTCTTACATTAAAAAGTGGCTGCCATTTGCCTGAAATTGCTACTTTTCTTTGCATCTTCCCTACCATATTGTCTCTTAAGTACCACTGAGATGCTCAGGAAGTACTTCTTAAGGTGAGTTGATGAGTGGTCTTTGCTAGAAAATGCAAGCTTCTTACCTTGAATTTGTTATTTCTAATGGATAACACTGAACAAGAGATGGAATAAATGTAAAATAATTATTTATTTAATGAGACCGTTCTCTTGTGTTGTCTTAGTTTTGGGATACATAAAACCAATAAAAAATTGGCACAGAGGTTCTTTATCATTAGGAATAAACAAACTGATTTATGGATGGAAAAAAAAAACCCTACTAGTGTACCAAATGAAAGGTAATATTCTTGTTAGTGCATTATATTAGGTTGGAAAATTATATATACATACATATATGTAACTCTTCTACTTCTGTGAACTTCAAGAGTTTGTTTTGTTCAAGAGTTGCTTTGTTCAAGAGTTTGTTTTGTTTGTTAATTTGTTCAATAAATACCATTATAATTATGTGCCAGGCACTATTATCAACTATTCCCCAGTTTTCATTAGCCAGCAGGAAGACAGTAGTTTAGTTGCTTGGGTTAACAATATAACCATCAGTAGTTAATCACCTGGGATTCAGCCAACACTTTGATCTCCATGGTCTAACACCCATTCTTTCATTGGTTCATTTAACCAACATTGAGTGTTGTGCCAGGTTCTTGGTCAAGTGCTACAAGTACAAAGATGAATAAAGCCTTCCTTGGGAGTTCAACAATAAATTGGGTGAGAATTAGGTAATGGCTCTGAATTATTTTTAATGCCGTGGTACAGCTGATGATGCAGTACACTTTCGTATGTAGCAGTGGCTGAGTATGGCAGTAATTCTTAAATTGGTAAGGGGATTAATATTAGAATATTGGGTGAGAGTAGTAATTTGGGAAAAGCCTCTTAGGTGATTGTATGGATGCATACTGTAGAGAACAAGCTCCTTTCTCTCTGGCTTGTTTCCCATCCAGATTCTTGTTATTGTTCCTTCCCCTTGGTAGTCACTAATACCTATTTTTCTGGAGGAAATGGGATTGAAAGTATGACTTTTTTTTTTTTTTTTTTTTTTTTTAAGAGAGAGGGTGGGGAAGGAGCAGAAGGAAGGAGAGGGAGAGAAAGCATCTCAAGCAGGCTCCACACCCAGCACAGAGCCCGGCTCAGGGCTCGATCTCACAACCCTGAGATCATGATCTGGGCTGAAATCAAGAAATCGGGAGCTTAACAGACTGAGCCCTGAGACCAGGTGCCTCGAGACTACTAAATATTAACCTCTTTTCTTGTGCAGTATCCTTTCTCTAGTCCTGTTTCCTTTCTTTGTGAAAGCAAAAGTGATTTCTATTTAGGAAAATATTATAAATGCTATCAGATATATCAGACCATGCTTATAAAGTCATTTTTTAAATTTCTCTCTCAGCAGCATTTTGGTGTATACTTTTGCAATTTTCCAGGCTGTATGTGTACCAGAATCTTTTTTTGTAGTGTACAGAAGTGTGTACCATTAGTATAAAAATGCTAGTGTGTAATTATACTATCAGCTTTTAGTTGTATTTATTTTCCATCTGTTCTGTTGAGTTCAAAAAAGTTTTTGGAGAAACCAATCAAGAATTGGCACAGAGGTTCTTTATCATTAGGAATAAACAAACTGATTTATGGGTGGAAAAAAAACTCCACTAGTGTACCAAATGAAAGGTAATATTCTTGCTAGTGCATTATATTAGGTTGGAAAATACGAAATTGCTGGTTTTGTAGGTAAAAAATGCTCAAATATCATCATTGTTAAATGATTGATTCTAATGCTAACCTGACCCCAGTTCTCATTTGTTTTTGGTGCTTAAAGAGTGAATTAGAAAAATCTCATTGCTTGGATACTTCTTTTAAGGCCCTCGGTAACCAGTTTTTAACACCTATATGGTACACATAATTCTCTTTTTGTAGGTTTCCTACCTTTTAAAATGCTTTCGTTGTTTTGGGATAGGAAGGGAGGAAAATCTCTAATTTGTTTTCCTTATTTGATTTAGTATATTGTGAAAGGAATATAGCAAAGAAAAGAGGAAGAGCCATGAAATAGACATCTTTATTCTGTAAATTTTATTTTTATTTAAAGATTTCATTTATTTATTCATGAGAGACACAGAGAGAGGCAGAGACATAGGCAGAGGGAGAAGCAGGCTCCATGCAGGTTGCCTGATATGGGACTTGATCCTGGGACTGCTGGATAATGCCCTGAGCCAAAGGCAGATGCTCAACCACTGAGCCACCCAGGCATCCCAAAAGAGGTTGAAAATAATAAATGTCATTAGTGATTTAATAAGTTAGTATTACTATTTTTAAAAATTAGGTCTCTGTTGATCTTGGATGATATTTGGGATTCCTGGATATTAAAAGCTTTTGACAATCAGTGTCAGATTCTTCTTACAACCAGAGACAAGAGCGTTACAGATTCAGTAATGGGTAAGGATTAACTTGCTTTTTACTTCTTTTATATCTTAATTTTTTTTCTTTGTATCTTAATTTGATTAGATTTAAATATATTTAAAGTAAATTACTATATCTTGTGATTTTGTTGCAGGTCCTAAATATATAGTCGCTGTGGAGAGTGACTTAGGAAAAGAAAAAGGACTTGAAATTCTGTCCCTCTTTGTTAATATGAAGAAAGCAGATTTGCCAGAGCAAGCTCATAGTATTATAAAAGAATGTAAAGGTATGGTTATTTATTTTGTATGTGAGAGAATTATAGAGATACTAATTTTACTCTTTCGTAAATTAAGCTTATGAATGTGATAATTTAGCACATGAACATCCAGAAACTTTAGTAGAATATTTTAGTATTTTATATTTTAGGTTCTTCTCTGACACTTTAAATAGATAATAATAATTTGATATTCATTTATTCATTAAAATAATACTTAATGAACACCCACAGTATGTTAGCAAGTGGGGTTAGATGAAGACATGTTTTCTGCCAAAGAATAAAAAATACAGTGAGAATCAGAGTTTTACATTTTTTTGGTTGGGATTTTATAAAGATAGTATTCTAATTTGATAGGTAAAAACTGGGTTGTCTTCTTCTTTTTTTTTTTTTTTTTAAAGATTTTATTTATTTATTCATGAGAGACACAGAGAGGCAGAGACATAGGCAGTGGGAGAAGCAGGCTCCATGCAGGGAGCCCAATGTGGGACTTGATCCCAGGACCCCGGAATAACAGCCTGAGCCAAAGGCAGATGCTCAGCCAGTGAGCTACCCAGGCATCCCTGGTGTTGTCTTCTTAATTTGCATTTTTTATTAGTGAAGTTAAATTTTTTTTTTGAAGTTAAATTTTTTACTGGTTTCTCTGCATTTTAAGAAATTATCCTTGACTCAATTTTTCATTTTGATAGAAGTGTTTAATTGATTTTTAGGCATTCTGACTATTGAAGCTGTTAGCACTTGGCCATATTTTTGCAAATACTTTCCCCTAGTTTTTTGTCTGCTTTTTAATTTCATTTGTAGAATTTATTTGACATATAAAAATTTAAAATTTTATGTAGTTCCATCTATCAGCTCTTAACATTTCTTCCACTGTTGTTAATAATACTTCAGTAGACCTTGTTTTTTCTTCTTTGCCATCCAATAGATACTTGGTTTTGAGTTAATTGACTTTAAAAAAAAAATTTATTTATTTGAGAGTACATGCACATGCTCACAAGGGGGAAGGGGCAGAAGGAAAGGGGAAGCTGACTTTCCACTCAGTGGGGACCCCAATACAGGGCTTGATCTCACAACCCTGAGATCGTGGCCTGAGCTGAAACCAAGAGTCAGATGCTTAACCAACTGAGCCACCCAGGTGCCCCAATGGAGTTAATGGACTTTTAAAAAATATCTTAGAAAAAAATCACTTCATTTGTATTCATCATATAGGTGATGCTTGACCATTCTGAAACATTTAAAAAGTGTGTGAAATGATAAAAAATTACCCATAATCTGATAATTATTAGCATCATGAGAGTATTTTATTTATGACATATAAAATTTTGAAAAAATATTGTAATTACAGTGGTTAAATAATTTGAATCTTGCCCTATTCATATAACAGATCTTAAACATTATCTCACATTTTAAGTATCTTTTGAAAAAAATTATCATTGGCATAATTTTGTGGTAACCTCAATTTATTCAGTTATTTTTCTGTTATTTAACATTTTTTGCTTTTTTTTTTGGACAAAGTAGGATTTATTGGTGGGCAGGAATAGGGAGGGAGCAGTGCAGAGGTTCTCATAAGTACAGAGCTCTCCCCATATGTCTAAGGGGCTACGATGAGGGATGTATGTATTTGACCCCACAGCCACATGGGATGAGCCACTTTTTAGCCACCATGTCTTCAAATTTGTCTGCATTAAACTTAGTAAAGCCCCACTTCTTGGAAATGTGGATTTTCTGGCGACCAGGGAACTTGAACTCGGCCCTGAGTAGGGCCTCAATCACATGCTCCCAGTTCTGCAGCTTGGTATGGATGGACATGATGACTTGGCCAATGTGGAACCTGGCTCCTGTGTCCTAGGGCTTTCCAAAGGCACCCCCCCCCATACCTGCCTGTGGCCTACATTAGAGATGGCATGAGGTCAGACCTCAGAGTCCACTGGAAAGGACTGTCTCCAAGGTCCCTTAGGGCTACCCATACAATCAGCAGGCTGCATACACTAGCAAGCAGGCTACTATTTGTAGTGATGGCAAGCTGGGTGCCCATGGAGAAAGGGCACAGTTGGCTTAATTGGCTGCAGAAGGATTTTTCACTATTTTAAATAATGCTCCGATGAATTTTATTTATTTATTTATTTATTTATTTATTTATTTATTTATTTATTGGCTTATTTATTTGTTCATGAGAGACACAGAATGAGAGAAAGAGGCGGAAAAGCAGGCTCCCCGCAGGGAGCCCAATGCGGGACTCGATCCCAGACCCTGGGATCACGCCCTGAGTTGAAGGCAGATGCTCAGCCACTGAGCCACCCAGGCATCCCTCTTTCTTATTTCTAATGGCTTCCTTAGAATAAATATCTAGGGATCCCTGGGTGGCGCAGCGGTTTGGCGCCTGCCTTTGGCCCGGGGCGCGATCCTGGAGACCCGGGATCGAATCCCACGTCGGGCTCCCGGTGCATGGAGCCTGCTTCTCCCTCTGCCTATGTCTCTGCTTCTCTTTCTCTCACTGTGTGCCTATCATAAATAAATAAAATTAAAAAAAAAAAAAAAAAGAATAAATATCTAAAGTGAATTCAAAAGTTACACATATTTTAAGGCTTTAGGTAACATGCAACATAAATTGTTTTTTAAGACTAATGTGACTCTTAGTGGTAATTTTGAAATGAGACAGTATTAACATAGTGGCTTTGTTGCTTTGTTTGGTTTTTAGGTTCTCCTCTTGTAGTGTCTTTAATTGGTGCACTTCTACGTGATTTTCCTAACCGTTGGGATTACTACCTCAGGCAACTTCAGAATAAGCAATTTAAGAGAATAAGGAAATCTTCATTTTATGATTATGAGGCTCTGGATGAAGCCATGTCTATAAGTGTTGAAATGCTCAGAGAGGACATCAAAGATTACTACACAGATCTTTCCATCCTTCAGAAGGATGTTAAGGTGCCTACAAAGGTAATAGAAGGACCAACAATCCTTGTCATTGGATATTTATTGCATGTAACTTTTGATATAGTACCAAGGATGTTATTACAGAGGATATTGGAAGATTAAGATCCACGTCACTGAGGTGTAGAGAGTGTAAAAGTCTCATCTTAGTTTCCATCAAGGGTTTGGTTAGTATCCCCCCCCCCTTTTTTTTTTTTAAAGATTTTTATTTATTTATTCATGAGAGACGTAGAGAGAGAGGCAGAGACATAGGCAGGGGGAGAAGCAGGCTCCATGCAGGGAGCCCAATGCGGGACTCAATCCCAGGACCCTGGGATCATGCTCTGAGCGGAAGGCAGATGCTCAACCACTGAGCCACCTAGGTGTCCCTTGGTTAGCTTCTTTTTTTTTTTTTTTTTAAATTTTTATTTATTTAAGATAGGCACACAGTGAGAGAGAGAGGCAGAGACACAGGCAGAGGGAGAAGCAGGCTCCATGCACCAGGAGCCCGACGTGGGATTCAATCCCGGATCTCCAGGATCACGCCCCGGGCCAAAGGCAGGCGCCAAACCGCTGCGCCACCCAGGGATCCCCCTTGGTTAGCTTCTTATTTGTCAGTTCTAGAAGCATCTGACTTTTCTATTTTGATGAATAGTTGAGCTTCTTCATATGAAATGGAGATACTGTTACTCAGGGCTTTAAGATACGTTTTCTCGGGACACCTGGGTGGCTCAACGGTTGAGTGTCTGCCTTCGGTTCAGGGCATGAGCCCCGGGTCCTAGGATCAAGTCCCACATTGGGCTCCTTGTGGGGAGCCTGCTTCTCTGCTGGATTGTGTCTTTTCCTCTCTCTCTCTCTCTCTCTCTCTCTCTCTCTCTCTCTGTCTCTCATGAATAAAAAAAATAAAAACATTTTTTTTTAAAGATTTTATTTATTTATTCATGAGAGACACAGAGAGAGAGAGAGGCAGAGACACAGGCAGAGCGAGAAGCAGGCCCCATGCAGGGAGCCCGATGTGGGAATCGATCCTGGGACTCCAGAATCAGGCCCTGGGCCGAAGGCAGGCGCTCAACCGCTGAGCCACCCAGGGATCCCCAATAAAATTTTTAAGAAGAAAAAAAAAAACGATTTCTCTGTGTAACACCTTATCTGCAATCCTGGTAATTGTAGTTTTGTGGTATATTAAATACTTAAAATGATTTCTAGGTGTTATGTATTCTCTGGGACATGGAAACTGAAGAAGTTGAAGATATTCTGCAGGAGTTTGTTAATAAGTCTCTCTTATTCTGTGATCGGAATGGAAAATCATTTCGTTATTATTTACATGATCTTCAAGTAGATTTCCTTATAGAGAAGAATCGCAATCAACTTCAGGTACTTGGATCTCTGTACATTTTATTTTATTTTTATTTTTTAAAGATTTATTTTTTTTAAGATTTTATTTATTTATTCATGAGAGACACACACAGAGAGAGAGGCACACAGACACAGGTAGAGGGAGAAGCAGGCTCCGTGCAGGAAGCACGACGTGGGACTCCATCCCTGATCTCCAGGATCATGCCCTGGACTGAAGGTGGCGCTAAACCTCTGAGCCATCCGGGCTGCCTGGATCTCTGTACATTTAAAAAATTTTTTTATTTTGAAATAATTTTAGCCTAATAGAAAAGTTGCAAAACAGTACAGTTTTATGCATGTACCTTCATCTAGCTTCCCCACTGTAACATCTTACATAACTATAATACAGTTATCAAAACCAGAAAATTGACAAAAATAGAATACTGTTAACCCACAGATTTATTTTTAAATTTTATTTATTTATGAGAGACACAGAGAGAGAGGCAGAGACACAGGCAGAGGGAGAAGCAGGCTCCATGGAGGGGGCCTGACGTGGGACTCGATCCTGGTATTCCAGGATCATGCCCTGAGCCGAAGGCAGCGCTAAACCGCTGAGCCACCTGGGCTGCCCAACCCACAGGTTTTATGTAGATTTTGCCAGCTTTCCCTCTAATAGCCCCTTTGTGGTTCAGATCAAGATCCCACATTGCAGGGCAGTCCGGGTGGTTCAGTGGTTTAGTGCCGCCTTCAGCCCAGGGTGTGATCCTGGAGACCTGGGATCAAGTCCCACGTCGGGCTCCCTGCATGGAGCCTGCTTCTCCTTCTGCCTGTGTCCCTGCCTCTCTCTCTCCTCTGTGTCTCTCATGAATAAATAAATAAGATCTTTAAAAAAAAAAAGATCCCACATTGCATATAATTGTCCTGTTTTCTTAGTTTCCTCAAATCTATGAAGATTCTTTGCTTTCTTTATCTTTCATGGTCACTTTTGAAGAGTATTAGCCAGTTATTTTGTATATTGTCCCTTAGTTTGGGTTTATCTGATGGTTTCTCCTGACTAGATTAAGGTTATATATTTTTGGCAAGAATACCACCGAGGCCCTATTGTGCCCTTCTCAGAGCGTCATATCAGGGTGTCAATATATCTTGTCAATGATGTTAATATTGATCACTTGGTTAAAGCGATACCTGCTAGTTTCTTCATTTTAAAGCTACAATTTTTTTCCTTTTGTAATTAATAAGTATTTTGTGGGGGAGATTCTCTGCACATTTTAATTTTTAAATTTTTAAAATTTTAAAATTTTTATTTATTTAAAGATTTTATTATTTGCAGAGGGGGAGAGAGAGAGCATGAGCAGGGGGAGTGGCAGGCAGAGGGAGGGGGAGAAACAGGCTCCCATTTGAGCAGGGAACCCAGTGTGGGGCTTGATCCCAGGATTCTGGGATCAAGAACTGGGCCGAAGGCAGATGCTTAACCGACTGAACCACCCAGACACACTTCTCTGTGTAATTTTAAATAGCTTGGTAAACTGTAGTTACCGTGATGTTTAGGTAATAAAATTGTTTCTCTCCTCTAAAATATTTCATTTGGATTTTAGGATCTGCATAAGAAGATAGTCACTCAGTTCCAGAAACATTACCAGCCACATACTCTTTCACCAGATCAGGAGGACTGCATGTACTGGTACAATTTTCTGGCCTACCACATGGCTAGTGCCAGTATGCACAAAGTAAGATGACCCATCTAAAAAGTATTATATCTATCTCACATTTATTTCATCCTATGTCTAGAATTTTCTTTTATTAGTAAAAATAGAATTATAGCCTATGTAAGTTTCTTTTTGGTTTTGTTACTCTTTCTACCTACAGTGATTTTAAAAGGTACTTTAGTATTTGTAGTAAATGAGTCACCTAAAAATTCACTCTCATCTTACCAGTAGCTTCCCCTTTGGGGGTGTATGGATTGGTGTTTTTAAGCTTTGAGAGGAAATGGAGAATGGGAAATTCTATTCATTCAGCAAATATTTATTGAGTGTCTGTTAGGTACTGGTATTCTTCATTGTGAGATACATCATAGGCACAAAGTCCCTACTCTCATTGAGCTTACTTTCTGTCGGGAGACGTTACAGTGGCCAAGTAAACTTATACTATGTTGGGAGTGGTTAAGTACTTAGCATGGAAGGAGAAAGTGATGATACAGAATCATCATGATTTGTGATGGATTTAGTATACATTATAAGATGACTAAGCTTGCCCAACAGAAAATGGAATTGCCCTGAACTGAGGTTGGGATGTCTGTGGGTAGACCAGGTATTTTCAGGGGGTAAAGGGAAGGTTAGGAAATTATTTTGAATATACTGTCTTATTAAGACATCTGACTGGAAATAAAGAGTATGTAGTTGCATATATGAATTTGGATTTCTGGGGGGAAATTATGAGCTAAAAATAAAATTTGAAAATCACCACATAGATGATTTTTGAAGTCATGACTACCAACTATTCAAAATGTTAACATTTTGGAAAACCGTAAATAC
Organism: Vulpes lagopus; assembly: GCF_018345385.1. Taxonomy (NCBI): domain Eukaryota; kingdom Metazoa; phylum Chordata; class Mammalia; order Carnivora; family Canidae; genus Vulpes; species Vulpes lagopus. The sequence continues at coordinate 26,191,330 of NC_054846.1, read as the reverse complement.
TTTAAGTAATTTATCTATGCTTAGGTATATTATCTCTTTGTTAAGGAGAATGGTGTATTTTTGTACTTTTTTTTTTTTTTTTTACCTTGTTACATTTAATAATCTACACATTGGATTGAAGGTATTCCAATAAATATCTGTGCCAAATTAAACTGTAATTGTTGCACATTTAGGTTTTCAGTTTTTTGCCTTTATGATGCTGTAATCAACAGTGTTGTCTTTGCACTTATATTATTATCTTTGAAAAATTTTGAAGTAGGATTATTGAGTCTGCATCTTTTTAAAACTTGGTTATGTAAGTTAGTGTTGACAGGATTCAGTTTTTTCTCACCTTTTTAGCCTTTTTTTCCTGATTTTTAAAGATAATTTCTCATTTTTAAAGGTTTTTCATTAGAAAAGTTTGGGGAAAAAAAGGAAAAAAAAAGGAAATAAAAAAGAAAAGTTTGGGAAAAAAACTAAAAAAATGAAAATGACAATTATTGCTAATGCTTTTTGTGTATAGTTTTTGAGATTGTTTTGCTGCTCAGATACACATACTTGTTCTTTTCTTTTTTAACTTTAACTTTTTAAGCATACATATGCAAGCTCGGGGAGGTTCAGGGGGAGAGAGAATCTCAAGCAGGCTCTGTGCCCAGTGTAGAGCTCGATGTGGGGCTCGATCCCACAACTCTGAGATAATGACCTGAGCCAAAAAGGAAAGTCAGACACTAACCAACTGAGCCACCCAGGCACATCCACATACTTGTTCTTTAAACCCAAAATAGGATCATAATAGAAATAGTCTTATATCTCTTTTTTTGCCCACTTAACTGTATTTCAGGGTCTTTTTATGTCAATTTATATAGAACAACAAAATTTTTAAAGCTGTATATATGCTATTTCATTGTATGTATGATCAGTTGGCTTATGGACAGTTAGATTGCTTAAGCATACTTGTCTGATTATTTTCTTTGGACACATTTTTATAAGTGTAATTTCTGGGTCAAATGGTATATATGGATCAAGTTTTAATGCAGATTACCAAACTGTCCTCTAGAAGGGTGCTCTGAGTTACATTGCTACCAACATATATGAGAGTGTTTATTTCCTTTGACTCCAGCTAATATTCTTATTAATGCTTTTAGTCTTTAGAAATCTGATATTAAAAAATACTGAATCTTTGTTGTTTCATTTAGATTATTGGTGAGGTTTTAGCTATTTGTACCTTTTATTCTGTGCATTGACTCATCCATTGCCTTTACCTATTTTACTGTTGAGGTGTTTCTCTTATTTTATTAGAATTTTCTATAAATAAAGAATATTAAGCCCTCATTTATCATATGTGTTGTAAATATCTTTTTGGTCAAATTTTATTTACATTGTTTTCAACTATATTGAAGATTTTTGAGTTTTTGTGTAGTTAAGTGCACCTCTCTCTTTTGTGTGTGTGTGTACTTTGGCTTTGGTGTCATGTATACAAACATTTCCTTCATCCTAAGGTTAGAAAAATATTTGCCTGTATCTTCTAATATTTTTTGAGGTTTTCTATTTTCTATTTAAGTGTTTAATCCAACTGAAGTTTATTTTGATTTAAGGTGTGTGGTTCATCTTATGTTTCTTTGGTTCCTTTTTATTTATTTAAAAAAGATTTTATTTATTTATTTGAGAGAGTGAGAGAATGAGTGGGAAGGGGTGGAGGGGTAAGCGGGGGAGGAGAGAGAGACAGAGAAAAAAAGCAGACTCCCTGTTGAGCAGACAGCCTGAAACCTGATGCGGGGCTTGTTCCCAGGACCTGGTGATCATGACCTGGGCAGAAGGCAGACACTTAACTGCCTGAGCCACCCAGGTGGCTGTCTTTGGTTCTTTATTAAGTAGCTTCCTTTTTGTCTTAAATTCTAGTTATCTGCTAAGTTTCAGTAGTGTTAGGATGGTAGCGTTTACATTCTTTGATGTCTTTAACAGTGTCCTCATCTTACTTTTTTTTTAAAGGAACTTTGTGCTTTAATGTTTTCCTTGGATTGGATTAAAGCAAAAACTGAACTCGTAGGCCCTGCTCATCTGATTCATGAATTTGTGGAATACAGGCATATATTGGATGAAAAGGTATAATTAGTATGAAAGATAAGTTCTTAAAGGGTATTTCATTTTGTCATTTAATTCGAGGTTTAATAGAGAAGATGAGCAGAATAAAAGAGGAAAGAGGTAATTTCCTTATTTGATCCTTGATTATTCTAATTATTTTGCTTCCTAGCCTACTGGGAATGTGGATAGAATTGAGTTTGAAAGTTGGGGAAGCAAAGTGTTCACTGGTTGGTTTGTTTGTCTTTTTACCAAAGAATGTATTAAAGTAATACTTGGATAATGAGATTTTTTACGCTGTATTTGAAAATTTGGTTACCATGTATTAGTTACCTAATGGTTGGCTATTTAATTTCAGCTTATTCTAGAAGATGTCTCATTTAAGACTTTAAAGTTGACAAGATCACAGAAACAGAAAAATGTCAAAATCTTGGTTTTGGTTATATTTCTAAGAGATTTCAGTTTGTTCCTAGGATTGTGCAGTCTGTGAAAATTTCCAGGAGTTTTTATCTTTAAATGGACATCTTCTTGGACGACAGCCATTTCCTAATATTGTACAACTGGGTCTGTGTGAACCAGAAACTTCAGAAGTTTATCAGCAAGCTAAGCTGCAGGCCAAGCAGGAGGTCGATCATGGAATGCTTTACCTGGAGTGGATGTAAGTAGGTTAGGAGAGGAACCAAAGGGATTGGAGTGCTAACTATGTCATTATTTTTCAGGTAGTGAATAAGTTCACTCCAGGGAGATTTAACTACTTTGGAAAGGACTGGAACTTTTAATAAGCATTCTTACTTATTGAAAAGTTCTGGAAAAGTAAGCATAGAAATATATATTTTCAAAGAGTTTATAGAAATAGATGCTTGCCTATAGGCATTTTGACCAGTCACACTAAATACCAAATGGTTTACTTATTGTAACATAGTTAATTAGTGAAGAACCTGGGCTTTGAAGCCACAAACATTGATAGGAGTCTCAATTCTGAAACCTGATAGTTTTGTGAGTTTGAACAAGTTACAGGTTGCCCTTTTTATTTCATATATAAAATAGAGATAGCAATTCTTTGAGGTACATTTTTGTGAAGATTGAAATGAAATATTGAATATAAAGTGATAATCACTTTGCCTTTCACATATCCCTGATTAAACTTCCACTGAATTTTGATTCTTCTAAAAGGTTGTTCTATTTTGCTCTTAACCTTAATATATTTTTTAAAATTTAAATTCAGTTAATTAACATATTGTATCACTGGTTTTAGAGGTAGAGTTTAGTGATTTAGTTATATATAACACCCAGTGCTCGTTATATCCTGTGCCCTCCTTAATGCCCATCACCCAGTTACCTCATCCCCCCCACCCCTGTCCCCTCCAGTGACCCTCAGTTTGTTTTCCTCTTGTAGGGTTTGTCTCCTTCTCTGATTAAATCTTTTTTTTACTTTTGTCTCTCTTCCTCTATGCTCCTGTTCTTTTTTTTTCTTAAGTTCCACATATGAATGAGATCATGATAATTATCTTTCTCTGATTGACTTATTTTGCTTAGCATAATACCCTCCAGTTCTGTCCATGTAATTGCAAATGTCAAGATTTCATGTTTTTTTGGTGCTCTTGTATTAATTAGAAAAAGGAAAGCGTAGGCTCTTTTTTAATGACTATTATATACAATATGCACACGTTATTCATTTTATCTTCAAACCTTAGTAAATGTTATCTGCTCTATTTTACAAATGAGAAAATTGAGGCACAGAGATATTGAAACTTGACTAAGCTTATGTAGCTTGTTGAATGGGATTTAAATGCTGTGTCTGCCTAGGTTTCTTTTTTTTTTTTTTTAAGATTTATTTATTTATTCACTAGAGAGACACACACACACACACACACACACACACACACACAGAGAGGCAGAGACATAGGCAGAGGGAGAAGCAGGCTCTTCATAGGAGCCGGATGTGGGACTTGATCCCAGATCCCAGGATCGCGACCTGAGCTGAAGGCAGGTGCCCAACCACTGAGCCACCCACATGTCCCACCCTAGCTTTATTTTCCATATGTTTTCTGTATATGCTTTTGTTGTAGCTAAAAATAATGAATATGAATGATAGTTTTTTTTTTTTTTTTTTTTTTAATTTATGATAGAGAGAAAGAAAGAGGCAGAGACATAGGCAGAGGGAGAAGCAGGCCCCATGCACCGGGAGCCTGACGTGGGATTCGATCCGGGGTCTCCAGGATCGCACCCTGGGCCAAAGGCAGGTGCCAAACCGCTGCGCCACCCAGGGATCCCGAATGATAGTTTTTTCATGTGTATAATGTATATCTGGATTGAACTTGAGGTTGGTATCTGTAATATTTATTAGTCCTGGGTCCTCTTATCAAATAGATTGCCGTGGGTGATTCCTCTAATGAAACTTAGTTTAACAAACATTTGAGTTTCTCTAACATGCTAAGTAAGCATTATTACTAGGTGCTAAGGCTCTCCAAGGAACTTAGTCTAGTAGTGATGAAAATGTTTGAGTAAATAATTAAATATAATGTGATGGGTGCAACAGAAGTGTGTATGAAATGAAACAAAGAAGTGGGTGATTAACTTGGATCAATGAAGAATTTTGGGAATTTTCAGCAAGGAGTTAAAATTTTTTTAAAATTTAAAATTAAATTTTAATTTTTTGTTGGTTTTATTTTTATTTTAAAGTAATCTCTGGGGCAGCCCTGGTGGCTCAGTGATTTGGCGCCGCCTTCAGCCCAGGGCCTGATCCTGGAGACCTGGGATTGAGTCCTGCGTCGGGCTCCCTGCATGGGGCCTGCTTCTCCCTCTGCCTGTGTCTCTGCCCCCTCTCCCTCTGTCTCTCATGAATAGATAAATAAAATCTTAAAAAAAAAGTAATCTATGTTTCTGATTTTTTTTTAAAAAATCAAATAATACTGAGGGGGATATAAAATGAAAAGTCAGAGACTCTCCATCTTTTCTTACCTCCTACTTCCTGGAGTTAACTGTTCTTTAATGCTTTCTTAGGAAGAAGTTTATTCTCCCTGAGAAGCAGTTCCCTAACTTATTGAAGCTAGCTGGACCTGTCTATATTCTAGAATACTTGCTCAGTTTATATTATTATATTATATTATTATATTATATTATATTATATTATATTATATTATATTATATTGTATTATTAGCGTTTGTGTTACTTTCTGGTGATTGCCTATTTTTCTCTGTTACTACTCCATACGTCCTGTAGTATAGAATAGTTTGGAGATTAAAATAATAGACTTTGACTCTAGACTGCCTGGGCTTGAAACCCAGCTCTGCTTTATTGGTTGTATATAACCAGGGAAAGTTATTCAACTTCTCTCACCTAATAGTGCTTTTTCATAGCATTATTGAGAAGATAAAATTGAGTATGTGTGTATATAAACTTATGCACACACAGAGTACTTAGAACAGTACCTAGTTCATAGTGCTTGATAAATATTCGTTACTGAGAATAGCATTAAGCAATTTGCCTGGTCCATATTGTTGGCATGCAATAGAAATTTGTGGAAGATTGACTGAATTGATGTTTTGGTTAGTAGTTGAAATAGAATTAATACATGGACTGATATCAAATGAGCATAGGTTTATTTCTTCTTGAGTTTTTTTTTTTTTGAGTTTGTTTTTTTACTTTTTCTTGCTGTTTTTTTCCTTACCATTCTATCAACTGTGTTTCAACCCGTGATGTTCTCTCTGAGAATGGTTAGTCATTCATAGCTGAATCTTTTAACTGGGTTTGACCAGATCTTATTCAAATAATGCTTTATTTTACTACTAGTAGGACTTTTTTTTTCCCCTGTAGAAAGGTTTAGGTTGGCATAAGCTTAAATTTAACTGAATTTTTAGCCTTCAGAAAAGTCATTTGTGTATTCATTTGTTATTTCTTTAATACTTTTTGGCCATCTGTTATGTGCCCATTATTGTGATGGTCACTTTCTGTCCTTTGGGGAATTAAGTAGTTAGAACAAGGAGAAAGAGAGTATAATTTTAGTCTAATCCTCTGAATTTTGCTAATAACTAAACTGTTTTTATTCCAGGTTTTCATTACTCTAGTTCTTATATTTGTTTGTTTCATCGCTTCTGGTAAATTATAATACTTTCTAGGCAAGATCTAAGTCTGATTTACCTTTTGTGTTCCTTTTTTTCATTTGGTCCATCTTGTGTGTGGTTAATTTTTTAAATTTTTGTTTAAATTCTAGTTAGTTAACATATAGGGTAATATTGATTTCAGGAGTAGGTATGTAGTTAGTTTTTTTAAAGAATAATAACAGTGGCATCCTTATGTGCCAGGCACTGTTTATGGCAGGTATCATTACTCCTGTATGATACTCCTACTATGAGGAAATGGAAACTTATTAGGTTCAATAATTTGCCTAAGTTTACATACTTAATAAGTAGCAGAAGTAGGTTTGCTTTTTATCTGACTCCTGAAATAAGCACAATGCCATTTAACATATTGTACTCAAAGTGACTGGGGTATATGTATAAAATTCTGACACTGTTCTAATACTTTACTCCTTTAGCCCATGAGAAATAACATACTAACTACACTAGTAAAATAGTATTCAAAAGATTAAGATACAAAGAAAATGACATTGCCTTATCTTTTTATCCTCTGTGAATAATTGTGGTTAGAGAGGAGCAATTTTAAAGTACATCATTGTGGGGTGCCTGTGTGATTCCATTGTTTAAATGTCTGCCTTTGTCTTGGGTCATGGTCCCAGGGTCCTGGGATTGAGCCCTGCATTGCCTCTGGCTCCCTGCTCAGTGGGGAGCCTGCTTCTCCCTCTCTTGTGGCCCCTTTCACCTGCTCATGCACTTTGCTCTCTCTCAAATAATTAAATAAAATAATAAAGAAAATGAAGTACATCATTGTTAACGGTGGATGTAGTGTCATACTTTAGGAATTGAGCTTCATTTTGTTATGGCTTCTGTCCTTTTATTTATTTTTAAAATTTTAAAACTTTTTTAGAGAGAGGAAGAGAGGAGGGGTAGAGGGAGAGAGGGAAACTCAAGCAAGCTCTATGTCCAGCGCAGAGCTCTATTTGGGGTGGGGCTTGATTTCTTAACTCTGAGATCATGACCTGAGCTGAATTCAAGAGTCAGTTGCCTAACTAACTGAGCCACCCAGGCACCCTGGCTTCTTTCCTTTTAAAAACAATGGAGAAGGGACACCAGGGTGGCTCAGCAGTTGAACACCTGCCTTCGGCCCAGGGTGTGATCCTGGAGTCCCAGGATCGAGTCCCACATCGGGCTCCCTGCGTAGAGCCTGCTTCTCTCTCTGCCACTCTGTCTCTCACGAATAAATAAAATCTTAAAAAAATAAAAACAATGGAGAATGTTTTGAGGGTATCCTTATATAATGTTTTCTCTGCACATGTTATCATTAATGTATCAAAGGAAGATAGAAAGCAACATGTATTTGATTAGATTTCTCCCAACTCAGTGACATTTGCAGCACCTGACAGATTACTTTATATAGTGTAGCATTTCTCTTAAAGAGCCACTTTCATAATGCTTTTTTCCTTCAGGAGATCTGTGCTGTCATTTACGTGTTGTAAACTTAATTTAAAAAAAAATTATGTTTTTGGCAACACAACGCTATTAAAAGACAGTTTACTTTATTATTGAAAAAAATTACTTTTACTCTCACTTATTGGGTTTCTGTTCATTTTTTCCTTGTATGTAGAAACAAAAAAAACATCAAGAATCTTTCCCGCTTAGTTGTCCGCCCCCATACAGATGCTGTTTACCATGCTTGCTTTTCTGAGGATGGTCAAAGAATAGCTTCTTGTGGAGTTGATAAAACCTTACAGGTAAAACATATCTCTTGAGAAAAATTGAAAGAGGCATGTACTTAATACTGTGCATATTACAATATATTTAAATCCTAAAATTGAAGAAAATTACATACTAGAAATAGAGAAATCCAAATCTCTTAAACATTTTATGAAACCTTTCTCTGGAAATTTAGAAAATATTAATGTGCTTTCATAATTTTAAACTTACCAAGTGACATAAAAGTGCCTTTTATCCTAGCAGTCAGTTACTGTCATCCATGTACCCTCTAAGAGTAATGAGGAAATGCAACATGTTCAAAGACATAAGGACTCCATAGCACAAGGAGCAGGTTCTGATTAAAAAACAGTGATTAAGTAAAATACTTACTTTATCACAGGTTCAGACAGATTTCTGACTGTAAATAGGAATTGGACTGGATTATTTCCTAAGGTGCTTGAAGGAATTTAAGTTCTTTTTTGTTTTCAGAATACATGAATGAGTGCATTTCTTTAAATTTATGTTCTGCTTTTTGATTTTGAAGGAAACAGGATCCAACTTAGTTAATACTTTGATGTTTAGATTAGATTTAGACTTTGCAAGATTATGACTTTAATAAACCTTATTTTTATATGTGTACTTTATTACTGATTTTACTAATTTTGGCATTTGAGCCCCCAAAAGAGAACATGTTGAATGAAATGTTTTCTGTTTAAGAATTTGCAAAAGTAAGAAAAAAAAATGTCAAACTAATCTTAACTGAAGCTATACTCTGCTAGGTCTTTTTATGTATATTACAAACATTTAACAAGGGATAGTTCTCTATGTTTAAGATGTTTAAATTCTGACTGATATCCTGCTTTTTGGAGTGTTTTTGCTGAGGTTCATTACTATCACAAAATAATATGGATTGAGATTTTTTAAAGAAAGATTTTTATTGAGTGGTGGCCATTGGTTTATGGTAAATTTTGTTGCTTGTGCAGGTGTTCAAAGCTGAAACAGGAGAGAAACTGCTAGAAATCAAGGCTCATGAAGATGAAGTGCTTTGTTGTGCATTCTCTACAGATGACAGATTTATAGCAACCTGCTCAGTGGATAAAAAAGTGAAGGTAGGGAAATATATTTCTCTTGAGTTGTGATTACTGTAGAATTCATTTTCTTTTTCCACAACAGAGGGACTAGGGTAAGTAGGGATAAAGTGCTTTTGCTCGTTGATCTACTGACTTGAGGCAAACCAGTTTTTAATCTACTGTAAATTAAATTAACACTATTTTTAAGGTATTGACCAGGCACTGGGAGAAACTATTATAAATTAATGAATTTTCCTATCATTTATTATTGATAAGTCTGTGGGATAAAAATCAATTGGAACCTTTGAGTATATTGTGATTGGAAGTGTTTCTGCACAAAATTATTATCTGACATGGACTCCTATTGTAAAATACATAATTTGTGAAGTGCAACCCAGATTTTTCGTTTTTTTTTAGAGAGAATGTGGAGTGGAGGAGGGGCAGAGGGCAAGAGGGAACCTTAGGCAGGCTTTATGCCCAACCTGGAGCCTGATGCCGGTTTCATCTCATGACCTTGAGTTGAAATCAAGAGTTGGATGTTTAACCAACTGAGCTACCCAGGCACTCTCAACACCCACTTCAGGCTTTTTTTTTTTTTTTTCTTTTTTCTTTTGAGAGAGAGCATGTGCATGTGAGAGAGCCAGGGAGGGAAGAGAGAGGGAGAGAGAGAGAATCCCAAGCAGGTTCCATGCCCAGTGCAGAGCTTGACTTGGGCCTTGATCTCATGACCCCGAGATCATAACCTCAGGTGAAATCAAGAGTCAAATGCCCACCTGACTGAACAACCCAGGCACCCCTCACTTCAGGCTTTTTGAAAGGTGGATTCTGACTTGGTGGGAGCATTGCCAATAAATAAGTCAATAAATAAATCAGTGAATGAATGAAAGAAAGAGAAAAAGAAAGAAAAGTAGATGGAGTATTGAAATTCGCTAGGTGGGGTGAGTCTTAGTGGACCTGGGAACAAGAAAATTGTCTTGGAAGTTTCCCTGGGGTTTGGACCCACTTGAAGAAGACCTTCTAGTGTCTAGACAAATTTAGACCTTGGAAAAAATCTACTTTTTTTTTTTTTTTTTTTTTTTAATTTTTTTTAAATTTATTTATGATAGTCACAGAGAGAGAGAGAGAGAGAGGCAGAGACACAGGCGGAGGGAGAAGCAGGCTCCATGCACTGGGAGCCCAATGTGGGATTCGATCCCGGGTCTCCAGGATCGCGCCCTGGGCCAAAGGCACGCGCCAAACCGCTGCGCCACCCAGGGATCCCTACTTTTTTTTTTTTTAAGATAGATTTATTTATTTATTTGTTTGTTTGTTTGTTTGTTTATTTATTTATTTATTTATTTATTTATTTATTTATGATAGACATAGAGAGAGGCAGAGACACAGGAGGAGGGAGAAGCAGGCTCCACGCCGGGAGCCTGACATGGGACTCGATCCCAGGACTCCAGGATCGCGCCCTGGGCCAAAGGCAGGCGCCAAACCACTGAGCCACTCAGGGATCCCCGGAAAAATCTACTTCTTGATAGAGTGGACTCTCCTAGGTAACTTTAACACCAACCAGTTAATTTATTCCATAGCCTCTACTCTGAGTCAAGCTTGGAGTTGGCCATTCTGTGCAGCTTTAAAGTCAGAGCTATGTGAAATAAAAGGAGAATAACACTGAGTTTCTGTTTTCTGAGTACTCAAGATAGAAAACAAGAGACCCAAATGTCTATTAAAGACCTGAAAATAAACTCTTTGGACGTCTGGAGAGCTTTGATAAGATTTAAAAAAAAAAAAAAAAGATTAAAAAAAAAATGTGAGGTACCTGGCCGGCTAAATTGGTAGAGGATGTGATGCTTCATCTTGGGGTCATGAGTTTGAGCCCCATGATGGGCATAGAACTTATATAAAAATAAAAATAAAAGAAAACAAAGAAAATAAATGATATGGGAAAGACATTAATACATCTAAAAAGTCCAAAGCCCAGTGAAGGTTAGGTAATTTATTTCTTTTGTTCGTTGTTAGATAAAACACACTGCTTAGTTGTCTTACATAGTAACTAGAATAATGATTACTTCTGCTAAGGAATTTAACACTGTGTGAGTCTTTACACTACACACTTTGTTATATCACATGATCAATTTCTCGCTACAATTTGAAGAGTAAGTATTGATCTTATATTACAGATGAGGAAATCGGTTCAGAGATGACGTCCTTTGTCCAAGCTCACATTAACTGATAACTGATGATGGAGTCAGGGTTCAAAGCGAGATTTCCCTCAGATTCTAAAGCCTTTATTTTTTTTCAAGGATCCATCTGCCTTTACTTTTTATTGATACCTTGAAGTCAGCAATAAATAAATTTACTTGTCCTTTATCTGTCCTTTACATGTCCTTTATCTCATTTGGTACCTTGAATTGTGTAGGATGGGTATAAGTGTCCTCATTTTACAGAGGAGGGAACTGTGATGCAGATCACTTAGGGACTTGACGATGGACACACAAATTATAAATGGGAGAGCCAGGTCTTAGACTTAATCCTTCCAATCGAAAGTCCATTATTTCATCCCTTTTATAGCACTTCTCTGCCTCCTGTCATTCATGTGACCATGTGAAGTCTTGCCCTTGAAGAATATAATGTTTTCATGGGATTCTAATTATGCTATAGAAAGGCACATGTGTAGACTTGCAAGTAATTTTTAAAAAAACATCCTGGAAAAATATGGACATATTTTAGAGAAGGGAGAAGTATTCATTAGCCTCATGTCTCACTGGGAAAGTCTGCCATAGAAGAGCTCTCATTTGTTTGCTCCCCTGTTCTCCCTTTGAAAATAAAGGGTAGTTGTAAATTTTATTTTCTTTGTTCTCTTTAGATTTGGAATTCTATGACAGGGGGACTAGTACATGTCTATGATGAACACTCAGAGCAAGTCAACTGCTGCCACTTTACCAACAACAGTCATTACCTTCTCTTAGCCACTGCATCAAGTGACTGCTTCCTCAAAGTAAGTATGGATAATGAGAATTACGTAGACAGATTTAATAGGCACATCAGAACATCTCTTTTGATCTTTTTTTTTTTTCATCTCTTTTGATCTTGTATTGATCAGGGGTCTTTTGATTTCAGTGATAGGAACTTCCATATTAGCCTACGCAAAAAAAAAAAAAAAAAGTAAATTATTGGTTTATTTAACTGAAAAGTCTAGAAGGAACATGGCTTTAGATATAACTGATTCCAGATGCCTAAATTATCTTCTTGGAGTCTAACCCCCTTTTCATCTATAGACTCTGTTTCTCTCTTTGTTGGTTTAGGAGTGTTTCTGTGTGGTAGGAAATAGGGCTGTTCTGAGTTACAGGCTTACATGGGTCTTACAGCTTATAGTCACAGAGGAAGAGAAACCTACTCTTTCCCAGATCCCATAGCTTTAATTCTAGAGACTGTTTGACCTGGTTTGGCTTATATGCTCATTGTCAAGTAATTCTACTGTGCCAGTAAGATGGAATCCTTCAATTGGTTAAGGATCACAAATTTAGCCATGTAGAAATGGGACAAATGCAGTGAGATCAGCTCTACTTGAATTATAATTGGGCCTTTATTCACAAGAGAGGTTTTGGTCTTAGAAGGAGGAAGGAAAAAGGTGCTGGTAGGGAAAAAAAAAAAGAAACTAAAACCACAACAGATATGCATTTCATATATGTTTGATAATGCTTTCTAATTATAAAAGGTTTTATCGTTTTTATTTTTCTTAAGTGGCATATTGAAGATAGCTAAATGAAATTTTCTGGGGTCCTAGAAAGATTCACTGACTTCCTTTGGATTATTTTTTGGTTTGGTTTCTGTCATGTATTTTTTAAAATCACACCATCTTTGCAATGGGACATTATAATTTTGGGACTGTTGGGCAAAACATTGCAGTTTGGAAAACCTTATAAACTGTGTATTTGACGTTTAAATAGAGTATTCATTCATTCATTCATTCATTCATTCATTCATTCATTTATTTAAAGATTTTATTTATTCATGAGAGATACAGAGAGAGAGAGAGGCAGAGACACAGACAGAGGGAGAAGCAGGCTCCATGCAGGGAGCCTGACGTGGGACTCGATCCCAGGTCTCCTGGATCAGGCCCTGGGCTGAAGGCAGCGCTAAAACGCTGAGCCACCTGGGCTGCCCTAAATAGAGAATTTTAAAAAGCTTTAGAAAATATTGAAAATTCTCTCTCTCCCCTTCAGTTCAAGAAGCTGAAACTTTTATCTTTTTTCTTTTTTTTCCCCTCCAAAGGAAAACTGACATAGAAGCTCAGTGTGTAAGAGGTAAAGCCCATTGCTCTGGTTGAAGTGGAGTGTGGGCTTGCACTTATTTTTTTTTTTTTTAGAGACCTTATTTATTTAAAAGAGAGTGTGCATGTGCAGGGTAAGGGGCTCCTGGCTCAGCAAGGAGCCTGATGTGGGCTCCTGGGATCTACCAGGATCCTGAGATCATGACCTGAGCCAAAGTCAGATGATTAACCTACTAAGCCACCCAGATGCCCCTGGTCTTGCTTTTCTATGCTCTCTTGTTTCCTTGCGTATTCTACCCAGTATCCGTTTCAGACATGTTTCTGCAATCCCTAGGGGCCTGCCTGCATTGCACAATTTGAAAACACTGGATTGGATTAAAATAACATAATATTAAAATAACTAATATAGACTTATAATCATAGCTCATTTTTACTCAAATATGATTTACCCTATTGAATAAATCCACTTCTAAAAAACTAAGACTTGGGATCCCTGGGTGGCTCAGCGGTTGAGTGCCTGCCTTCGGCCCGGGGCGTGATCCTGGAGACCTGGGATCAAGTCCCACATCGGACGCCCTGCATGGAGCCTGCTTCTCCCTCTGCCTGTGTCTCTGCCTCTCTCTCTCTCTCTGTGTCTCTCATGAATAAATAAATAAAATCTTAAAAAAATAAAAAAGTAAAAAAAAAAAAAAAAACCGAAGACTTCCTCCATGGAGCCTGCTTCTCCCTCTGCCTGTGTTTCTGCCTCTCTTTCTCTCTGTGTCTCTCATGAGTAAATAAATAAAATCTTAAAAATAAAATAAAAAACTAAGACTTCTGAATTATTTATGATTAATTTTTGATGTTTCTTTTTAACACTTAGTAGGGTAAAGTTTGTATTTCCTCATTTTAATTATAGACAAAAAGCTCTAGGATATGAGAGCACAGAGATGTATGGGGTTGAATGGTTAGTCAATGATTTTAATTAAGGACAAGTTTTACTTTAACATCTGCCATATGAGGGGATCCCTGGGTGGTGCAGCGGTTTGGCGCCTGCCTTTGGCCCAGGGCACGATCCTGGAGACCCGGGATCGAATCCCACATCGGGCTCCTGGTGCATGGAGCCTGCTTCTCCCTCTGCCTATGTCTCTGCCTCTCTCTCTCTCTGTGTGTTACTATCATAAATGAATAAAAATTAAAAAAAAAAAAAAAAAGATCTGCCATATGATACCTGCATTACCATGCGGAAAATTAGAATTCACTTCTTATGACTCTCGAACTGAGAGAAGCCAATGAAAATATGTAAATCTGAAGCTGCCCCATGTGACTTGACTTACCTGAAAAATTGGATTTATCTAGGATTGGGATAAAGGAGTTTAGGATGGAGATGGACGTGAAGAACAGGACTTATCTCATTGATCATTTCCAAAGGATTTTTGCCAAGATCAGTTGGTCCTCAGAGAGGACCATAGCCCTTTTTATTTATATTTTATATACTTTTCAAACATACCCAAAAGGAGAGAGTACAATAATGAACCTTTGTGGTATCCGTTGTCTAGCTCTAACTTTTATTAAGTTTAGTTTTGTGATATATCTGGTCCATGTTCGCTTTTCCTCTTTACTCTTTTTTTTTTCAAGTTTATTAATTTTTATTAATCTTTACACTCTATTTGGGGCTTGAACTCAACAACCCCAAGATCAAGAGTTACACAGTCTTACCCAGCCAGATGCCCCTTCCCCAATCTTAAAACTTCTCTTTCTACCATAGATTTGTTGGAATGAGCATACAAATTTCAGGTGACATTTGATTGTTATGTTTCTTAAATCTCTTATTCTGTAGAAGTTGCCCTTCCCCTCTCCCTCTTTTTTATGCCATTGATTCATTAGAGAAATTGAATCATTTGTTCTGTGGATTCTGGATTTGGTTGTTAACTTGCTCTTCAAGCCTATTATATAATGCCTGTCAAATGTATTTATACCTATCTTTGCTTTCTATTTTTTGAGTCCTTTTTTAGAGCATTAATAGATTCAGAGTTTGCATTGGGAAATCTTAGAAATGACCATTTAGGTAACCTAGCATCTAAAAAAATTCGGGGGTGTTTTATTTTACATATTAATACTTCTAGAGCTGAGTATAATAATAATGATTCTTTGTTAAGATAAGCAGTAATTATTTAGTTAGTGTTCAGACTAAATGCCTTAGTAAGCCTTTGGTCCCTTGATAGATTTAGGTGCTGATCTAAGGGCTGCCCCATTACTTGGTAATCACAAGTTCACCTTTGTTGTTTGATACCTTTGCATTACTTACAAATTTAATATTTTTCTGTAATTGAAAGAGCTTAAATGAGAGAGAAGGAAGAACATTATGTAATTTCTAACTTTTCCTCATTCAGTTCTAGTTTTTTAGTTATTTCTTTATCTTTCTCAAATAGCTCTGGGATTTGAATCAAAAAGAATGTCGAAATACCATGTTTGGCCATACAAATTCAGTCAATCACTGCAGATTTTCACCAGATGATAAGCTTTTGGCTAGTTGTTCAGCTGATGGAACATTAAAGGTACGCTTTTGTTTATCATTAAAATTGGTTGTAATTTTGTGGTTTTATGATTTGGTTGTAGGAATAGGTTTCTCTTTTTCACATTTCTATAGGAAGTGCTTCTTTCAACTTCTAGGATATTTAATAGAACTGTAATTGCTTGTTGTAGTGATTTTTTATGAATGGTTTACTGACTTATGCTTTAAAGTTCATATATTTTGAATTCTTATTTTTTAAGCATATATTTTTGGCTTAATAAAATTTTGAGATATTTGGAGTCAATTTGTAAAGGCCCTACTTTTATTTATCCTTTATTCTGCCTTTTAATTCATATTTTCCTCTTGAAAAGTCTTATTTGGGGAAAGACTCAGAACCAGGGAGTACAGTTTATTCAACCTCCTGAAGTTTATAGTCCTAAAATAACCCCTAAGTTCTTTAAATTTTTACTGTCTCAAATAAGATCCCAATCCCACTTTCTTTATTATTTTGGTCTCTACCATCATTCTAGTCTCCTCTTCATCGATTCTCCTTTCCTCCTTTGGTCTTGTCTAATCCGTCTTTCACCTAATCTTTCAGTCTATCTATTCCCCTTTCATTCTATAGTGTTACTCTAGTTCATGCTATCATCCCCTTATGCTTTTGATAGCAGTTTTTTAAGATATATTCTCCATTCCTCCTAATCTTGGTACAGAACTGCTAGCATGGGGTGCCTGGGTGGCTCAGCCATTGAGCGTCTGCTTTCAGCTCAGGGTGTGATCCTGGAGTCCTGAGATTGAGTCCTACATCGGGCTCCCTGCAGAGAGCCTGCTTCTCCCTCTCCTGTGTCTCTGCCTCTCTCTCTCTGTGTCTCTCATGAATAAATAAATGAAATATTAACAAAGAACTGCTAGAATAACTCTTACCACTTTTCAGCTGGGACACAAAAGTACCATATTCTAAGTTGTTATGAACCCAGACTCATCAGGTGCACCTGTAAGGTTCTTTACATTCCATCATTCTGTTACCTCTGTTCCTGGTCACTTTGTTTCTTCTAGCCCCCTTAACCCTAAGCATTCTGGGCAAGATAATTTGGTAGTTAATGTCAGCTACTGTTCCTATATAGATCTCATTACTCTTTATTGGGATTTTTGGCCTGCAGCTCCCTTGCCCATATTTTTTAATAACCCTCAAAACTTTAAAGCCTCCTTTAGAAAGTATTCTCTTATCACATCCATCTATCTGGTTCTGAGTACATCCATCCTTTTAGATATATTTATATATATTAATACAAACTATTCAGTTGTCTTCTCATTTCCTCTTGTAAATGTGCTGTTCGGTTCAGTCATTTTCATGTGTCTTCTTTGCTGAGATTGAATATAGATTTATGATCTACAGAGACCTTGCATCATCTTGTGCTCTCTGAAGTTCATAGTACAGAATTGTA
This sequence comes from Vulpes lagopus, assembly GCF_018345385.1. Classification (NCBI taxonomy): domain Eukaryota; kingdom Metazoa; phylum Chordata; class Mammalia; order Carnivora; family Canidae; genus Vulpes; species Vulpes lagopus. Next base: position 26,174,212 of record NC_054846.1, on the reverse strand, counting down.
CTCAAAACATGCACTCAGTAGATTTTCTTGACATCTATTTTTTCCAGAGAAATACTTGAGCCCTCCTGGACACTATTTTGTTAGAATCAGTAGAGGAGGAGATTTTTTTTTTTTTTTTTTTTTGAGGAGGAGGAGATTTGTTAATGCTAATAGGTAACTCCTCAGTTATAGGAAGGTGAAATCTCTTGATGCTGATCCTCTGGTTGAATCTTTGATCTCTCTTTGCTGACTGAAGATAACTCGTTTTTGTATAAATTACTTCAGGGCATCTAGAAGCCCTTTCTGGGTAGAATTCCACTTTAAAGAATTTTCTAGCCATTAGTAGATGTTGGAAGCATTCTTACATAGAATATTCAGGTAAATAGATTTTGACTTCTCTGACATGTTAGCTACAGATACTAAATATCTATCTCTTCCTTTAGGACATTCTGTATCAGAGGAAGTTTTTCAGAATACCCTTGTAAGGGGAAAAGGATTCTCCCTTTTCTAAGAGAATCTTTGAGTTATATGGACCTGTTATTTCTTGTTTTCTATTAAGTTAATGACTTCAGAAGAAGACATTTTATATCTCAAGTTTTTCCGTCTTCTCACCATTGCCAATACCAAGTTTTGGAAAGATTCCATTTTCCTTACCATTATTAGGTTGTTTAATGTTCAAGACATTTGTGAAACCAGACTATTTATGTTTTATACATTTAAGGTGTGCCATCTTTGCTTTTAGGTATGGTCTGTTCATTCCTAATTGATTTGCCTTATTCACCACAGTTCCAATTCAAACTTCTGCTGTTGTTTTTAAGCCCCCAATGTTGTCACTGCATCCCTTTCATTCTCTGGAGAGAACCTTACCTCATACCTATTCAGAGGGTTGACACCACCCTTTAATAAGAATTCCTCCCTCCATAAGTCTCCTCAAAAATTGCCATAAAAATTCCAGCTCCCTTTCTTTTTTTTTCATCTCAGTTCCCAGAAAGTTCTCTACTTATGGCTACTGTTCCTTTTTTTCTTCTTCCCTTGCACATTGTGCTTCACTGATTATTTCTTCTTTCTTTTTGTATCTTTAGCTTTTCTTCACTTTGGGGTCCTTTCCCACAGCCTACACATGTTCTTGGGCCTTTCTAAAACCCAAAAGTAAAAAACCTTTGATGCTCCATAGATTGTGTTATCCTTTGAAATAGTCATTCTGTTTTTCTCTTTCCCTTTATTGCTAGGCTTCTTAAGCCACCTGTACTTGCCTCCATTTCCTGACTATTCACTCAATTTCAAAAACTTGTTTTAAGCCGGGTCATGTTTTTCTTGTATTTCCTTGAAGCGTGTAAAATCCAGTTTTATTTTCAGTCTCCATTCTTTTTGTTGTAAAGGTTAATGCTTTATTGGATTAGTGTGAAATCTGATACTTTTCTTTATCCAGGCCTCATTCTTTTTGTTGTAATACCAATGGTTACCACTTCTTCCCCCATCAACCACCTATATTTCCTTTTTGAAACTCTCCTCTTCTGAGGTCAGTGTTTTCTACTTTTTCCTTTTATCTCTCTAACCCCTTCTTCTTTGCTTTTTAAAAAATATTTTATTTATTTATATGAGTGAGGTGGAGAGAGAGAGTGTGCAAGCACAAGCAGGGGGAGTGGCAGAGGGAGAAGCAGACTCCCCACTGAGCAAGGAGCCTGATGGAGGGCTTGATCCCAGGACCCTGGAATCATGACCTGAGTAAAAAGCAGACACTAACCAACTTTGTCACCCAGGTGCCCCTCTAACCCCTTCTTTAACTTTTTTACCTGCCCACTACAATATAGCTGCTCCTTAAGCATCTAACCTTGAATACCGCTCCATTACTTTTCTTCCATCCCAGTATCAGTCCCATAGTTTCAACTCTCATCTCTTTAAGTGACTTTCAGATGTATTACTACCTCCAGCCCTCATTTCTTTTGTGTGCTTGTACTTGCTAGTTGTTGTCACTTAGATTATACACTGTGCCTCAAACGTACCATGCTCCACACTGAACTGTATTCTCTTCCAAAACTTGACCCCCTTTTTGTGGTTCCTGTATGTTTAATGATTTTGGTCAGATCAGTATTCAGAAATTACATCGTTGTCACTGGTCACAATTGAGTCACGCAGTATGAGTTATTTCCTTTCTCATACAAGTTCTTGTTTACCTTGGGATTAAATATGCTGTACGTTTAATATTGTTATTTTTAACAAATTATTCTTATTTTTTTAATGCGTTCATCACTAATTCATCTTCAAACTAACACTTTTCAAAATTGCCTCTCAAGTTATTCAAACTTATCAGGTATTTGATAAATTTTCTTTTCTTGGAAATAACTTTCTTGGAGGGCTTTGTCTTGCTCCATTCTGATTGGTAATACTATGAGTGTCTGGCTGCCATCTTGGGACCTCCTTTTATTATTCCCACAATTCCTTTTGCTTTCTTCTTAACTTGAAACTCTGTTTCTTGGAATTTTCTCTCTCTCTCTTTTTTTTTTTTTTAGATTTTATTTATTGATTCATGAGAGACACAGAGAGAGAGAGGCAGAGACACAGGCAGAGGGAGAAGCAGGCTCCATGCAGGGAGCCCAATGCAGGACTCGAATCTGGGAATCCGGGATCACGCCCTGAGCCAAAGGCAGATGCTCAACTGTTCAGCCACCCAGGGAATCCCTGTTCCTTGGATTTCTTGTCATCATTTTTGCTTTATTTTCCCACTGGTGGAGAATCTCTGGCTTCCTAAGAAAGAATCTTTGGGAGATAAATTTTTGAGACTGTGTCTTTATACTTGCTATTTTTGACTACATATAGAATTCTGAGTTGTAAGTAATTTTTCCGGAGAATTTTGGAGACATTATGCCCTTGTCTTCTCTCTTCTAAAGTTTGTCTTGAAAAGTTTGAGGCCATTCTGATTTATATATAATCTATTTTTTTGTCTTGAAACTTTTAAGATCTTTATCTTCAGAAAAAAAATTTTTTTTTAATTTCATAAGTGCCCTGGTGTGGGTTTGTCTTCATTTCTTGTGCTTTGGCATTCAGTGGCTTCTTTCTTTCTTTTTTTTTTTTTTAAGATTTTATTTATTTCTCCATGAGAGAGAGAGAGAGAGAGAGTGTCAGAGACACAGGCAGAAGGAGATACAGGCTCCATGCAGGGAGCCCGATGTGGGACTCGATCCCGGATCCCAGGATCATGCCCTGAGCCAAAGGCAGACACTCAACCACTGAGCTACCCAGGCGTCCCTCGGTGGCTTCTTTCAATTTGGAAATTCAAATACTTCAGTTCTTTAGGCTTACTTTAATTTTTTAAAAAAGATTTATTTATGTATTCATCAGAGACATAGAGAAGCAGGCACTTAGGCAGAGGGAGAAGCAGGCTCCCCGTGGGGAGCCTGATGGCGGGACTTGATCCCAGATTCCAGGATCATGATCGGAGCTAGATTAGCTCAACTGCTGAACCACCCATGCGTCCCTAGGCTTTCTTTAATTATTTAATCTATTCTTCTCTCCTTTTTCTTTTTTTTTTTTTTTTTAAGGTTTTATTCATTCTTGATAGAGAGAGAGAAAGAGAGAGAGGCAGAAACACAGGCAGAGGGAGAAGCAGGCTCCATGCAGGGAGCCCGACATGGGACTTGATCCTGAGTCTCCAGGATCAGGCCCTGGGCTGAAGGCGGTGCTAAACCGCTGAGCTACCCGGCCTGCTCTCTTCTCTCTCTTTTTTTTTTTTTCTAGAATTCCTGTTTGGTTTTTTGGTTATTATTTTTCTCTATTTCTCTTTGTCCATTTGCCCTCCTTTCTGGAAGATTTCTTTAGCTTTATTTTCTAGCTTTACTTTCTAATCCTTCGTTGGATTTTTAATTTCTGGTGTCATATTTTTAAGTACCCAGTCTTCTGATCCAGAAGAATTCTGTTCCTTTTTCATTTTATCCTATTTTTGTTTCATGGATGCAGTTATCTTTTTGTGGGTGTTAATAGTTTTTTTTTAAATTCATATTCCTGTATAGTCGATGTTTTCTGTGTTGGTTTTGGTTTCTGCTGTCTTTTAGAAATATAGCTTAGCTGTCTGACCTTGTGTATATCTACAGATGGTTTCTGACTTACGATGGTTTAAGGTTTTTCAACTTCATGATGGTGCAAAAATGATACACATGCAGTAGAAACTGTACTTCAAATTTTGAATTTTAATCTTTCCCCTGGATAGTGATATGCAGTATTGATCCTCACTTGTGATGCTGAGCAGTGGCAATGAGCTGTAGCTCCTAGTCTCCCATGCAGTCATGAGAGTGAACAACCGATACACTTAGAACCTGTCTGTAGCACTACCCTGTTATTTGCTTTTGTACAGTATTTAATAAATTATATGAGATATTCAACATTTTATTATAAAATAGGCTTTCTTAGATGATCTTGCCTGGTCGTAGGCTAATGTTAGTGTTCTGAGCACGCTTAAGGTAGATGAGCTGTATTAAATGCATTTTCAACTTATTATAGGTTTATTGGGAGGTAAGTTGAAGAAGATCTGTATATGTAGTAGATATATATCCTGCTCATATTTAAGAATGCAGCACTAAAAGGCTGGTAAGGAATTGTAAGCTTGCTTTTTGTGAGTTTCCCTGTAGGGTAATCTGCCTTCCATTTTTGATGGCAAACTCCTAATGTCATATTCTTTAGATCTTTTGTCTTGATCTTGTTGGATATTCAGAGAAGAATCTTCAGTCTCCTACTTGTAGGGTATAAGTCTGGTTGGCAGGTTCTGAGATGTTTAGGTAGAGATCTCAACATTTGGGATCTAGACTTTCTCTTAATTTCTCTATTTTCAAAATGGTGACCCTGCTCTTAATTGTGCAGGGTGTAGAAAAACCCTCTACTCTTCAGCTAGAGTAGAGATATAGCAACCTGGATTGCATAGTTGTGGAGGGGATTTCAAGGGATTTGTAGTGATACTCCACCTTTATCAGAAGGTACCTGGTGCAACACTTCCTTAGCTTTTTAGGAGTTTTATGTTATGAATTGGGCTGCTTCTTGGCTTTCCCCATGGTGTGCTTAGGATTCAGTTTTTATTTTTTATTTTATTTTATTTTATTTTTTTTAAAATTAAACCTACTCTCGCTTTCTTTTTTTTTTTTTTTAATTTTTATTTATTTATGATAGTCACACAGAGAGAGAGAGAGAGAGAGGCAGAGACATAGGCAGAGGGAGAAGCAGGCTCCATGCACCGGGAGCCCGAAGCGGGATTCAATCCCGGGTCTCCAGGATCGCGCCCTGGGCCAAAGGCAGGCGCTAAACCGCTGCGCCACCCAGGGATCCCAGGATTCAGTTTTTAGGAGCCTCCTTATCACTTGTCTTTCTTCTTTTTATCCTTTACATTTTGTGGTTGTTAACTCTTCCTCCTTTCTTGTTTGTCTTGTGAACTATGCCTATGGAGAAAAATTTTCCCTACCATTGTTTTATGTGGATTTTGGGAAGACATGAAGATGAATGTATGTGTTCCATCTGCATCTTTAACCTGAACCCTATTTCCTTCAGTAACACTATTGTTTCTACTCACCTGTGCTTGAAACACAAGAAGAATCTATCTGTTCACTTAAAATGTATTTTTTTGATTATCTATTGAATACCTACTATGTGCCAGATACTGGCATTTGGGTTTTAAATACTAAAAACAAAACACCAAACAATTAGTTTCTGGCCTGAAGTTGTTCAGATTCCAGTTGGAGAGAGAGATAAGGGAATTGACGAGTTATGGAAATGGCAAAAGGGGGCCCTGAAAATAGGTGAGGACTGTGTCCAGGATGTGTTCAGGCACCTGGTGCTGTACCCAAACTGCAGCCTGTTTTCTCTTTTCATTGTCTTTCCTTTCCCATTTTGTACTTAAGCTTATTCTGATCCTTTAGCCTAGAATCTAGGCCGTAGAGTATTCCTCTTGTCTTTTTAGTGTCAAAATTCTGTCCATCCTAAATTGGTCTACAGTAGGCTAATCTTCAGGAGGAGACAGTGGTGTCCACCTCTGCAAAAACTCTTCCCTCAAGTCCAAAGCTTGGGTCTAACATGCCCACTCTGCTGTATCTTTTCTTCTCAAATGACACATCTGAGGTACCTTGTCTGAGAGTCACTTAAAGGCTTGTCTTACCTCCTTGATTGACCTGTAAAGTCCTTGGGAGAGGTATCTATACCTGATTTATTTATATAATCTCAAAGTGACTAGCATAGTGGTTAATGTGTTCAAGATGATAAACCTTTGCTGTGTCCCTTCAAATCAAATTAAGACTTGTCCAAACTCAAAAGAAAACAGTGTTAAAAGTCTTCAGGGACAGGATTTTGACTTCATGTGTGAGTATCAAAATGTGATTGTAGAGTACAGAGCACTAGCAGTGGGGGAGAGACATTATTGCACTCTTGGTGAGAACTACCGTATTTGTGGCAGCTTTCCCACAGTGCTGTTAAGCCAGTATCGTTAGTCGGCTCATGCTGATAGACATATAGTAAGCAGAGGTCCTGCAAAATGATGTTGGATAACAGCATTTCAAGGTCAAAGTCTTCTAAAGCTTTTGCCTTCTGAGAGGATGAAAAACTGTAAAGCTGTTTCCTGCCCCAAATGGCTCTGTAATCGTCTAAGCATTTTACAGGGTATGTTGATCAGCATGTGTTTTTCAGGCCCTGTTGATGAACCATTTCAAAATGTAAGTTTTATTTAAAAATTGCCATTTAAAACTCAAGGCCCAGTGTGCACATGGGCCCTTGATATAGTTTGGTGACTTGCTGAAAATCAAATGCTGGTATTTACTTGGTCCCCTGATATGTGAAATTTCATCACACTTGGGTAGAAGCTGAAGTCAGGTCCAGATGCAGAATATAGTTTAGACAGATTTAATGAAATTGGGCTGTGTTAGTTTTTTTGTCTTTCTTTCTTAAATCCAGGCAGTAGTTGCTTTGTTTTTCATATTAAGAGTGAAATGGTGTGATTTCTCATATATCTACTTGATGTGACTAAAGCTTCTGGCATTTATATGTAGGTTTTTTTTTTTTTTTTTCCTAAGTATCAAGAAAGGCTGTTTTAGTATCTGATGTCTCTTGCTTTATCCAGTTTATCCATATTTGTTGCAAGGGTAAGAGTTTTGGTATTGGGTGTATATAATATGTCTGTGGACTTGAGAGAGAATTAAAAATGTGCCTGGTCAGAATAAATCTGGTTTTATCTTGGAGCTGTTCTTTGGAAACGGAGGTAAAGCCTAGGAAACAGCTTATTTATTTATTATTATTATTATTTGTCCTTGTCCTTGGCCAACCCTTGGTCTGAGCATGGCAGCCATTATCACTCTATGAAGCTGGGATGCTGCTTAAGGCCTAGGGGACTGAAGTCTTCTTGAAGGACTTTTTCTTTGTGCTGTTCAGGTGGCTCTGCTAGTGAGTGAGTTTAGAGTCTTTTGAATCACATTCCTCAGGATTCAGTTGTTTTAGAGCTCTGTTTGCCCCCACCATACACACAAGGTGCTTTGCTTCTTTCCAGCATATTCTTTGTTTTCTGTTTTCAGGGACTTCCTTATGTCTCTGGATGCTTTGCTATGTTTTTAACATGCCATAGACTGGGCCTTGTGTGGTGTCCAGGCTGTGCATACAGTCGATGGAGGCAAACTTCATGCCTGGCACAGCAGAGGGCAGCAGTGGCAAGTTGTGAGTCTCCTCTCACTTTTTTTCTACTCTCATCCTTACTGTCAACACCTAATCTTTAGCCTCCTTCACACCATGCAAGGAGTTTTTAGTATTTTACTTAGTTTTATATTCTGCATTTTGCATTTCTGGCAGTGCTTCTAGTTTTGTGTTTGTTTTTGTTTTTTTTTCTTTTTGGGAAGGTGGTGAAATAAGCTGGAGTACTTAATTTAAAAGTTTTATAAAAAGTCATGCATAAGTGAAAGTAATTCATGAGAAAAAGTGAATATTTGCATGACATTTAATCCAGGTGGAATTCTAGAGGTGTGATTTGAGATTAAAACAAATCTAAACATTTTTTTTAATCTTTGCAATCTGAAGCTTTGGGATGTAAAATCAGCAAATGAGAGGAAAAGCATTAATGTGAAGCAGTTCTTCCTAAATTCAGAGGAGCCTCAAGAGGATATGGAAGTGATAGTGAAATGTTGTTCATGGTCTGCTGATGGCACTAGGATAATGGTGGCAGCAAAAAATAAAATCTTTGTAAGTATCATTATTTTAACAAGCCAAAATTAGCCTGATTTAAAGAAGATGAAAATGTCAAATTGATTTTTGCGTTGTATACTTTATTGATATAAAGAAAGGATAGCTGTATGATTTTGGGGAGGCTCTCTAACTTCATAGTTCTCAAAACTGTGCTCCAGGGGATGTTGGTAGGCTTTGTGAGGAGAGGTCTCCATGGTCACACAGATTTGGGAAATATCATGTGTTGTTTTCCCCCATTAGAGTTACTCAGTGTATGCTAACATACTTAAGGCCTCCAGAAGTTCAGTAATATAGAAGTAATTTATATTGTTAATCCAGTGTTTCTCAAATTTATTTAAAACATGGAATACTTTCTGCATCACTTTTTTAAAAAATTTTGAGTACATTGGTTATTGGTTTAGGTGATTTTCAAAGTGCTTTTCTGTTAGCCTGTTCTAATTGTTAGGTTTTTACTTTTTACTACCCAATAATGAAGACAGCTGCCTATTCCATACTTCTTAAATTTCCTCTGTGGCTCTCCTCCATTAATTTTTAAGTATGACCTGTCCTGGGAAGCATTTTAAGTATGGTTTCCTGTCTTTTGCTGTCAGCTCCTGATGCTGCGCTGCTTACCATCTGTGCATGCTTGAAGGGCTCTGTGTTCACAAAACATACTCATGGCTTCCACTGGAAGCCCATGCCTTGGTCTTAAATCACAACGCTGTATTGGTATAAATATTTTTTGTCATTTGGCAAAAACTTCAGAAGAAAGAGTATATCCAACATTTAAAAATCTTTTAAAAGTTTAAGTTTGCATTATTCAGAAATAGCTTTTTTTGTTCAAAAATGGGGAAATGATTGTAATGGAGTAATTTGTTATCCTCGAAGAGAAATATAAATAGTTGAGCTAACTTTTTTTTAGTTGAGCTAATTTCATGTTAGCAAGCCTCTGCTCTATATTATTTCGATCATCTTCATTTATGAATATCCATTTCCTCTTATGAATAAACAAGCATTCAGGAGAACTTCTGTGTATGTTAATTTGGCTAGGCTATTCATTTAGTCACAAAAGTTTTAATTCTCCCTAGGCCAGCTTGAAACATCATCTGTGATAAATTTTTCTTTATAAGAAACATGTTTCAAGATGAGCAGTATTTTAAAAGTATGCTTATACTGATTTGTATTTTATTTATGACTGTCAATAATTATGCCAGTTATCAGTAATTGTATCTTTTCAGGACTTCAAAAAATTTATTTATTTATTAATTTAAATTTTTTTTTTAAGGACTTAAAAATTTAGATTCAGTTTGAGTATAGCATATTTTTTTAAAGTATTTTACTTTCACCTATTTTATATTGACAGCTATTTGACATTCATACTGGTGGCTTATTGGCAGAAATCCATACAGGCCATCACAGCACCATCCAGTACTGTGACTTCTCCCCCCAGAATCATTTGGCAGTAGTGGCTTTGTCCCAGTGCTGTGTGGAGGTGAGTGGTTTACTTACTCTTTGAAGTTAGGTCTCCAGAAGTACAAAGATGCCAAAGAATGGGCTCCTTAAACCATTAACTACTGAGGATGTTTGAGAAGTAGTAGAGCATTTTCTTCACAACATAATGACCTATAGCTTTAGGATATTAAACTGTATAGCCAGCTTTCTTACTTTAGCAGTGATCAAAGATTTGATTTAACAGTATGACAGGGAATGACAGTGTCACCAAATATTTATTGAATGGCTAGCATGTGCCAAGGTCTGGGGACACAGTGGAATGACCACTGGTTTCCTGGGCAGAAACAATGGCATCTCTTAAACAATATAGGCATGGACTCTTCTGTAAAAAAAATAAGAGATGAGTCTAGTTCAGATTTCTTAGATCATTGAGAAGAATAAGATGAAAGTTGGGTTTAGAATTGGTTAACTTAGGATGTTCATTGGTAAACACTAATGAATAAAATGACTCTTATAAATTACCTATATTTATAATTTTGTACTTACCTGATAGATTTTATATTCAGAGTCCGTACCTAATTGATCCTGGAAGAATTTCAGGAATAAAATGGTCTGTGAATGGCCATGTTTTTTTTAAAAAGCAGTGAATTTCTGGTATTTTTTTCTCTAAGATGGATTAGTTTTTCCAAGCTTTGTTACTACTTACTCCTTGCGTGGGCCTTACCATAAGGTAATTTGAAGATCCTTGTGATGACAATCCAAGAAGGTGGGTATGGGCCTTTATCTGGAAAATAGAGAAATCTACTTGGTTCACAGTCTATCCTCCAAGGAAACTTGACTACTGCAAGCACTTCTTTCATGTTCTGTGCTTATTTCAGCAATTTTTAGTGAGCTTGACAGCCTTGTCCCTTACTGCAAAGCTGTTGGGGTAAGAATTTCTGAGCTGTAGCCATTCAGCATGGAAATACACATAAGATGAGAGAGTGGATGTATTCTGTAAACTCTACTTAATTCCAAGTACAGAAGCAAATACAGTGCAACTAACCCTAAAGAACGTTCCTGCCAAGAATTTACCCATTGGAAGCATAGGCAGTGAGTGTGAACAAGCTCCAGCCCTGTTTGAAGTGGTGGGAAGAAGTAGGGTGCTGTGGGCATTGTTCTTTTTAGCAAAGTCCTTGAATTGAAAGATTCAAATATGCTAGGAGATCTTGTACCTTACCTTAGATCCTCAGAGTAGATATGGTTAGAGATTTCCTCTCTCTGGGTTTTTGTCAGGATTTTTAGGAAGAATGGAGGAGCAACTCCTTTTTCAGCCTTTCCTGTCACTTCTAAATCTCTACTCTCTGCTATTAGAAAGCTCCAGGAAATATTGCCTTTTTTTTTTTTTTTTTTTAAACAGTAAGGACTTGGTTTGGGGGGCTCTGAGAAATGATGGGAGAGAACAAGAAGGAAAAAGGGAAGTATTTTCAAGGGAGAGTTTTTAGTTCTGGAACTACTTTCACTTTTGGCCTTTAGCTCTGTATGTCCACAGGAGCTTGGACTCTAGTGATTAGGCAAAAAAAATTTTATAAAATTAATTTATAACCATAGAACTCACTGATTGAAAACCACTGGGCATGTGATGAAGTACTTGTTTTGTCCATGCTTGTTCTGAAAGCATAAAGTAGGTCTGTCATTCAGAGTGTAATGAGAGGAATTCAGGCACATATGGTACTTCATTAGACTGGAATATATTTGAGTAATTTACAGCAGAACTCAGGACAAAGTACAGTCAGGGTGGCAGACACTGACAATTTGTAATATGCATGAGTAACAGAAATGTGTACATGTACAATTAGCATATTCATTTATTGTAGGGTTTTGCTATTAGTTGAAATGAGGATTAGATGACAGTGGAAAATAGTCTATTTTTTTGATGATTAAAAAAGATAAAATGTTTGCATGATGCCAAATCAAAGCTTTATAATGTTATATTCAGAGAAGTCTTGCTTTCATCCCTAACCCTTCCCTCCAGTCTTTTTCTACTTCCTCAAGTAGGTAACTTTTGTTTTTATTTTAACATTCCAACATTTTTTTGTACATATAAGCAGATATCTGTGTGCATTTTATTTATTAATATTTTATTTATTTGACAGAGGGAGAGTGGCAGGCAGCAAGAGAGGGAGAAGCAGAGAGAGGGAGGGAGAAGCAGGCTCTCTCCTTAGCAAGGAGCCCAGTGTAGGGCCGATGTGGGGTTCTATCCCAGGAACCTGGGATCATGACCTGAGCTGAAGGCAGAGGCTTAACTGACTGAGCCATTCAGGTGCTCTCTGTATGCATTTTAAATAAATAAATAAAATCTCCATATCTGTATCTGTGTTTATATTTACATTTATTTTTCATCTCTTATATACTGTGGATGTATCCAGATGTGTGTGTGTATAGTGTAATATATGTATATTTTTCTGTAGAAATATATATGATATACTCTTTGCTTATTTTCTGTAAAGAATCTGTCCCACTGACTAGTCACTGGGTGTTTTTATAGTTAAATAATATTCCATTATGTAGTTTATTCAGTTCCTTATTGATGGTCATTTGGGTTGTTTGCAGTTTTTTGCTATTAAAAGTAAGATGCAATGAATAATCTTGCATAAGGCATTCTGTAATTTTGCTAGTTTGTTTTGGGGCTATATTCATAGAAGTGAAATTACTGGTTTACTTTTTCTATTTTCAGTATTCTTGATATGTTCAAAATGCTTATGAATGTGATTTCCTATGTGCTATGTTTATTTTGTAGTTGTGGAATATGGACTCATGTTTAAAAGTGGCTGATTGCAGAGGACATTTAAGTTGGGTTCATTGTGTGATGTTTTCTCCCGATGGATCATCATTTTTGACATCTTCTGATGACCAGACAATCAGGGTGAGAAATACTGAGATCTTCATTTTAGACATTTATTGATGTGTACATCTAAGAAACTAAGAAATTAATGAGCAGTATTAGGGGAGTTAAAACAAGAAACTACTAGGTTCGTATTTATCCTTGAAAAGTGATATTATGTGGACTGTAACAGTCTCATTTATTTCATACATGTTCATTGAGTATTACACTGAGCCAGGTGCTGGAGAAGTCCAATGATTAAACTGTATTTTGGTTAATTAAAACATATTACTAGGTAATATATTGACTTAATTTTTTACTTTCCTTCACCTTAAATTTTCACATCCAATTACTTGCCAATTCTAATGGATTCTGCCTTTCCATTTTCTGTCATTTATTTCCACTTTTTTTTTTTTTTTAAAGGGAGAGAGAGAGGTGGGGACGGAGAAGGGCAGAGGGAGAGGAAGAGAGAGAATCTTAAGCAGCCTCTACATGCAGTGCAAGCCCGATGTAGGGTTTTATCTCACACCCCTAAGATCATGACCTGAGCCAAAATCAAGAGTAGATGCTTAGCCAACTGAGCCACCCAGGAACCCTTATTTCTGCTTTTTCATTTAAAGTTCAGGTGTTCATTACATGTTGCCCCCCCCCCCCTTTCTCTCTCTTTAAAGATTTTGTTATTTTAAAGTAATATCTGTGCCCAACATGGGGCTTGACCTCAACAACCGAGATCCAGAGACACACACTGTGTACTGATTGAGCCACTCAGGCGCCCCAGCATGTTGCCTCTCTTAATGTATTAGTCTTTGGCACAGTCTTTTCTTTCTTGGTTTTCTGTATGCTGCTTCCAAGATACTTTCTTCATGTACAACACAGTCATGTCATTTTTGCTCAAAAACAGATAGTGACTTTCTTGGCTACTAAAAGGAAGTAGGTACTCCTAAGTCTACACTGAACTTCTCCACAGTATGGCCTCATTCTGCTCTAGTCTTTCTTTTGGTTTATTCCTACAGGTAACCTAGACTAGACTGCTCACATTTTCTCAATACCCTGTAGTTCCCTGTTTCTTTTGCTTATGTTGTTTCTTATGTTTGGAATACCCCATTTCCCTGTCTCGTTCCTTGTTGAAATCTTAACAATCCTACAAGTTTTTCCAAGCCTGCAAAGCCCTTCCTAGTATTCCTTTTGGGGGAATGTCTCTCTCCTTAATGTCATATTATTCTATGTCCTTTTCTTATGGTACTTACCAAATTCTGCTATAAGTATAGATTTGCTCTACTTTTCACCTTCTGTATTCCACTGCTCCCCCAGCTTGTTCACACATCTTCCAACAGTAAGGTCTTTGAGGCCAGGGACCCTGGTTTACCCCTGCAGCATCTAATATAGTGTTTTATACATGTTGTAGCTGAAGTTTTTTGTTTTTTGTTTTTTACTATTTACTGTATGCTAGACATTATGTGAAGTACTATACTTATATTTGCTAATTCTCACAGCAGTCCTTTTTGCAGCTGAGGAAATAGTTCCAGAAAGGTTAAGTCAGTTCTGCTTTAAGTGCCAGTCTCAATAAACTTGAACCAGAATGTAAATCAGCTCCCCTCTTTCTTCATCAAGAAGTCTTGTTAAAAAAAGATCTTTTTAAAAAAAGATTTTATTCATTTGACAGAGAGAGCACAAGCAAGGAGAAAGGCAGAGAGAGAGGGAGAGGCAAGGGTCCCCACTGACCAGGGAGCCCAACGTGGGGCTCAGTCCCAGGACCCTGGGATTATGACCTGAGCTGAAGACAGATATTTATTAAACCCACCAAGTCACTGTGGTGCCCTTGTTAAGAAGAGATTAATCATATCACTAAGCATACTGCCAACAGTGTGTTAGTGATATAGTTGATTTACATCCTGGTGCAGGCACCTTATCTTGGTATCAGATAGTTTGAGGACCAGCAGGAGTTCTTACTTTGATTAGCAGTGCGTTAAGTAACCTGCCCAAAGTTGCAGCTTTAGGTGGAACAGGAGTTCATACTTGGGCATTTTGGCTCTAGCACCCATTATTCTTAATACGAACTACTACCGTTATAGCATGTAATTAACAAATATTTGTTGAATTATAATCTAATAATTGAGAATTTTGTAACATCATAGGTATTTTGAGTGTGAAGCATGGTTTGTATGTTGCTTTAAGAATCTAAGCCACCTTTTTACATATTTTGGGATATGGTTATCTTATTTTTGTTTTTTTAATCTCTTAATTAGCTCTGGGAGACCAAAAAAGTATGTAAGAACTCTGCTATAGTGTTAAAGCAAGAAATAGATGTTGTGTTTCAAGAAAATGAAGTGATGGTTCTTGCAGTTGACAATATAAAACGTCTGCAGGTGAGTATTTTTCAGAAAACAATTGGAAAAATTGTTTTGATTGAGCTCAATTTACATTTTCCTTGTTTGGTTTTAGACTTGGGATTAGGCATAATTGTGTAGTATCTAACAGATGCTCGGTAGGTATTCTCGGTAGGTATTAGTTGAATAAATATGTGGGTCTTGAGCTGAGGCCTAAATATGCTTGTATTTAGAATGAAAAAAGTGATACTTTGTTGCACTTCATTTCTTTCCTGTTGGATCACATTCCTTGATTTGCATGGAATCCAGGAGAACTTGAGACAGACCGAGGGTCGGATGGAGTTTAACAAGCTCTAAAGCTGTAAAGCTCCATTTGATGTAGTAGGAAGAACGGTGACTGTTCACTCCGGGGATACAGGTACAGCTTAGGCTTTATTGCCAGCTGGTTTTGTGTGATGGTTGAGTAAATTGTACACTTCTCCGAGCCTCATTTTCTTCACCTATAAGGTCCTTTTTATCTTCAGAAATCTGAGCTGGATATAGAGAGAGTGAAGGTGGAATCCAAATTCTGGAGACAAATATGTGGGAGTAAATGGTCTGTGATGTGTGGTAATTTCTCCCTGTCTACTGTTGGGGTCAGAGTCAAGGTGTGAGATACCCCGTGGTCTACATTTTACAAGATTGATTGATTGATTGATTGATTGATTCATGAGAGATAGAGAGAGGCAGAGGGAGAAGCAGACTCCATGCAGGGATCCCCACATTTTACAAGTTTTATTATCATCCTTAATATGTTGAGGGTGGAGCTCCTAATGCTCTGTATTTCTGGGATGATTTGGTTGGGAGTGTGGAATTGAGTGTGCATGTCTTGTTAACTGATTTTTAGCAGACTTGGGATATTTTTCATGGCAATTTTCTTGTCAAATTTAGTGTCCTTAAGCTTGTATTACCTTTATTAAAATAGTTGTCATAACTGTGAGACTTCAAAAAGAAGTCATCTCACTATAAAAGTATTTTATTCTGTGTCAGTGATTGTGGGAGAATTTAGGGGATAGTTAAACTGACAAAAAATAGTTCCATTTAAATGAACAAAACATTTTTAGTCACTACTTAGGAAAATATGGACAATGAGAGAATGAAGAATAATTCATATAATTCATAAATTGAGAGAATGAAGATAAATTCAGCTTTTAGCAATTCAGTCTCATTTTGAATACCTAATAGATCAGAATCTGCTGGGTAAGATGTTGTAAAATAAAGGCTACCTTGATCGATCCCCTGTAATCTTTGTACCTGAAACAAATATGACTGCTTATTTCATGTTGAGAAATGATTTAAGACTTTTAGAATGTAATAGAGATAGCTGACAGTTGATTCAAGCTTGAGAAGTAGTTTCTCTGGTCACATTTTTTTTTTTAAGATTTTTATTTATTTATTCATGAAAGAGAGAGAGAGGCAGAGACACAGGCAGAGGGAGAAGCAGGCTCCATGCAGGGAGCTCGACATGGGACTCGATCCTGGGACTCCAGGATCACGCCCTGGGCCAAAGGCAGGCGCCAAACTGCTGAGCCACCCAGGGATCCCCCCCCCGGTCACATATTTTAGTCGAATAATGAGAACTTTATTAATGAGACTTAAAAAAATAATCATTGGCATTGGTACATATTATGAAATTAGGCAAGTCCAGCCACCCAGATTATGCTTATGGGTTCTCCAAAGCTCCTTTCTCCTCCTCTCAAAAAGGTAAAGAATCTTAATTTATATTGTTTTGTGTGCAATTTAGAGGATATAAAACCCATTTTTATTTGAATATGGCTTTTATGTATCCTCAGTCCCGTTTCACAAGCCCCCTTGAAAAATATCCAAAAAGTATACTTTAACAAACGATAACCCTATTAAAATGGGCTTTGTGAAGAAATGGAAAACAGGGTGCAGAGCTAGCTGTGGGATTATAAATCAGACAGATGTGTCTCAGGTGGTGGGCACAGCAGCTGCTTTTAAACCTTTAAAGCTCATTTTATTTTATGAAAATGTATTTGAACCACAAAAGTGAAATGAAATGAAGGTGTGAAGTGCTAAATGCAGCTGCTGAGACTAGGATAGGGCTTTGTTGTTCCCCTGGGAGCTCTTGTTGGTTATTTTCTGTGTTTCATTTTATTTTTTCAATTGAAGTCTCTATTCTAAAAAACAGAAACTGCTCTTACAGCCTCATAACTGATTGTGCCTTATTTTTCATTAGCTCATTAATGGAAAAACAGGTCAGATTGATTATCTGATTGAAGCTCAGGTTAGTTGCTGTTGCCTAAGTCCACATCTTCAGTACATTGCATTTGGAGGTGAAGATGGAGCCGTTGAGGTATTGTGTTCCAGTCTTCAGAGTCCTTCTGTGCAGGGAAGTTATTTATTTAAAATGAATTATGTGTCTGGTGTTGTAGACTTACACTAAAGAAACCTTTCTGTGGTATATTAATCATTAGTCTTCTGTTAGCCTAAAAATCATCTTACAATCCTGTTGGTGGTGTATTTTTCAGATTGCCTTTACTACTGTCTCTCATACCTTTTGTCTCTTTGTGTTCTCATTGTCTACCTAGTTGTTTTGCTGTTCTCCAAGTATATCAAATACTGTCAGAGACTTAGCTATCTGTGCAAAGAGCATTTTTTTTTCTCTCCTTAGAGACTCAGCCTTTGGTGTCTTTTCCATTTTGGTTCTGATAAGGTTCATTGGGGATGTCTGTGCAGGGTTGCCTAATGCCTACCTGTTTCACCAACCCTTTCTGTTCTACCTTAGTATTAGAAGTATTCCTCTTTACCACCTGAAATCCTTGATAAAGAAGACCAAATAGATCTTTAAAAATGCCAAAAAAGTATAATAAAAATGATTTTATCACAAAGCACGCTGTCTTTAGTTGAAGAATAGTTTTTCAAAGAACATTGGTTCCTTTTCTCACCCAAACTTTTTGAAATTATTTCTTAATTTATTAATTGTGACACTAGCCACATGTATTTTACTTTGGATTTATTTTATAACTAGATACACAAATATTCTCCAGTCTGTATTGCCCCACAAAGAGGAGACTATGTGTTTATAGACAGAGCGAAGAAGGGAGCATTTAGAAAGTGATGTCAGTATTATATATTTGGCCATTTGGCATGGGTTGAGTTAAGGTTTTGTTTTGTTTCTTTTCATTGTGAAAAATTATTTTGAAGATGGGTGCTGTTCTGAAAAAAGCATATTATGGATGTTTTTTTAGCAAGGGATCGTTGACATTTATGACTGAACCTTAGTTTTCCCTCAGTCTTCTGTCTCAGATTGGTGTATATTATTATTCATTCTTAAAGGATCTTTGCTTCCTCTCTTCTTTTTACCTTGTTGTCAAGCCAGCCCTACTTTTTTTGTTTTTACTATCTAAATGTCTTGAAATAAGCCATAGAGATAGTTTAAGGAAATAATTCAGGAAACACACATGTGCCTCATCCATATCTCTGTCCTCCTCAAAGTCATAAAATAATATAAATACTATTAATTACCAATATTTAACTCTGTTTAACCTGTAAGATGACATTTTCATGTGGTTGGGCATAGAATCATCAAATAATAACAGCTACCATTTTTAGGTATTTATCATATTATTTTATGGAATTACTATAACGCCCTGGATGGTAGGTGATGTTATTCCTGTTTTACAGATGTCTGAACTCCTAGTTTCCACAACTTTCATTAAATCAGTAAATGGCAGAACTAGAATTCAAACCCTGGGTCTCTGAGTCATGGTGTTCAACTATGATGCTAGCCTGCCTTTGTTTGTCCTATGCAATTGTAAGATGGTCTGTCCTGCTCATTGGGGAACCCTCTCACTCACACAGTTTGCCTTTTATCAGACACACAGGTTAGGTTTGAATTTCTATAATGTCCTATATTAGCATCATTTGTATTTTCCTTAGGCTTCCTTGAGTACATTTAATTTGGGCAAAAGAACTTGTTTTGTTTTGTTTTTGGTGAGTTCACTTGAAAGCCTTTTTGACATAAGTCATTAGTTTTTGAGTTCTGTTACCACTTTCTTAAACTTTGCATTTGGTTAGCCCTTTTAAGTCTTCTCAGTGTACTTCCCCCAGCCTACTCCTCTCTTTTCTGCTACTTACTTCCCTCATCACCCCCTATCTTTCCTTGTATGTGTTGTTTAATAAAGAGCTTGCCATGTCTCTCATCTGGAATTTTTTTCTCTCATCCATCTTTTTTTTTTTTTTTTTTTTTTTAAGATTTTATTTATTTATTCATGAGAGACATAGGCAGAGGGAGAAGCAGGCTCCATGCAGGAAGCCCGATGTGGGACTTGATCCCAGGTCTCCAGGATCACGCCCTGGGCCAAAGGCAGACGCTCAACCGTTTAGCCACCCAGGCATCCCTCTCTCATCCATCTTAAATGTCATTTTCTTCTTGGAGGCTGAGTCCAGGCTGCCACTTATTTGATGAATTGTGTAGCTGAGTTCTCAGAAGGACCACTGGTTCCTACTGCTCTCTGGTCATTCCAGTGAGTGTATTATTTTAGGATATATATGTGCATGCATGCATTTGCGTGTATATATGTACCACTCATTTGTATGTCTTTAATTAAAATGAAAGCACTGTGAGATGGAAATTTTATTCCTTTCTGTAGCTTAAATTTTAAAAAATTTTTTAAATTAAAAAAATTTTTTTTGTTAAAGAGTTTTTAAAAATTTATTTATTCATGAGAGACACAGAGAGAGAGAGAGAGAGAGGCAGAGACACAGGCAGAGGGAGAAGCAGGCTCCATGCAGGGAGCCTGACGTGGGACTCGATCCCGGGACCCCAGGATCACACCCTGGGCTGAAGGCGACACTAAACTGCTGAGCCACCAGGGCTGCCCTCTGTAGTTTAATTTTAATTAAATGTCTTTGGGTGTAATTCCTGGGTGTAGCTGAATTTCTTGACCCTAATATCTGTGGTTTTCTATTTTGAAGATTTTAGAACTCCTAAACAACAGAATCTTCCAATCCAGGATTGGGCACAAGAAAACTGTGCGGCACATCCAGTTCACAGATGATGGGAAGACTCTTATTTCAAGCTCTGATGATTCTTCAATTCAGGTGAGGGGAAGGATTAAGTTCCAGCATATATAATATTGACTCTAGCAAAGGAACACTTTAGTTGTGGCTCAGATCTGGTGTGCATTTTAAACATTTCTTTAAGATCATATTACTTTGGCCATACATTCAGATTATGCACATAGAATTAGATGAAGCCCATTCATGTTTCATATTTTTCTGAGACCATGAGTGGGGAGGATGGGCAGAGGGAGAGGGAGAAGCAGGCTCCCACTGAGCAGTACCCTGAGATCATGACCTGAGCCAAAGGCAGACCCTCAACGGACTAAGCCACCCAAGCGCCCCTGGCCTCTTGTTTTAAAGGTTTTCCTCAGCTATGTGGTGATCATTAGCTACCAGAATACACTAAGAGGCTAGTTGAAAGCTCTTATGTGTTGACTGAGACCTTTTCTGAAAAATGATCTGGATGGGGAATCTTTGTTGTCAGTATCTTTAGGTCTTTTGTCCTGGTCTTATCAGATTCCTCCAGAGGAATCTTCTGGTCTTTCTGCCTGGAGGTTATGAATCTGGCTGACAGGTTCTTAGAACTAAGTGGGGAAGAGAACTGGAGTAGGTGTAGGATCTCCTTGTTTAGTGTGTAAACCTTCATTCACTTGATCCCCTTGTTCTCAAAACTATAATTCTGTCCTCAGTTGTGCTGGTGCCTTTTAATTTAGAGTCTTCCCTCTGGTTTGCTCTCATTGTCTGGAGGAGCATTTTCTGCACTGTATTCTCTTTTTTTCTCATAGTAACTTTGTATTCAATGATGGTTCTTTCCTTTTTTATACAAAATTAGTTTTTCTGAACTCTTTGAAAGAGTGGAGGAGGCCAACATTTCTAGCTTTGTAACTCTCCAACTCCTCCCTCTGTTGTTTTCATGAAGCATTAAAAATACATCTTTGTTCTTCCAAAGAGATAAAGGATCTATACCCTAATAACTATAGAACACTTCTGAAAGAAATTGAGGAAGATACAAAGAGATGGAAAAATATTCCATGCTCATGGATTGGCAGAATTAATATTGTGAAAATGTCAATGTTACCCAGGGCAGTTTACACGTTTAATGCAATCCCTATCAAAATACCATGGACTTTCTTCAGAGAGTTAGAACAAATTATTTTAAGATTTGTGTGGAATCAGAAAAGACCCCGAATAGCCAGGGGAATTTTAAAAAAGAAAACCATAGCTGGGGGCATCACAATGCCAGATTTCAGGTTGTACTACAAAGCTGTGGTCATCAAGACAGTGTGGTACTGGCACAAAAACAGACACATAGATCAATGGAACAGAATAGAGAACCCAGAAGTGGACCCTGAACTTTATGGTCAACTAATATTCGATAAAGGAGGAAAGACTATCCATTGGAAGAAAGACAGTCTCTTCAATAAATGGTGCTGGGAAAATTGGACATCCACATGCAGAAGAATGAAACTAGACCACTCTCTTTCATACACAAAGATAAACTCAAAATGGATGAAAGATCTAAATGTGAGACAAGATTCCATCAAAATCCTAGAGGAGAACACAGGCAACACCCTTTTTGAACTCGGCCACAGTAACTTCTTGCAAGATACATCCACGAAGGCAAAAGAAACAAAAGCAAAAATGAACTATTGGGACTTCATCAAGATAAGAAGCTTTTGCGCAGCAAAGGACACAGTCAACAAAACTAAAAGACAACCTACAGAATGGGAGAAGATATTTGCAAATGACGTATCAGATAAAGGGCTAGTTTCCAAGATCTATAAAGAACTTATTAAACTCAACACCAAAGAAACAAACAATCCAATTATGCAATGGGCAAAAGACATGAAGAGAAATCTCACAGAGGAAGACATAGACATGGTCAACATGCACATGAGAAAATGCTCTGCATCACTTGCCATCAGGGAAATACAAATCAAAACCACAATGAGATACCACCTCACCCCAGTGAGAATGGGGAAAATTAACAAGGCAGGAAACCACAAATGTTGGAGAGGATGCGGAGAAAAGGGAACCCTCTTACACTGGTGGTGGGAATGTGAACTGGTGCAGCCACTCTGGAAAACTGTGTGGAGGTTCCTCAAAGAGTTAAAAATAGACCTGTCCTACGACCCAGCAATTGCACTGTTGGGGATTTACCCCAAAGATTCAGATGCAATGAAACGCCGGGACACCTGCACCCCAATGTTCATAGCAGCAATGTCCACAATAGCCAAACTGTGGAAGGAGCCTCGGTGTCCATCGAAAGATGAATGGATAAAGAAGATGTGGTCTATGTATACAATGGAATATTAGCCATTAGAAACGACAAATACCCACCATTTGCTTCAACGTGGATGGAACTGGAGGGTATTATGCTGAGTGAAGTAAGTCAATCGGAGGACAAACATTATATGTTCTCATTCATTTGGGGAATATAAATAATAGTGAAAGGGAATAGAAGGGAAGGGAGAAGAAATGGGTAGGAAATATCAGAAAGGGAGACAGAACATAAAGACTCCTAACTCTGGGAAACGAACTAGGGGTGGTGGAAGGGGAGGAGGGTGGGGGATGGGGGTGAATGGGTGACGGGCACTGAGGGGGGCACTTGACAGGATGAGCACTGGGTGTTATTCTGTATGTTGGTAAATTGAACACCAATAAAAAATAAATTTATTAAAAAAATACATCTTTGTTGTTATGAGATTGCTTTGCTCTGTTCCTTCCTTTATTTTTATTTAGACCTTCTCTTTCCTTTGCTGCCCTCATCCTGTTTTACTCAATTTGGATTCTATTCCCGGCAGTTTCTCCTCATCACTATAGGGTTCTCCAAATGCCCAGGGTGGGCAGGCGGTGGCACTGAGCCCCTTCCAGCACTGTGCACTGACCTGTTCTGCCCCCTTAAGTCTCCGTCTTCTCATGCTCCTTTTGCACCCCTCCCATTAGGACAGTCCTCTCCCATCTGGGAGCCCTCTTTTCTTTCTCTCCCCTGGCCCTTCCTGGCACCCCACCACCTGCCCAGGGGTGTCTTCTCCTCTCCCATTCCCTCATCCTTGTGGCCAGCCTGGCTGATTATAATCACTGGGTTGGTGCCCAGTGATTTTTTTTCTTGTAATTTAAACAGATCCAGCATTGTTGGTTCTATTTAACAGACACTGAATAATGTTAGAGGTTTCAAAGTGATTAAATGGGCATTTTGTGCAAACAAACAAAAACAAAAAAAGAGTTATTCTGGTTAATATTGAGAGTTCCTAGGTCCCAGGCTGGTCTAGCCCTTCCAGACTATAGTATAGTCACCTTGCACGCAGTGTCTATTGCGGCTCTGCCGTTGGTCCACTGCACGTTCAAGTGAATGTCACTTGGCTTTTTTGGAATTCTCTTGTTTTTAGTTCTGTCAGACTCTCCATGTTCTCTGCTTCTTCCCATTTAGATGCTAGGATGCAAGTCTTGCAGCCCTCAGTTTGTCCCCACTCGCATCTTGCAGTTTATGGGGATACTTCATCAATGAACATAGTTTTGTTAGTGTTGTCCCTGCATTTTTGGTTTTGCTATTTTAATTGCTTCGTCTACTTTTAATGGAGACTTCAGGGAGATTAAAAAAAAAAAAACTACGCCTGCATGGTTTGCCATCTTCCCACAATTGCTCATAGTTCTGATCCTCACCCCACCCTCATTCCCACCTCTGATGTCCTCAGAGACCTCAGCAGTTTCTGAGCATTTGGTGAGTTCTGTACTATCCATTTTTTTTTTTTTTTGTCTTTCTCTAATGCTTTTAGGATTCTGTTTTCTTGGTTCTGTTAAGTCAGTTACCATTGTCCTGCTTTTCAGGCTCTAACATTTTGTTGTCTTCATTCCCATTCAATTTGTCATTGTAGAATTTTAGAAGTGAAGGAGATAATAAATGCATATGTTCAAAAGAAGTTACTCTACTTTTATTTAATATATATTTCCTGTAGTAGCAATACTTATAGTATTAAAAACTATTTTGACCAATACTTAGAGTGTTAAAAAGTATTTGGCACCTAGATGACTCTTGATCTTGGGGTTGTGAGTTTGAGCCCCACGTTGGGGGGTAGAGA
The DNA here is from genome assembly GCF_018345385.1 of Vulpes lagopus. NCBI lineage: Eukaryota > Metazoa > Chordata > Mammalia > Carnivora > Canidae > Vulpes > Vulpes lagopus. Next base: position 26,150,270 of record NC_054846.1, on the reverse strand, counting down.
TTATTTAAATAAAAGTTAAAAAAAGGGATCCCTGGGTGGTGCGGCGGCTTGGCGCCTGCCTTTGGCCCAGGGCGCGATCCCGGAGACCCGGGATCGAATCCCACGTGGGGCTCCTGGTGCATGGAGCCTGCTTCTCCCTCTGCCTGTGGCTCTGCCCCTCTCTCTCTCTGTGTGACTATCATTAAAAAAAAAAAAATCCTAATGGTTTCTCGGCCCTAAATTTAAAGAAAAAAAAAAGTTAAAAAAAACTATTTTTTTTCCAAGTTAGGATTTTGATCTTTTTTTTCGTCTAACTTTATTTATTTATTCATGAGACACACACACACAGAGAGAGAGAGAGAGAGAGAGAGAGAGAGAGAGAGAGAGAAGCAAAGACATAGGCAGAGGGAGAAGCAGGCTCCATTCAGGGAGCCTGATGTGGGACTTGATCTTGGGTCTCCAGGATCGTGCCCTGGGCCGGAGGCAGGCGCTAAACTGCTGAGCCACCCAGGGATCCCCCCTAAAAACTATCTTGTTATGTCTTTGTGAGTTCTGTATGATTGGAATGAAATTTGCTTTCAGTGCAGAAACTTGGTGCAGGCTACCATGATACTGGTGTATTAGCTATGAAACTCTGTGTGATATTCACCTTTCTTCCTCTCTAGATGGCTTTGAAATGAGTAAAACTAAACTGCATCTGATGGAATTCTGCTGAGACATTGTATACTGTACAGTTTTTCTGTCAGAAGCTAAATTCATAGGTTTAATGACCTACTTGAACATCAGATATTCTCAGCCAGGGGGAGAAATAATTTCTAGGAATATTTTTAGTATTGGAGTTAGATTATTTTTAGAAATAGGAGTTAAGTGGTGTTTCATCTTCTTTTTCTCTTCTACTCAGAATACTTCTTACATTTAAAATATTTTAATGAATACACATTCATGTAATAAAACTTTTGGTGGGTATTCCCAAGAATTGACTGGTTGGGTTTTTGTTTTAATTTTTTAGTAAATAATTCTTGGAAGTTTGTCCTACTCCCATAGCTTTGTTGAGGTGTTAAGTGACAAAAATGTATTATGTTTTAGATATGCATGATGATTTGATATAATAGGTGCACATTGTGAAGTAATTATAGTGATTAAGTTAACAAATCTGTTAACAAATCTACATATACATGTCACATAGTTGCTGTTTTCAAAGTTTTTTTTAATTCATCTTTGGATCCCCAGCGTGCCTGCCTAGAATTTAGTAGTAGGAGTGCAGTAAGTCTTTGTTGAGCTGAATTAAAGTTCTTGCCAAGATTTGAAAAATCAACTCACCTGTTAATAGTACCTACTGTTGTGAAAACTGATGAGGTCTTCCTTTGGTAATTTTTGATCCTTTCTCTTGAGATAAATAAAGCCCAAGTAGTAGCCATATTCACCTGAGCCAGTATTTGAGAATATGTTGACTCTTGCAGGTATAAAAAGATTCTTCAGAATTTTTAAAATTTAAATTTTATTATTTATACCACAGAAAAAGTTTTGTATATACATTGCAAAAATTATATCTAAGGGTAGAGACATGCCCAAACTCAACCTTAATACATTTGGCTAATGCTGGTGAAAGTTTAGCTGTTATATATATATTTTTAAATTTATTTATTTATTTATTTATGATAGTCACAGAGAGAGAGAGAGAGGCAGAGACACAGGCAGAGGGAGAAGCAGGCTCCATGCACCGGGAGCCCGATATGGGATTCGATCCCGGGTCTCCAGGATCGCGCCCCGGGCCAAAGGCAGGCGCTAAACCGCTGCGCCACCCAGAGATCCCGTTTAGCTGTTATATTAAGGTAATCTGTTAGTACAGTGTGTTTGAGTCCAATAAAAAAAAGTTCCTGTCATCACTACCTTATCAGAAAGCTTCTGCAGCAAAAACAGCTAAGGCTATTCTTAATCTTCCCTTAGCAGTTGTCAAATTTTGTGTTATATCTATTGAGGAATGTGTTCTGACTTCTTCATGTGGAGGGCAGCAGTAAGAATCTACATCAGTGTTGAAACTGAATCCGACACAGCTGGGAATGGCAGTGCTGGTCATTCAGGAAGGGCTATTAATAGTAGCCACTGATTCTCTAGTAAAGCCCAGAAAGTAGGAGTGAGCCAGAAAGTTCCTAGTGGAAGTGGTCCAGGGTATTTTATGGGTATTCACACAGAGTGCCTTTCCTTTCTGAAAAAATTTGGGGAGCCAGAAGGCCTGTTTCTTCCCCTTTCCCCAGTGTATCTCCTTGAGTTCTTCAAGTGCTTGAAATTCCTAATTCATTCTCTTTAAAATTTCTCTTCCTTCCAGCTCCTTCTTAGGGTCCCCTTGTTCTCCTACAGATACCCTGCTTCTAATAACCTGCTTCTGTGAACGATAACTTGAGACAGAAGAGAGAGATCTGAGAGCCAGGGCTCATTGGGGAGGGTGGCTGCTGAGTGGGGAGGATAAAGGAGTAAAGAAAGGGGAGGAGAGAAGTATTGTTTCTTTTACAGTTTTGTCTAAGCCTGATAGGAAAAGCCTACTATTGAACCTTCACCAGGCAAAAACTTGACCCAGAATATCACTAATGTGCCCACCTGTGGTAGTTGCTGATTTTTCTTTATCTTTTTATTCCTGATTTTAAAAAACAACAGCAGAAAATTCTGTTGCAGTCTGCCCGATTGCCCACAGCTTAGACATCCAGCTTCATCAGGCTCACTGGGCTGGTTTTTTTGAATATCTTCCTAGCCTTTTTTTTTTTTTTTTTTTGGTTTCTTTTGCTATCCTGTATTTTAGCCACATTGAACTGTAAACCGCTCCCCATAGTCTTTCCCTGTTTTCCTGTTTGTGTGCTTTAATTCAAGCACTCATTCCCTTTGTTTGAAATGCCCTTCTCAGGTTGTGAGTCATACTTCCAGCCCATACCTCAAGCCCACTCTGAATGCACTATCTCCATCATTTCAATTTCTTCTCCTTCCCTTGCCTGAGGAATTCTTCCTGGAGCTCTGTGTGAAAAATAATGTCAGTTTGAGGATTGCATTAGGGGATAGCTAAGATCTCTGAAACTTAGACATTCTGTGACTTGGTTTGAAGTGCTCTGGTCAGCTGACCTTCCCTAGCAGGAGGGTCAGGAGGATTCAGTAGCTTCAGTGGAGCTAGAATCTTCAGTCTTGGCCTAGCTTGTGGGGCTTAGGAAACTGAATTTGTAATAGAGATAATTTTCTCTGGAAAATTTAATCAGATGGTGAGCTCACTAGCATATTGTGGCTTTTCTCTGTCTTCTGGTATCATTAACTGCTCTCCAAGCAACTGAAGAAAATGAATTTTATTTGAGAGGAAAAATATTCTGTTTTGCCCCTGTGCAAGGTAATTAATCCCAGTTTTTCTCTTCTCTGTCTGTAAAATCGGAATACCATATTCTTTCTCAGTACTCTAATTTGCTTTATTAAAATGCCATGAGAACAAAGGATGTTAGGCAGTTGAACACATATTACCCCATTCCTCCATTGGGATATTGTGAGGAGAGGGTTATAACAGACTTATTTCTTTGATATTCAGGTATGGAATTGGCAGTCAGAGGAATATGTCTTCCTACAAGCCCATCAGGAAACTGTGAAAGACTTTAAGCTCCTGAAAAATTCAAAACTGCTTTCCTGGTCATTTGATGGAACAGTAAAGGTAATTTGAAGTATAGATTTTTTTTTTAAGTATTCTAATATTGTAATGATTATACTTTGAAAGCTGAAAGCTGGTGGATGGTAAGTATTTAAATTTTTAAATTTCTATTTTCTCATGCCTGTTTCTGTTTACTGCAGTCATCTACATCTGCTGTGTTTTTATGAGCACCTGTACTAAAGGGCACTTAAAGAGGTCAGAACAACCAGTGTGCTAAATAAAACTCTTGTTTTATAGATATGTATTCTAGACAGTTGTGCTCAGTAATACAAAATATTCTTAAAAGTGTCAACTTCTGAATTTTTTTTGGAAGATATGGAGTATTATTACTGGAAGAATAGAAAAAGACTTTGTCTGTCACCAGGATACAGTACTTTCTTGTGATATTTCTCCTGATGCTACCAAGTTTTCATCTACATCTGCAGATAAGACTGCGAAGGTAGGTCAATTAATTAAAATGTGATGCATTAAAGTTTGGTATTAGTTATGTATTATGAGTCCAGATGATGTATATAATAATAAATTTCTGTTTACATGTCTGTCTCATGTTTTCTGATTTTTTTGGAGGATGCCTTTTGGCATTTAGTTTGTGTCAAATAGATAAATGAATAACATTGAGGACTTTTGATTTCTGCCTTACTGAGGACTTTTTGTCTATAACTAACAAAGTGCAGTTTCTACTATATATTATAGGCAATATAAAGCACTGAAAGGGATTTACATTTAATTGCACATCCACAGTAAATGTTAATGTAATTGATGTAAGTTGATACTTCTGGAAATCACATTCCAGTGAAATCATGTTGCCTGGTTGGGGACTTTGACTATTCTATTCTCTTCTCTTTTCTCCATCTTTGTTAATTACCTTATTATCTACCTGTCTTTCCAAACTACAAGCCATTGTGTGGGACTCTGTCCTGTCTTTCATGCTCTGTTGATTACTCCTCAGTGTTCCTTGGCTCATTCTTCTCCTCCTTGCCCCCACCCATAGGATTAGGCTCTCCTCCTTCATTGGTGGACCTGCCTCTGGTCTACGCGTCCTCTAGTTTATCTACCCTACCACTGAGTCTCCAGTTGAAATACCTCTGTGACCTGATGGTTTATAAGCCATACTCCTTTTCCCGTGACCATCTCTTTCTGCTACATTGTTCCCTCTGTGCCAGGCTACTTTTACCTCTATCATCTGTGCACATGGTTAACTTTGGCTTGACACAAATTTCTCCTTTTTTTTACCTCAAAGCATTATGACTCATTCTTAGAAGTTCATATAGTTCTTCAGTGAACTGTTTCCTGGCCCTCAGGCAGGGTTAGCTGCTCTACCTTCAGTGTTCCATTACATATTACTCATGTTTCTTAGGCATTTACATCATATAACTTCACTTAATAGCTCATAAGTCTGTATTCCTGATTAAACTATAAAGTTTTCAAGGATAGGGACTGAATCCAGTTCATCTTTGTACCGTCAGTTCTTAGCTCACGGTGCTGGGAACATGGTAATTTCAGTAAATTCTTGTTAAATGGTGATGACAGAACCACAAGGGAGAGTATTGGAAAGGAAAAAATAGCACTTTGGTTGCCAAGACAGTAGGATAGTATAGTGACTAACTTTTAAAGAACACTTGCTGTATATATTAGCCCTGTGCTAGGAATTTCACTATTATCTCATTTAATCTTCACACCGTAGGTACTGTTGTCCCATTGTACAGGTGTAGAGACTGAAGCTAGAGAAGCTTATGTGGGTTGTCCTAGGACACAAGGAACTTGTCAGTGTAGGGGAGCCAGGACTCAAACTGAAGTTGGCTTCACTCTACAGACTGCTTTTAACTGATTTGCTATTCTTTCTTGTTAAGTCTAAAGTTAAAAAAGCTATGATTTTGGTCCTTGAGCTGAAGTTCACTTGAGTAATTAAAGGGAAAGTCAGAAAAAAAGAACGTTCCAAGTTAGAACTTGGGCCTCTAATGAAAATTTATGAACTCTTGAATGTTAGAACTTCCATATGATTGGAAGTTCCATATAATTTATGGCTAACTAGCCCTCAGGGCAGGTTTTGCAAGTACTTATTTTGAGTGTATTTACTCTTCCTAAACAATCCTAATTGCCTTCCAGATTTGGAGTTTTGAACTTCTTTCACCTCTTCATGAATTGAGGGGCCACAAGGGCTGTGTGCGCTGCTCTGTCTTCTCTGTGGACAGTACCCTGTTGGCGACTGGAGATGACAATGGAGAAATCAGGGTAGGATGTTTGCTGACATGAAAGCAGTGTTCTTTTGTAGCCTTGGCTAATGCTTTTTACCACATTGGAGACCTTTCTTCATGTGACTGGGAAGCATAGGCCTTGGAGTTCTGGTTGAATGAAGCATTGTTTGCTTTGTTTCCTATGCATGTTTTGTTCACAGCTGCACTCCTCTGCAGAAAATTCATTTTAGTTAGACTGAAGTGTTGAGTTAGTCTGTGCGTGTGAGGAGGCAAATGCCCATGTTATTTGCAATTGGTTGGTTGTTCTTTGCTTGAGAATGATTCATCAGAATTCTTGGACCTGAACCAAAAGTTGTTTATAATGGCAGAATTTGAGAAAAATAATTTTATAAATCGTTAACTAGATTATAAATGAATAAACAGCAAATTCTGCTGTTTTCAGCACTGAAAGAAAATATCTCTTAATGAAATCATATCCGTTAGATAGTCCACATTTAGAGTGGACTGCAGTCCTCATGGGACTGCCTGCCTCTGGTTGTGTTAGAAGGATTGGACAGTTGATGGGAAAAGTTTGGGGAGTGAGGTGGTATTAGGTAATCAGCATATTTGAGGACGATCCTTTTTCTTTTTTCCTTGTTTACAAAGGAAGATTTAAAATTCATGAGAGAGTATGCAGTTTGCAGGAATGGAGGTGTTATCAGATAGGCTTTCCAGGACAATTAAAATTCTGCTTGAGGACTAAGTAACCAACTTTCTGTATACTCTTCTAATAAGTGCCACATCAACTGAAGTGGCAGGGCTGCTTTGGAAATACTCATTTTGCTCTGAGTTCTCATTCTTGGATGAGAATGCTCCTTTACCAGTTATGAAGGAATATTTCATTTTTCAAAAACTCCTGAGGAGGGCAGCCCGGGTGGCTCAGTGGTTTCGAGCTGCCTTCAGCTCAGGGCCTGATCCTGGAGACCGAGAATCGAGTCCCACATTGGGCTCCCTGCATGGAGCCTGCTTCTCCCTCTGCCTGTGTCTCTGCCTCTCTCTCTCTGTGTCTCTCATGAATAAATGAATAAAATCTTAAAAAAAAAAAAAAAAACTCCTGAGGAAACAAATTCTCTTTGTTTAAATGCATGTTATTAAAAAAAACTTTTTTAAGCACATTAAACAAAATTGTTTTTCTACTTGATTATTCAAAATGTAGGAAAACTGTGTGTGCGTGTGTGTGTGTGTGTGTGTGTGTGTAACTAGCTATCTTACCGAATTTTCTTTTTTCTTTTTTTGAATTCTTTCTAATGAGTTTCTACATTTGATTCTCTTAGATTTTCTGGGGAACATTTACAAATGATGGTTTTAGTTATTTTCCTTTCTTGTTTATGCCTCTGTATTTCTTTTTTCCTATTTTGTTGGGCATTTATTTGAAAAATAAGAGTACTGCTCATATGTTAATTACTGTTGGAAATAAATGGAAACATTAGCATCTGTAAGTAATTGGGTATTTCTTATATATATAATATGTGAATATGTATATATTTATATATATATAAATACATAAAACCCTATAAAACTTATTGTTTAAAATATTTTTTTTTTGTTTATATATATATATATATATATATAAAAAATATGTTTGAATGACTTTAGGTGTTTGAACAACCTCTGTTAGCATTCTTAGTGGTAGATACTGGACTAGAATTGTATGATTTTTTTTTTTTTTTAGGTAGTTTGTTAGGCCTTTTTTGTTTATTCCTTGCTTTTCTCATTATTTTCTTTTTTTTTTAATTTTTTAAAAAGATTTTATTTATTCATGAAAGACCCAGAGAGAGAGAAAGAGAGAGAGAGAGAGAGAGAGAGAGCCAGAGACACAGGCAGAGGGAGAAGCAGGCTCATGCAGGGAGCCCTGGGACTCCAGGATCACACCCTGGGCTGAAGGCGGCGCTAAACCACTGAGTCACCCAGGAATCCCCTTATTTTCTTTTTATTAAATGAAAAAAGTCACAGTATTCTGACCAGTTGTTCTAAGTTCTCTTGTTTTATTTTTTGGATTACGGTTAATGATAAATATTTTAAGTGATGCATTTTTATTATAATTAGTGCTTTTTAAAAACTTGGAGAGGAGAGAGTGTAATCTCACCCCGCCCCCCCCCGCCCCCCCCCCCCCACGGGTGGTAACAGAGCTTTATTTATACTGTGGTACAGGGCGGGCTCCTGCGTTGCACCTGCCTGAGGACCTGACTGGGGACCTGGCTGGGGACCTGGCAAGAGAATGTAATCTAAAAAAGATTCCTTAGGTATTACTGAATTGTAATTATATTAAGAAAAATTTCCAAATATATTCCAGATGAGATGAATAGATATATAAAACTTCTGAGTGACCCTGTTAATAATGCATTGTATATCCTGTTTGTATAGATATGGAATGTCTCAAATGGTGAGCTGCTTCATTTGTGTGCTCCGATTTTGGTAGAAGAAGGAGCTGCTACCCATGGAGGCTGGGTGACTGACCTTTGCTTTTCTCCGGATAGCAAAATGCTTGTCTCTGCTGGAGGATATCTTAAGGTAAGAATTCCTCAAAGACTATGAAAGAAAATAGCAGCCTATATCCTACTTTCCAAGCTATTTTCACTTCCTGTTTCTCAGTTGGGCCTCCTACAACCCAGCAGAGTGGAAGGGCAGTTACTGTTATCCTCATTTGGCAGTGATGAAATGGAAATCTCTAAGTCTGCTTTCTTCAGCTGTCTTCCAAGTTTTGATGACAGTGTTAGGAATGTTCTTGGTCCAGAGCTCTCATACTGCCCCATACTTAGATGATCAGAATGACTAGAAAGTTGGATGTTTAATTTAATTTTATTTTCCATTGTCACTAATGGTTAACTCTTGTTTGAAAGTCTTTAAAAAATTTGTGAAAAAAAATTTGTGAAATTTCCTTAAGTATTATTAGTAGTAGCAATAGTGATAATAGTAGCAGCAATATATTGCTTTATTTTATAGCTTATAAAGTGCTTTTCTTACATCATCTCATTAGCTAGCTTTGTGAAGCTTAAATTTTACTATTCTTGGTTTATAGATAAGGAAACTGACGTTCATGGAGGTCGAGCTTCCTAAAATTATACAATAAGGTGGCTTGTGTAAACTTATTGTTAGAGAACACAGAGGTCAAAGATTGAATGTGTTGTGGTGCCTCAGGGTCTTTTGGTGCTTGCATCTATTTATCCATCCACTCAATAAGAATGTGTTAAGTGACCACTGAGTGCTAAGACACTGTATGCACAGTGTTTAAGACTTGATTTTTGCCTTCCAGTGGCTTACAGTCTGGGGGAAAGCAGACAGTAAATAGCCTCTAAAGTATAGAAGGGTTCTGGGACGTTTTTGCATAAAGATAGTGGAGTTAGCAGAGGCTCCTTAGAGAGAGGGATGCTTGAGGTGAGTCTTTCGAATGCTGGTTCACTTGTAAAAGGGGTTGAAGATACTATGTATTGTACTGACCACTTAAAATAGGTACCTAATAAATTAGATCTTATACTACTTTTATTTCTTACTGAAAATATTCAAGTGTAGAAAATGATTCTGGTTAATCATCTAACACAGTATAGATATTCAGAAATATTTGAATGAATGAAATGAAGTTTTTGATTATATGAAACACACATAATTGCAGTTTTACTCAACATAAAAATCTAGCTTATAAAAAGGACAATTTTTAGCTCTTCAAGGGGATGTTTGTTATGAACCCTTTTCAAAGAGTTTGCATTGAGAATACAATGCTGTTGATAAAATGTTGTATTAAACTATACCTTTTTGGGCACACCTTTATTTAGTTATGGGTAAGGGGATCATGAAACTATCACCATTTGTTTTCCTTTAGTGTAAAGATAAAGTGACTCTTGGTCTGCTCTGAGGCTCATGCTTAGAGGAGCAGCATGGCAGGCTTTGGGTTGGGAACAGGGAGTTTTGAGCTCTATTAACTGCTGAAAAACTTAACTACTCAGCTTTGACAATGAGCTTTTAGAGACCATGTCATTTGATGCCCTGGGCCCCATAGAAGGCTATCACATAATCATGAGTCTGGCTTACAAGATGTGATAGCAATCAGTGACCAGATTTCCAGAGTTTGTGGAGAACCTTGAAATAACGCATCAGAATCGATATTTATACTGTAGGGGTTAGGTCTTAAGGGTGCAAGAACCTATAGCTTATCCATTCTGTATGTTTAAGTGACTGGCTGTTCTTCCCTCTGGTTTGATTACTAGCATGGTTAAAGTGATTATGATATAGCCCAGCCTGCATCTACCCAGCACGTAATGAGACTATCCAAAGCACAAAGCAAATTAAAGTAAAACGAAACAGCTGCTGTAGTGTCCAAGGAAATGGACCTCTGTTTACTAAAAAATCCAAGCTGTATAAATCAGATGTCAGTAAGATAAAGTAGTTATCTAGTAGCTAAAAAGCTCTTTTAAAAAATATTTTATTTAAATTTAGTTTGCCAACATCTAGTGTAACACCCAGTGCTCATCTCATCAAGTGCCCTCCTTAGTGCCCGCCACCCAGCTACTCCACCCCCCATCCTCCTCCCCTCTGCAAACCTTTGTTTTCCAGAGTTAGGAATCTCTCATGGTTTGTCTTCCACTCTAATTTTTTCCAAGCTCTTAACTTTCCAAATTATTTCTATCTATAAAATTAAAAAGTAATATAATTTAGTTGTTTACTTGTGTTATGCCATGGAGTACCTACTGTTAAAATGACAAATCCACATTAATTCATACTTATGAGAAGAAAGTCTGATTTGAAATGTGGAATACATGGTGATAAAAGGTGTGCCATTACTTAGAAGCAACAAATGTAATGATCAGGAGAAGGAGCTTGGGCAGATTGCCTGAGGTCAAAGCCTGGCTCTACCACTTATAGCTTTGAGATTTTCCACAAGATTATTTAATCTCTCTCTGCCTTGATTTTTCTCATCTGTAAATGGGTATAATAATAACATCTATCTCAGAGTTGGGAAGATGAAAGGAGTTAATACACGTTAACATACATAGTGTAAAAGGAGTTAGTGCAATACTCATACATAGGGTCACTTTGAGTATATGTTAGCTATTTTAATTCACTTTATTTCTTAGAGCAGTTTTAGATTCATAGCAAAATTGAGCAGAAAGTATAGAGTTCGCATATATCTTCTGTCCCCATGCACGCACAGCCTCCTTCACTATCACCAGAGTATCAACAGACTGGTACATTTGTTATAATTGCTGAACTTATATTGGCACATCATTAGTACTGTAAGTACATGGTTTATATTAGGGTTCGCTCTTGGTGGTGGTCCTTCTGTAAATTTTTTTTTAAAGATTTACTTTTTTATTTGAGAGAGTGCATATGCTCATGTGCAAGTGGATTAAGAGGAGCAGAGGGAGAAAGAGAGAGAGAGAGAGAATCTCAAGCAGACTCCCCCTGAGCACAGAGCCTGACATGGGGCTTGATCCCCTGGCCCTGAGATCATGACCTGAGCCAAAATCAAGAGCTGGATGCTTCACTGACCTAATCAGGCTCCCCCATTTTGTGAATTTTGACAAATATATAAAGACATGTGTCTATCCTTGTAGTATGATACAGAATAGTTTCATTGCCCTAAAAATTCCCTGTATTAGCTGCTATTATTAATGTCACTGTTTTTTAGTCCAAATTTAAGTTAGTGTCATGTTTCTAGGTAGAGTGGTTTGTTTAAACAGAGGGAAAGGTAGTGGGAGCACTAGATTAGGTACCAGAACCTGTTCCACCTCTGCAGTATCCTCTTGGGTGACAAGGCCTGTCTTCTTTAGTACCCTGCGTTCCTTATTTGTAAAATGAGGCAGTTGGACTAGGTGATCTCTAAGGGCCTTACTATCTCTGTAATTTGCTCATAGTGACTGAAAATTAATGAGTCCTCTCCTAAGTAAGTGGAATGTGTCCTCTGCAGTATTGTTTAGATTGCTGTTTTATAAAGTAAAATTGTCAGTTCTGAAAAATTTCAAATTAGTAAAAGTTGCTTCAGTGAGTTCTACTGAAGTCCATGGGGATATACTTTTATCATGTACTATTATGGACTGAACACAAATGGCTGATCAGTCAACTGCTGGAATGCTAGGCCCTTCCCTAGATACAAAAGTGAGTTGACACCATTATTTCATTCATAATACTCTGAATCTTGATGTGTCTTTTCAAAAGGTGTTCATGTACATTGTCTCTTTTGCCCTTATTTTAGCTGTGAGATACATGGGTAAGCTTTATGATCTCCATTTGGTAAATGACTACGAACACTGTTGTAATCTTAGTGAATTCAGTTATTGCGAGAAGAAAGGAAGGATTTGGGCAGAACACCTGCTGCATTTGAGATGTTCAATATTTAGCAAATAAATGTGTAGAATATTTTATAGAGAAATTTGGTTATGGGCTCTTGAATCATTCCTGGTGAAAATGACAGGAGAGAGAATATCCTATTTGATAGCCTATAATAGAAAATAGCCTCAGTGTTGATATCAGAATACCAGTCTCTCTGTAAAGGAGCATTTTTTAAAGAAAAGAGGGGCAAACGTTCTTCTGTCCATTCCAATGAGAAAGACTTGCAGGCAGCAGAGTTCAGTGCAGTCGTGGCCATAGAGGACTTTGTGCAGCCTTGTGTCTGTAGCTTGCAGTAGGCTACACGTTTTCCCAGCATGCCTTGCAGTTGGGGTTAGGTTTTCAGTAGCTGTGAGGCAGTCAGTCACCAGGGTTAATCAGGAAAGGCTGACCAGATTGATTATACTATATTCATCATTAAACCTTAGACATTTTCCCTTGCAGTTTGCTGGAGTTTGGGAGTGGGGAGGTGATAGGGTGAAGGATTTGGCTGGCACTACAGTTGTCACATGGAGGGATTACCAGTCTAATGAGAATTTTATTTTTCTCTGAACAGTGGTGGAATGTTGTCACTGGGGAATCCTCACAGACCTTCTACACAAATGGAACCTGTCTTAAGAAAATACACGTGTCCTCTGACTTCAAAACATATGTGACTGTTGATAATCTTGGGATTTTATATATTTTACAGATGTTAGAGTAAAGTAAGGATTAATGTAAGTTGAACTCTTTTTAATTTTGAATTGGAAAAAATTCTAGTGAAAGTCTTTATATTTTGACTTTTGTGAAGCTGTGAATTGTTTTGCAGTTATTGCATTCACTATAGAAATGTTTGTGGTTGGATGAATAATATTAATGTAGTCTTTTCCCAAATGAACACACCTTTAATCTTGTTTTTCATAATCCTCATCATCATTGTTAACAGTTCATCTTTTAAGATGCAAATGAAAATGTAAATATGTACCTTGTAATACTGTTGGTAAAATTCTCTTGATGCATTCAAATTGGTTGACATAATTAACGAGAATAATTCGGAGGAAATAATGTATTTTAATGGTATTATTATGCAGACTGTGCCTCAAGGTAGCAGACCTGCTTTCTGAACCAGTGTACCCCAAGGGGTATAGTTCTCCCAATTACAGTCTTAGTGCTTATTTGTACCTCTTAAATTTGCTTTAAAAATATTATGTCTGCTTGCACAGTTTGCAACTTTTCTTTTAATTCACTCAATAAGTGAGTGTTAGATTTTAAAAGTTCTTTGAAGCAAAAGTGCTTATGGAGCAAAAATTGTATGTGCTGGAGAGAGTAGATCTTACTGGTCTACCTTTTCACTAGCTGATGGCACCCCTGTGCTGCAGCTGGACTCTAGTTGTCAGTCTCTGAGTTGGGTGCTTGCTGTTCTGCTTGCTCTGGTTTTTTATGTATCAGACTTGTTACTTGAATGAACTTGACCTTTCTTAATTTTCATTTTTTTCTTCTTTTTTTAAAGCAGTTCTACAAGTGAATTTTTGTAAATTAGAATAATTGAGGAGGAGCTGGTTTTCATTTAAAGTTTTAACAGCATTTTTCTAAGAATATAAAACAGCAAAAAAACATTTTCTTCTAGTCTCTTTACTTAGATGAATGGCATTGTCAATGCTGTTCTCAATTCTTCAAGAGAATTCTCTGTGGTTTTCTATGCAATAACGGAAGAGTCATTGTGACTCTGGAAGATGTCACTTTTAACCTACCAGCTCTTCTGTTGTCTTCTCCTTTTCTCCTCCTTCTCTCTTCCTCTCACACTTCTTCATTCCCTCCCTCCCTTCCTCGCTGCAAGGTTAATCAGGAAAGATAGCTCTTGACAGGGAAAAAGTACATCAGTATCAGTAACTAGCTTTTTTTTTTTAACCTTCTGGTTAGGAACTTTAATTGCAGTTTAAATATCCATTTCCCCTGACAATATATTGTTAAGGGAAATAGCAATAAATTAGCAATAGATGTGGTTCATATAAGAAAATAATCAAAATTTAAAAATTTTTCTGCTGCAGTAGTTACTAAATCGAAAAAAATATTAGTGTTAATAGGTAAGTAGTGAGCCAGCATTTATTGGTGTGTATGAGATGTGGAGTAGGTGGTGGGGGGCCTACACCACTCCAGGTGTATTTAGATTAGAAAATACTATTTAGCATTTAAGGGAGCCTTAAATAGGATTGTTAAGGAGATTGGGATGATGGATGGGTCGAGGAACTAGTTTATAGGCTTACTGTGATTTAAGCAAATGTTGATGTGAAAATCTTAATTTTATGAAGAAGTTTCTGTAAATGATATATTGTGTGTAGAGTATCCAAATAATTTGATTTGCATACAATGTTTAGGAACTCATTTATAGCTCAGAGTATAAAGTATTAACTTTTGGAATTATAAGCCACTTGACTGTTAAAGTATGGAACAAACATTGGCTTCTGAAAAACCTTGATTGGGCCCTTGTCTTTAAAATGAAAAGAAAAATGGGAAGAAAAGGTAACATGACAAAAAGGCAAGGTTAAAAAAAAAAAAAAAGAAGTCCAGGTAAAGCCTAGTATATTGGAGCTGCATATTTCACGGCAGCTCAAGTGGTCAGTCAAGGGGAGGATTTTGTTTTGTACTTGCAGATGAGCATTTTTCAAGTATTTTCCCTTTATTTTTTGTAACGGAAATTACATTGCATTTTGTATATATAAAGACCTTTTTTACATTGTATGTATCTTGTATGTTTTGAAAACTTGTTAGTTTTGTATTTATGATACAAGTCACGGGTTTTTTTTGCCTTTTAATACATGAAGTAAAAAAAATTTATAAAAAATAAAATCCCTGAAATATTTTTTGAGACACATTTTCAGATTGTTGAGGCTGTCATTTGTTGATTAGAAAACAAATGTGAAAGATTCTTCAAATGAAAGCAGTTATCCTTTCTGTTGATGCTTTATCAACTGTGTCTAATTCAGTTTTAATTAACATTTTATCTCCTCAGTTTACCTCTGATAATTGCTACCTGGTGTGGCTGACATAGGATCCTGTAAAGAAGAGAATTCATTTATTTATTCTTCCATTCAGTAAATATTTATTGAGATTTTCTATGTGCCTGGCATTTTTGTAGGAATTGGAGATATAAAAGTGAGCAAAACAGCCTGCCCTATTGCAGTTCAGGGCCAAGGAGAGGCAAACAAAAAGCAAATAAGTAGAATCTGTAGTGTATTAGTTGATATGTTTAAATAGGGAGGGGGGAAGCGTTACTGTTTTAGATGGAGTTGCTCACTGAGAAGGTGACACTTGAGTACATTTGTGAAAGGTGAGGGTGTGAGTCATCCAGGTACCTGGAGAGATTCCCAGGTGAGAGTGCAGTGAGCGCAGAGACAGGTCAGTGGAGGGGTAGCTCTGTTACAGAGCTGGGAAGGAGGCTGGTGTGGCTGGAGGAGGCTAAGTGGGGAGTGTCACACAAGGTGCATCACTGTGCAGGGCCTGCTAGGCCACAGTAAGGGCTTTTACTTGAGACAGGAGCTGCTGGAGGAGTTTGGGCAGTGGAGTGATCTGATGTAAGCTTTAATTGGTTCCTCTGGCAGTGGGAACCAATTGAGAATTAGTTGAAAAGGGGGACAGGCAAGACTAGAAACAGGGATACCAGTGAGAAGCTTTTGCAATAATTTGGGCAAAGCGAAGGCAGCCAGAGTATGGTAGGTAGCAGCAGTAGGGGGAGTGTGACAGTTGGATTCTGGATATATGACTGATGAGAGTTAAAAGGACTTGCTGGTGGATTGGATACAGGTTGTGAGAGAGACAAATTAAGAATGACACCAAGGTTTTGGCCTCTTTGGCTTGAGCTACTGGAAGATTAGAGTTGCCATTAATTGAGATGAAGATAGTTATGGAAGGAGCGGGGCTTTGGACTTAGAAGTTTGCAGTGGCCATTAGGCATCCAAGTGGGGATGTTGAGTTGGGGGTTGGATAAAAGGGTCTGAAGTTGTGGGGAACATCTGTGATGGAGATATAAATCTGAGAATCATTTGTGAATCAAATATATTTAAAACCACAGGCTCAGATGAAATCAGTAGTGAAGCAGGTGTTGATAGACAAGCTTGGAGTCCTAAGCCAGAGTCCAAGGCAGTCTGAGGTTGGTGAGATGAGGGACCAGCACAAGAGACTGAGAAGGACCACAGAGAGTAAGAATTGCAACGTGGTGTGGTAAGTTACAGTGAATGCAGTGGGTGTGGGTCTTTTAACTCAGTGTGATTTGGGCAGTTTCTCTTTTGGTTTGTTTGTTCAGCCACCTGCTTGTCTTTCCTGTACGGCTTGCATATCTACTGTTCGCCAAGCACTATTTTAAGTAGCAGCCAGGGTGATAAGTAAATACATTTTAGTTGTTGGGAGAGATTGGGAACAATAGGTAATAAGAAAACAAGAAAATAGCAGTAGTTTTATTTGTAAAGTGGGTATCCGTTCTTCTCATGATTGTTTAAAGATTTAGTAAGATAATGCTCATGAAGTACTTACCTCAGTGCTTGGGTCAAGAAAGTACTCAATGAACGTTCCTTGGTGATGTTCGAGTCCCATCATCTCTGGCCTGCCAATAGTTCCCTGACTACTGTCTCTGCCGCTAGCCGTGCCCTCTGCTTATTAATCTTTCCAAAGTGCTCATCTTCATCTTGTCACTTAACACCCCGGACCTGCTATGTGCTTTCTTGCCTCTGTGTCTTTGTATATGCTCTTTTCTATACTGCCCATCTCCTACCTAAGTTTTTCCCCTAATTGCTTCTTATACTTCATATATTCTTTGAGATAACCTTTCTGCTGGAGGTTTGCCCAGCCCTCTCGTAGTGCCTTCCTTTCTCTGCCATGACTTTTATCGCCCTGTGTTGTGTACTTGTTGGAGTCCCTCCTTAGATCATAAGCTCCGGGAAGCCAGCTATAGGTCTTTTACAGCACAGTCTAACATAAGCGTGGTGCCAGTTGGGAGTCTCAACAAATATTTGTTCAGTGATTGAAATTTTTGTATATGCGCTTATATGCCCATAGTGCATTCTCTCTTCTCCCTCTGCACTAGGATATCAGGAGGCTAATTAAGAAGTAGCACATCACCAGCATTTTCTTTATATTTCTGTTTTAGTTTGGCATTTTATTGTGAAGCATCATTAGAGGAAAGTAAAACTTGACTTGAATAAAAAAAGATTTGCTTCTAGATTATATGAAATGAATAAACGTGTCCCTAAAGTGTTTAAGTTGGCAAGTATGGCAACCTGTTATTCAACATTATGTTATTATAATTTACTTACTGACCTTTAGAGAAGGAAGAAATTACTTTCAAATAATTCTTAGTCTCTGAAATTGTCATTTGAATCGATTTCCTTGATCATATTCCTTCCCCTTAAGACTATGGAGATACTATACAGTTATTAAAATACCTGAATTAAAATATCAGCTGATATCGGGCTATGAATTCAACCATAGAATTATTGTGTAGCTATGTATTTTCAGAGGGAAGGGGGCGAAAAATGTGCATCAGACATGGGACTATCAGAGACCAGGTCTTTGAAGTCATTTGGCATCAACGGCATATTACTTCTAAGTCAGATGGTGTTAAGTAGACTAAAACTTGGGAAGTTTTCCTTTAAATTATGATCCAGGAAAATTAGCTGCTGGTGTTCATTGTAAATTCATTTATGAGGTCAGGCCTTCAGAACTAGGAATTACTGCTTATTGCGGAGAAGCAAACAGAAAGTCTGCCTCTGTAATTTCCATCACCCAGGGCTAGAGTGAGAGCATGCCAGGCCCAAGATTTGGTGGGGTGGTTCTGAGCAACTGATAAACTGGAAAGCACCCAGTAGCCGAATGAAGTCTCCTGCTTAGTACAAGGGGGGCTGTTGTGAAGAGCAGGAGCATACATTCTCACCATGCATTCAAATCTTCATTGCCTCCCCACTCCGGGGACTGTCCAGCCCTTATGCTGTCTTGACAGTACTTGAGTGGATTTGCAGACCCTGCAGTCCTAGCTTAGAGAGGAAGAACTGCATCCAGTCAGTTGGTGACAAAGGACCATAGTCCACATCTGATTTTCCTTTCTTTATAGAGAGACCCGGACCCACTGGGCTACAAGTTGAATGTCAGTTTCAATTGGAAGTGGGGTCCCCCTGGGTTTATAGCACAGGCACACCAGTCTAGGGGGTCAAGGCTTAGGCTGAGGAAGATTTGGGAGATCTGCATTTCTCATCTCTGATTCATCTTCAATTAGCAGTAGTTCTAAACCCTTCACTTTGTGTTTATTTGCCCCACTCTGTCAAATAACCTTCTGAGACCTAACAGATCCTTTTTAGGAGGAAGGAGGAGCTGTTATTTTTACCAGTGTTTTCTGTGCCAGGCCCTATGCTGGGCTTGTTCCACACGTTATTTAGTTGAATCTTCACAACAAGGCTGCAAAGTATTATCTCTGTTGTCTAGATGGAAGCAGGTGCAGAGAGGTGAAGTCACCAGAGCCCCACAGCAGAGTGGTGGAGCTGGGGTTTTGGTCCATGTGGTTGGCCTCCTCACCCACATCCTTGGGCGAGAGGATCTAGGAGCATCATTTCAGTTACACACTTGGTAATTCATTATTCATTTTGCTCATTCACATCATGCATCATGACTGATCCTAAGTCCTGAGCTGTCAGAGGTGGTCCCTGCTCTTTTTTTTTTTTTTTTAAAGATTTATTTATTCATGAGAGACACAGAGATAGAGAGGCAGAGACACAGGCAGAGGGAGAAGCAGACTCCATGCATGGAGCCCGATGTGGGGCTTGATCCCGGGACCCCAGGATCACGCCCTGGGCCGAAGGCAGGCACTAAACCACTGAGCCACCCAGGGATCCCCTGGTCCCTGCTCTTGAGACGCTTTTGCTTTGGGTATTCTGGTTAACCCATCTTTGTGCCTGTAAGGATTACTCTTTTTTTTTAATTCATTTTTTTAAAAGATTTTATTTATTTATTCATGAAAGACACACACACACACACACAGAGGCAGAGACATAGGCAGAGGGAGAAGCAGGCTCTATGCAGGGAGCCCAACGTGGGATTCGATCTCGGGTCTCCAGGATCAGGCCCTGGGCCAAAGGCAGGCACTAAACCCCTGAGCCACCTGGGCTGCCCAGGATTACTCTTTGAAAAAAGAAGCGGGGCCCTATTCCCATAGGAGCCAAATGGATGGCCGAGATTGGGGGATGTTTTGGATTTGCCAGCACTTGGCTACTACCCAGCCGGGTCTCAGTTCTCAGATGATTCAAGTATTGAGTTGAGAATGTGGCAGCCCTGCAATGGCCTGCCCCCTGGAGATGCTTATTTCTACTTCGAAACTCTCAAGGGGTTCAGTTGAGAATAGCATCAGCGCTGGGGTTAATGGAGCCGTGTGGCTTCTTTCTGCCTTGATTTCATTTCCTTTCATTTGAAAAGGTGTAGCCTCTCAGAGCCTTGTTTTCCTTATTTGTCAAATAGGGACCACAACACTTGATAGAGTTTTTTGTGAGGCCTGAAAAACATGTCAAGCATCTGATATGGGGCTCAGTAGCATTCTTATCTTTTGTCTCAGTTACAGACTTCATTCCTTTGCTGCCCATGTTTCCATGGTTTACAAAGTCGGAACTTGTGACTTCTGCTTTCTCCGAGCATCCTTTTCTACCTTGTGGTAGACTTACCTTTTTGCTCTTAGCTCCCAGGAGACAGGCTTCCCTCAGCAGGGAAGCTGTCATCTGCTTTCTTCTGAGACATCTCAAACTTTCTTCTCTTTGGGATATGCATGTGCCCACGAGTGCTGGAGGGTGGGTTGGGAATGAGAATGGAGGAAGAACCTTGCTTGGGCTGGTGCTTGGGAGTGGGGTAGAACTCTGGCTTTGGCTGTCACGTGTATCCAAGTTCAAGTCTTGGTTCCCAGGGACCTGCTTTTTGGGAGCCTCTCGTGCTGGAGACTTACAGGGGCTGCCCAGCTTCTCAGGGGTTCAGGAGAGCCTCATCCATCCAGAGGTGAAGCTTCTTACACTTTGTTGCAATAGAATTACCTGGGAGACTTAAAAAACTTCCCTAAACCTGGACCTTCTCCCAGGCTGGTTAATTCAGAATCTGGAGATATGGTAATCAGGTCTCTGTATTATTTTAAAGTTCCCCAAGTTCCCCAGGTGAGTCTAGAGTGCAGTGCAGGTTGAGAACTGGTACCCTGTGCTGTCTGTCACCCTCACGGCTAGGCTGTTGCCAGTTTCTGTCCCCCTGCCAGCTATGTGTGTGACCCCTGCTTATACAGTGTGTTCCTTTCCATGCACTGCCACGATATCCTCAGGAGTGTTGCTGAGCAGCCCAGATGTTTGGTCTGTCCATTATAGTAACACGGACAAGGGGCTTGGATTTGGTGCTAACTTATAGAGTAATTCTTTTAGGGTTATTACCAACAGTTCCTCCTCTGGTCATGGCTTGCTCTATCCAGGTGTCCTTGCTTTCACTTTTTACCTAGTGCCGTGATTATTCCCATCATGGCAGACACTGTTGGTGGCCGTCCTGGTATCCAGTCTCTCCCTTTTCCTCACTAACAACTCCTGAATTGTTGGGGCTGCCGTGTGCTCACCTAAAATCAACAGCTACATTTTCCAGCTGCCTATATAGGGGTGGCCAAAGAGTTATAAGTAGAAGGTGCCAGGCGGGGCTTCCAGGAAAGCTCCTAAAAGATTGCCTTACTCGGGATCCCTGGGTGGCACAGCGGTTTGGTACCTGCCTTTGGCCCAGGGCGCGATCCTGGAGACCTGGGATCGAATCCCACATCGGGCTCCCGGTGCATGGAGCCTGCTTCTCCCTCTGCCTATGTCTCTGCCTCTCTCTGTGTGTGACTATCATAAATAAATAAAAAAAAAAATTAAAAAAAATAAAAAGATCGCCTTACTCATTTGGGAGGCAGGAGACCTTAGGTCATTACCATTCTTTTTATGATCTGGAATTCGGATGTGCTGGGTAATGCTCTGGCAGCCATTTTGTGATTGTGGAGTGACCTTACAGATGCTGTATGCTAAGGATGACAGAGTAGGAACAGAGAAGGAGCTTGTGGACCTACCATTCCAGCCCTGTCCTGTTTCTGAAGTTCATGTTACATGAGAAAAAATTCAACCCTTCCCTATTTAAGAGACTGTTCTTTCTGGTCTTTGCTACTAGTCCCTAAATTCAGTTCCTGATAACTGAATAAACCAACCTGATGTATAAGAGCAGTCCAACAAATGTCAGTGACTGTCTCTGCCTCCTCCACCCCCTCACTCTAGCCACACACACACACTCTTCCTCCTCTGATCAGTAACTGGACATCTAGCTTGCTGGGAGGCTGGTGGAGCTTGGTGTAATCTCAGAAACTCACAAAGGACTGATGCATGGATCATGCCCAGCCCACAGGTGAGTTTTATTTGGCCCACACTTATTTTTTTAAATGCTGAATTTGTTGCCAGCATTTGAAAATCTGGTAATTTTGCATAAATTCTAATTTCTTAGAAAATCTGTTGGCCAAGGGTCTTCATTTCTGCCTGGCAACAGTCAGCTGCCCCCTGAGATGAGACAAACAGCTCTGTGGATTGTCATAGACCTCCCCTCCCCTCACATCACCTGTGTGGCTCTGAAGCCATCTGAGTTTGCAGCCTTCCGTCTCCCTATCCAGACACACCCCAGAAATGGCCTGCTCAGATGGTATTCCTGAATTTCCTGTGCCTTTCTTCCGCATCTCCCTTGACTCAACACTTAGCACATCGGGGCTTTTGTTTTTGTTTTTTTCCTCTCCAAAAACTGAGCATGCACTTTTGATAAGTGGAGAGAAATCAGCCTCTCAAATGTCAGAAAACAGCTGATGTTGCTTCTTACTTGGAGGCATCTTGACTTCCCTTCTCATGTGTCTTACTGAGGAGAGGCAGTACGAGGGAGAGCTTGCAGGCTCCTCAGGGAGCAGCTGTTGGGATGCTTGATTGAGGCTGAGACATCCAGAGGACAATTAAATTGAGCATTGACTATGAATTGCTTTGAATGCCATGTTATGAGTAAAAACGACTCCCTCTGAGTTTGCCCTCACTGTACTTTGACATATAACTTATGTGTCCCCTAAATGGCAGGCATTGGAAGATGCACGATAAGCTCTGCTGTGCTGATGAAGTCTCTTCTGTGACCTGCATGCTCCTCAGTTTCCTGGACCTCTGAGGAAACTTCAGCTGCTGGGGCTGCACCTCCAGCCGGGGTGACCCTACTGGAGCTGTTCAATGCAGTCTCGTTTCTTTTTTTTTTTTTTTTTTCAGATTTATTTATTCATTCATTCATTCATTCATTCATTCATTCATTCATTCATGAGAGACAGAGAGGGAGAGAGGCAGAGACACAGGCAGAGGGAGAAGCAGGCTCCATGCGGGGAGCCCGACGTGGGACTTGATCCAGGTCTCCAGGATCATACCCTGGGCTGAAGGCGGTGCTAAACTGCTAAGCCACTGGGGCTGCCCCAGAGTCTCTGTTTCAGTCTGATGGAAATCCTCACGTCCTTGGTCATTAACTACTCTTGGAAAATTGAATGCCCATGCAGTTTTCACAAACATAGGAGAGTAAAACAAAAGCTGTTTTGATTATAAGTAACTTGTAGCTATAATTCTTTATGAGTTATACAGTGTGCAGTATGTTGTGTCTTTGCATTAGCAGCTTTAAGCTAAATAGTGCCACAATGAACACAGAGCAAGTTCTCAGTAGATTGGCTTGGGATGAAGAGAGGAAACAGCTAAGTGGAATTGGCATTCCCAGGTCTGCTCCAAATTCTTAGGGTTAATTCTCCCTGGCTCATGGGTACTAATGGGATTTCACAGTACACAGGATGGTGACTGGGCAACAGGCCTAGGAGATTCTCTGCCTGCTTTGGAGATGGTTTCTGTGGGAAGCAGGACTCTTGCCGGGGCACCCAGATGCCTGGGTTCACTTGCACAGACCGCAGTAAATGGGTGTGGGGTGGGCCGGATGGAGCAGGGGCGGGCTGATGCAGCCTGGGTGCAGGTAGGTTCTGTTGGCCTATGTTGGCTGATGTCCCAGTTATATTGTAAGATGTGTTTATAACTGTCAGATTGCTTGAGTTTCATAGGAAACATAGTGAATCGCCTTATTATATAAAAAGAAAACTGAAAAACGGAATGTCCTAAAGGCTTTATTCCATATAGACTTATGAATACGGTCATTATATGACAGTTCTGTGGGAGAAGAGTGAACTCTGGAGGCTAGCCCACTTACCAGATTTTCATTTCTTTTCAGAGCAGTGTTACTTGGGGTCCAAGTGTGAATTTTTATTTTTGAGAATTTGGCCATGTGTTCATTATCTAGGCCTGTTTTGTTGCCCCATCATATCCAAACATTGTCTACCCCAATATTATTTTCTAGTTATTCCAACAGAAAATCTGGTGTGTCTTGAGAAAAACTACTGCCATGACTTATTAATGGATTAACTGGGATTTTCATGGGGTTCATTCACCCAAATTTATCATAGAATATAATTTAATAAAAGAATAGAATAATTCAATTAAAGTTCTTTTTTGGAATAATATTAGCCTTCAGGGATCCCCAGCCCCCTGTGGACACTGCAGTTACTGATGTGGCAGACTGCTCCTTTAAGATATGAGCTGCAAGCCCCTCCTTCATCGTTGGGCTGGCTCTCTTCCACTTGCCCCTCAGACCTCTCTTCCCTCTTCCCCGCCCTGTGTAGACTGCATCAGTGGGCTCCTTGTCCTCTGGCTTCCAGGGAGGTCAGGGAATGCAGGGTGGAGTGAGATCAGTGTATTTTAATCCCTGGCTCCCCCTCAGAGGGCCACCACAGCTGGCCTTGTTGTGCAGCCTGTCTGGCAGCCCCCTCCTTTCCCTTCCCCTTTAGGCGATCACCAGCCCAGGGACACCGTTCCACCCGTCTGTTTCCCTACATGCTGCCAACACCTATGTAAGTATTCTATTTATTAAACTCTTAAAATATCCCAATTGGAATGTGCCATCTGTTTCATGCTGGGACCATAACTGGTACAAACAAGCATCTGATCCACAGAGAGAAGAGGACTGCTGACCTCTTGCTGGTTAGCAAAGATAAAAAGGGGCCCAGTTAGCCCAGCTGAAGCATTACCATCTAAAATCCCCACCCAAACCTTTCCTCAGGAAACCTGTCCTTTCTGCCTCTAAATGTCATCTCTTCTCAGATGGTTTTAGTGTTTTCAGAGACCTGGGTCCATGCATGTCAGGCTGGTAGCACCCCAAGTTTGTTTTGGTGTGTGTTTCAAAGAGTAGCAGAGCCAGCACTGCAGGGGAGATCTCTGGAAAGTCATAGGTTATGGAATATGAATCGACCTTTCTAGTGTCTCTGACTTGCAGCTGGCATGTGTGTTTTAGGAAAATAGAAGGATTGATGTTATGTAATGTTTTGACCCCATACCAAGATTCATATGTTGAAGCCTAATCCTCCGATGTGATGGTTGGAGGCCCATTTGGAGATGGGCCTTTGGGATATAATTAGGTTAGATGGAGTCATGATGGTGGGGCCCTCAGGATGAGATTAGTGCCCTTGTAAGAAGAGACACCAGAGAGCTTGCTGCTCCCCAACCTTGCACCCGTGTGCATGCGAGTGTGCGCTCACACACACACCAAAGAAGTCACATGACCACACAGCAAGATGGTAAATGCCTACAAACCAAGAGAAAGAGCCCTCAGAGAGAAACCTATTTGCCAGCATCTTGATCTTGGGCTTTCCAGCCCCCAGAATTGTGAGAAATACATTTGCTGTTCAAGCCACAGAGTCTGGTATTTGGTTTAGCAGCCCAAGCTGAGTGAGACAGACGTGTAGATGTTTTGCCAAACATGCTATCTGTATTGTCTCAGACAAGTGATCTACTTGGTGGTCCTTGCTCATTTAGAAATTTCTGTTTTGCCAATTCTACTGTAATATTTAAAGACATTGGGGATTTTCTGGCTGAAATTTAAGGTTTAAAGGCCAATGCACCTTTTTTTCAGACTGGTTGAACTTAGAAGTGAGCACATTTTCTCAATTTTGCCATTGCTAAAAAAATCCCTTTAAGCTATAGATGTTGAGGAGGCTGGGCCTTTGGTTTTGTTCCTAAATGGAAGTGGAAAGGTGCTCACAGAACGATGCCAAGCACCAGTGGCTGTACAATTTGTTTTATTTTGTGTGCTTTTTTTTAATATAGGATATAAATAATGACAAAAATTACAAAATTTATAACTGGAAGCCCAAGCATATTTACACATTTTTGTTTCAGCAAAGCTACTATTTACTTTGCTCCTATACAATTACCTTTTGGTACCATATTTCAGTGTTATTTTACTCTCCATTTACTACATACATATCAACAGTGAATAGGCAAAATATATACAAGGAACTGTTCAGGTCAAGTAATTTAATATTGTATTAAAATTCTTCAACACTGAACTAAATCCATATACATTTGTCAGTTTCAAATAAAATTTAGTTATCCTTCTTTAAAACTCACCAACTGATGAATAACTGATAATCCTCAGGTTTAAAATAATACAGGTTAATTAAAAAAAAACATTAAGACAATCCCACAATTTATCAATATCTATAATGAACTTCAAAATGATTCACAATATGATCAGTTAGAACAATATACGTTAAAATGTTACTTTTTTCTATAATGATATTGGTACTGTTTATATAATTTGATTCTACATAAATATACATTATGGTATCATACAAATACTCCACAGAGACATTAAAAAAATTAAAATACCTTAAAGAAATGTAAGTAAATTTTATTTAATCAAATAGTAAGCAAACATTTATTTGTTTCAAGAAAGAGTTTTATTACTTTGGAATCTCTCTCTCTTTTTTTTTTTTTTTTTGTATTTTTTTTCTAGAAAAAAGATTTTTGCAATAGAATTTTATTAACACCTTTCTCAAACAAGGTTTCCATGACAGAAATCTTGACAGCAGGAGCCCTAAATTTTTTTTAACGTTTTCTTTAAAACACTGTGAAGGTTAAAAAAAAAAACAATCTTTGCAGCTTATGGCTGCATCAGCACTTTCGGTTGGATGCCAGTCTGCTTGCCCTAATCTCCTGCTCTGGGGAGGGTCATCAGCGCTTTGCCATGCCCAAGCCGGTCCTCTTGGTGGTAGCAGTAAAAATTTAGTTATTTGAAGTGAAACCAGAAACATCCTTCACAACTAACCTAGTTTTCTTATCAGTGCATTAATGAAACATTCTTTTAATAAAAATATTTAATACAAGACACATTTTTCTGTGCATAATAAATTCCTCTGTTTTGAATCATTCTTAAATTTTGAATCAATCCATAGATGTAAATGTTTTCTTTATCTGACATGGTTGATTACATATAAAATCCACAAATATAGAAATTGGGAAACAGGATTTCCTGGCAATCATGGGGATGGTTTTTATCCTTATGCATGGAATGATGCTCAGTGATATGATTTTACAGGTGTTTTATGGGGGTTAGTTCTGTTCTGATTCTACCTTTAAAACTGCTGACTGTGAAAAAGCCAAGATTTTTATACTTTTAGGCAGTATTAGAGATCCCCTGTACCTTTTTTTTTTTAGGTATTATCCCCAAATTCAGCAAAGCAGTGTTGGGGGCAGAGTCATTAGAAATAACCTTGGGTGGTGGCAGGGAGGGGAGTCGGGAGAGTCAGCAAAAAATCTCAACTCATGCCTTTCAGGGGTTACGGCTGGAAAGTCTTGTTTGCACACTTTCTGTCACTGGTGCAGAAAGAATATCCCCAGGAATGGCCAGCGGCCTTTCGCCCGTGACAAGGCCACACAAACAGAGCAGTCTTCCTCCTGGGCTGGGTGGAAACGGAGGCGCGAAGGGAAGCCTGCTCCGGGACTGCTCAGTGTGCAAGGCACCGCGAGGACAGGAGGATGGGGAGTATCAGAAAATTGTGGTTTCATACTTGGTATTAATTCCTCTCTTGGCTTCTTGTCCCGGCTCCACAATCCACGGCAGATTGGCCAGAGTCTTTTGCTCAGATGGGTCGATCTGCTTTAAAACAGAAAGGCTGATGCCTGTTATACGGTGCCTGTAACCGGAGTGCGTATACGCTTCCTAACACTTCCTGGGAACGGACACTAGGCCCTGACAGGACTGCGGGGATATTAGTATGTGAAAACCATGTCTTTGTCCTTTTGATACATGTTTATTGCATAAGGTGTATGCGGGGTACTCGGAGGGTGGGCAGTGACTGAGAACCAGCCCTTGCTCTTGAAGGCACACAGATGGGGAGCAAGCACAGAAGCACTTCAATATACTGAGGAGAGGGAATGGAGGAAGGGAGGGTGCTCTGTGGTTCGTGAGCCAGGGGAGCTCCCAGAGGAGATGAACCAGGTTAGGTTACTCTCCAGCTCAAGCCTACAGTAGTTGCCATCACAGACTAAACCCAAAGTCCTCAAGGCAAAAATCTTGAAAGTCACTGGCTTTGCTTCTCCCTGCATGCCAAGCCCACATCCTGGGCCTCTGCTCACATCATCTGCTCTATGGGAAGGCCTTTCCCCAGACACCTGCATGCCTTGCACCCTGATGTTATTCAGGTCACAGCTCATCACTACCATCTCACCTGTTCATCACCCAATACAAAATAGCATCCTAACTTTTCTGCTCTCCTCTGCTCTATTCTTTATAATCCTTCTGCCACACACATCATGTTTATTAGTTTCATCTTCCATGGTAGTGTAGGATTTTGTTGTTTGCGGTTTCTCTCAAACTTAGAAAAGCTCCTGGCAACCCAATAAATAAACAGTAAGCACACAATAAATGCTTATTGAATAGATATTATAAAAGAATGAAGTAATGTCTAAACAGCTGAAGGGTGAGCTAGAGTTTGCCTCGTGATGGGGCAAGGAGAGGGGGAACGGCACGTGCAAAACTCCTGTGATAAAGAGAAGTGGCTGAGAACTTGCAGTTAGTTTGCAGAGTGGAGAGTGGAAAGGTGAGCAGGGCCAGGTCAAGGTAGGCCTTGAATCAGACTGAGGCTGAGCTATAAAATGCTTAAAACTGTTCTGGTCCCCGTGCATCCAAAGTCAGACAGGCCATTCCTGAGTAAGGCTTGAGCTGTGAGCTCTTAGGAGGGGCCTTGGACGGAGTTTTCCATCACACTGCTGCTTCATCTTTTGGTGTTTCCACATCTGCCCTGGCCTCCTGCTCTGCTCAGGAATGGTGGGGCTAGGAAGCGGGGAAAGGCTCTCATTTCTCTTGCAGTGTGACCTTGGGAGCCTGCTGGAAGGCTACGGGGATCCGTGCCCTTTGACTACCTTCCAGTATGGACTGATTGTATCTCCACAAGGCTCACATATGCTTAGGCATTGTGGAATATGTTTCAGCAATAAACAACTGGATTTGAGGGAAATGGAACATGGGCACCAGTTGAGGGGGATGGGATGTTGAGGCAGTTAAAGGACATCAGTATTATTCACTGTGTAGTTCATATTTCTCAGTGGAGGCTTTTAGATGCATATTCTATGAGCCCTCATGGCACCCAACCCAGTTGTACTCTTCTGGAAGGAGTCTGTGGAGACCAGAGTCAAGTCAGATGGAGACATCTGCCATTGACAGATTTATCAGTCCAGTGAGAAAGAATATGATACGCTAGGAGATGATCCAAAAAAATATTCTGAAAACTGGACATTTAACTAGAGGTTTTTTTGGGGGGGAGGGGAGACAGATAATGAACAAATCTCCATCAATAAATGCTACACAGAATTAAAAGCAGGTATACAATTGAGTATGACTAGGTGTCTACCTCAGAATGGGCCAGAAAAAGCCTCTTCATGTAGCTGAGACCTGAATGACAAGTGGGAGTCTGCTGTGCAGAAATATGGGGGACGGAAAGGTGGAAGGTAGGTGGAAGGAAAAGGTGGCACAAAGGCCTCAGGTAGGAGTGAGCTTTGTTCTGTTCCGAAGTAGGAAGGTCTGAGCATCAAGAGAGAAGCTTGATAGGCAATCAGGTTTAGGTACTTGGGGGCAGTGGTGCCATGATCTGATGTGTGTTTTAGGATCACTCTGCACGAGGAAGAAGGAAGGTTGTTAGGCTATGTACTGCCATAGTTTTGGAGAGAGTAGTGGTGGTAGTCTGTGTAAGAGTGACTGAGGAAATGGAGAGGAGTGGCTGGATCTGAGACATGTCTTAGGGGTTGTACACAGTGGTCAGAGGAAGATGGGAATTAAGGATGACTCTAGATTTATGGCTTGAGCAGCATGGTGAATGGTTATGCCATTTACTGAGCTGGGAAAGACAGAGAATAAACAGCTTTGAGGGGAGAATCAAGGATTCTGTTCTGGGGACTTCCAGGGAAGATGGCAGAGGGGGAGAATCCTAGGCTGACTTTATCTCCTGCTATACCTTGATAACACCCCCATCAGTGTAAATGACCTGTAGATTGGCAGGACAGACTCACAGCTAGACACAGAAAAGAGGCCACACTGAAGAGGGTAGAAAGGGTAGAGATGCAGTTGGGAGCCAAACAGACCTGCAGGACCTAAGGAAGGGATACTGTGGGTACAGAGGGGAGAGGCGCAGACCCCACCCCAGGCACCAAGGACCTGCACTGGGAAGATGAATTCCCATGACACTTGGCTTTGAAAACCAGAGGGGCTTAACGTTGTGGATTTTTACAGTCAGTGGGGCTTAACATACCTGGAACTTTGAAAATCAGTGAGAGAGAGAGAGTGAAAGGAAACGGAGTCCCTGCCCTTAAGGAGACAGCATAACAAATAGCGTCACCAGGATATGGCATTGAAGCAGCAGTTTGAAAGATACCTGGGGTATACGGGAGGGAGGGAGATTTGTTTACTGATCTCAGAGCATGTGCTGCAGGGGCAAGGATCTATGGGAGACTTACTCAAGAGAAAATGAACTGGCAGGCACCAGTTCCCTCTTCCACGCTCCAGCCTAGACCAGTACACCTGTGTGAACCACTTCAGCAAGAACACTCACCACTTGGCTTGCTAACAGCATGCCCTGCCCTCAAGCTCTCCTGCAGACCTACCCCCAACCTGGTCTTGGCCAGTCCATCCAGAACAACGCCACAAGCATGGCAGTATGCAGGCAGCCCTGAGAGGGGTTAGCACCACTCCCAAAGGGACTCCCAGGGAAAAGGGTGTAAAACCATGCACAGCAATCTGACTGTGGCCCCAGGAGTGGGCTGGAGACTGACATCCGGTCTGACTACAGGCCCCACTCTCCAACAAAAACTTCTCAGGGTACAACCCAGGGAGAGTGCCCTGCATTGTGATGCTCCTGTAGCTCTGGAAAATACCTGGTCTAACCCAGCTCAAGCCTAAGGCAGCCCCAGACTGGCCCACTAACACAGGGAACCAATCCCTGCCCACAATAGGCAAAGAGAGCCATAGAAGACAACTGGACTGAAGGCAAAAGCAGCTCAGCCACAACAGTAAGGTGCACACAACACACATAGGGGACACCCCATAAATGCCAGGTTCTGATGAAGAGGGGACATTGCACTGCAGGGCACTATAGTGGCACTTTTGCTTTTTGCTAAGGCCACTACTTTCAAGAGCAAGAGGCATGACTGACTCTGTTCTGTGTCAGAACAGACAGGGAGTTAGAAACAGACAGGGAGTTAGACAAAGTGAGGAAACAGGAATGTGTCCCAAATGAAAGAACAGGACAAAATCACAGCAAGACAGCAAAACTCTCAGAGATAAGTAATATGCCTGATAAAGAAAGGTCATAAAGGTACTTACTGGACTTGAGAAAAGAGTACAGGACCTCAGTGAGACCCTCAACAAAGAGATAGAAACAAAACAAAACAAAACAAAAAAACAATCAGAAGAAGAACCCAATAACAAATTAAAAATACACTAGAGGGAATAAATAGACTAGAGGAAGTAGAAGAATGGATCAGTGATGTGGGGGACAAAGGAATGGAAAGCAATCAAGCTGAACAGGAGAAGGAAAAAAGATTAACAAAAAATGAAGAATAGATTCAGGGAACTCAGTGACACCATCCAGTATAATAGCACTGCATTATAGGGATCCTAGAATGAGAAGAGAGAGGTAAAGGGGGCAGAGCATGTATTTGAAGAAATAATAGCTGAAAATTTCCCTAACTTGGGGAAGGAAATGGAAATCCAGATCCAGGAGGCACAGAGAGCTCCTAACAAAATCAACCCAGGAGGTTCACACCAAAACATATTATAATTAAAATGGTAAAAAGTAGTGATAAAGACAGAATTTTTAAAGCAGCAAGAGAAAAGAAAAGTTACATACAAGGAAGCCCCAGAAGCCTATCAGCTGATTTTTTTAGCAGAAACTTTGCAGGCCAGAAAAAAGTGCTGAAAGGAAAAAACCTACAGTCAAGAATACTCTACCCAGCAAGGCTATCATTCAGAATAGGATAGAGAAAGAGTTTCCCAGACAAAAGTTAAAGGAATTCATGATCACTAAATAAGCCGTACAACAAATATTAAACAAAACTCTGAATGGAAAGACCATAAGCAGGAGTAAGAAAAGTAGGAAGCACAAAAGCAGTAAAATTAAGTATACCTTTAAAATCAGTCAAGGGATTCACAAAATAAAAGGATGTAAAGTATGACACCATACACCTAAAACTTGGGGAGGGGAGGAGAGGAATTAAAAATTTAGTGTTTTTAGAATGGGTTCAAACTTAAGTGACCATCAACTTAATATTCACTGCCATCTGAATAAGATGTTATTTTTAAAAAAATTTATTTATTCATGAGAGACAGAGAGAGAGAGGCAGAGACCCGAGGCAGAAGGAGAAGTAGGCTCCATGCAGGGAGTCTGACATGGGACTTGATCCCGGGTCTCTAGGATCACACCTGGGCTGAAGGTGGCGTTAAACCGCTGAGCCACCTGGGCTGCCCTGCATTAAGATGTTATCAGAAGGGAGACATGAAGACTCCTAAATCTGGGAAACGAACTAGGGGTGGTGGAAGGGGAGGAGGGGTGGGGGTAGGGGTGAATGGGTGATGGGCACTGAGGGGGGCACTTGACGGGATGAGCACTGGGTATTATTCTGTATGTTGGCAAATTGAACACCAATAAAAAATAAATTTATTAAAAAAAAAGATGTTATATACAAACATTACGGTAACCACACAACAAAAACTGTGACCAGATACACAAAACAAAGAGAAAGGAATCCAACTACATTACTAAAAGCCAGCAAACCATGAGAGAAGAGACCAGAAAAAAAGAACAGAAAATACTACAAGTAACAAAACAGTAATAACTACATACCTGCCAATAATTACTTTGAATGTAAATCAAATATATAGGGTGATGGAATGGATAAAAAAGCAAGACTTGGTATATGCTGCCTCATTTCAGACCTAAAGACACCTACAGATTGAAACGAAAGTGAAGGGATAGAAAAGCATTTATCATGCAAATGGAAGTGAAAAGAAAGTCGGGGTAGCAACACTTCTATAAGACAAAATAGACTTCAAATCAGACTGTAACAAGAGACAAAGAAGGACACTACCTAATCCTAAAGGGGACAATCCGACAAGAAGATACAACAACCATAAATATTTATGCAACCAACATGGGAGCACCCAAATACAAAAAGCAGTTCATAACAAATCTAAAGGAAGAAACCAATAGTAATACAATAGTAGTAGGGGACTTTAACATCCCACTTAAATCCATGGGTCATCTAAACAGAAAATCAATAAGGAAAGAGTAGCTTTGAACGACACCTTGAACCAGATGGATTTAACAGATACATTCAGAACATTCTATCCTAGAACAGAATACACATTCTTTTCAAGTGCACATGGAATATTCTCCAGAATAGATGTTAGGCTGCAAAATAAGTCTTAACAAATTCAGAAATATTGAAGTCATACCATGTGTCTTTTCTGACCACAACACTATGAAACTAGAAACCAATCACAAGAAAATATCTGGAAAGAACACAAATACAAGGAGTTAAATAATTAATAGGCTACTAAACAATGAATGGGTCAAACAAGAAATTAAAGAGGAAATAAAAAATACATGGAGAAAAATGAAAACAATGATGCTAAATCTCTGTGATGCACCAAAAGCTGTTCAAAGAGGAAGTTTACATCAACAGGCCTACCTCAAGGAGTAGAAAAATCACAATGTAACTTTACACCTAAAAGAGCTATGAAAAGAGAAAACAAAACCTAAAACCAGCAGAAAGAAAGAAATAATAAAGATTAGAGAAGAAATAAATGAAATAGAAAACTAAAAAACCAACGGATCAATGAAACCAGGAGCTGGTTCTTTGCAAAGGTCAATGCAATTGATAAACCTCTAGCCAGACACATCAAAAATAAAGGACTCAAATAAACCAAATAAAAAATGAAAGAAATAACAAGTGACACCACAAAAGTAAAAAAGAATTAGATTATGAAAAATTATATGCCAACAAATTGGACAACCTAGAAGAAATAAATTCCTAAAAATCTATAATCTCCTAAAACTGAATCAGGAAGAAATAGAAAATTTGAACAGAACAATTACCAGCAATGATATTGAATGAATAATCAAAACAACTCCCAACAAACGAAAGTCCAGGACCAGATAGCTTCACAGGTGAATTCAATCAAACATTTACTTTTAAAAATTTTTAAAGATTATTTATTTATTCATGGGAGACAGAGAGAGGCAAAGACATAGGCAGAGGGAAAAGCAGGCTCCCTGCAGGGAGCCTGATATGGGACTTGATCCTAGGACCCCAGGATCATGCCCTGAGCCAAAGGCATATGCTCAACCACTGAGCCACCTAGATGCCCCTCTACTGAACATTTAAGAATAGTTAATACTTATTCTTCTCGGGACACCTGGGTATGTCTATGTCTCTGCTTGTGTCTCTGCCTCTCTCTGTCTTTCAAGAATAAGCAAAAATCTTCAAAAAAAAAAAAAAAAAAAAAAAAACAAACCTTTTTCTTCTCAAACTTTTCCAAAGAATTGAAGAGGAAGGAAAGCTTCCAAATTCATTCTCTGAAGCCCACATTACCCTGTGATACCAAAACCAGATAAAGACACTATCAAAGAGAGAGAGAGAGAGAGAAATTATAGGCCAATATTCCTGATGAACATTCATACAAAAATACAACAAAATACTGGCAAACCATATTGAACAATACATTAAAAAAAATCACTCCCCACTATCAAGTGGGATTTAATCCTGGAATGCAAGTGGTTCAATATTTTCAAATCATATCAATAAGAGAAAGGATAAAAAGCATATGATCATTTCAAAAGATCCAGAAAAAGCATTTGACAAAGTGCAATATCTATTCATGATAAAACCCTTAACAATGTAGGTTTAGAGGGAACATACCTTAACATAATAAACACCATATTCAAAAAACCCACAACTAACTTCAGACTCAGTGATGATAAACACAGCTGTTCCCCTGAGATCAGAAATAAGAATGTCCACTCTCACTACTTTAATCAACAAAGTTCTGGAAAGTCTAGCCAGAACCATCAGACAAGAAGAAGAAATGAAAGGTAGCAAAATTGGTAAGGAAGAAGTAAGGTAGCCAAATTGGTAAGGAAGAAGTAAACCTTTATTTGTAAATGACATCATACCATGTATAGAAAACCCTAAGTCTCCACCAGAAAACTATGAGAACTGAGAAATGAATTAAGTAAGGTTTCAGGATCCAAAATCAGTATACAGGAAACCACTACATTTCTATACACTGATAATGAGGTAGCAGAAAGAGAAACTGACAAACCAATACCACTTAAAATTGCACCAAAAATAATAAAATACCTAGGAATAAACTTAACCAAGTTGTTCTTTTACCTGAAAACAACAGAACGCTGATAAAAAAAAAAATTAAAGGTGACACAAGCAAATGACAAGATAGTTCATACTCATAGATTGGGAGAACAAATAGTATTAAGATGGCCGCACTACCCAAAGCAATCTATAGATTTAGTGCAATCCCTTATCAACATACAAACAACAGTTTTCACAGAACTAGAACAAACAATCCTAAAATTTGTATGGAATCACAAAAGACCCTGATTAGCCACAGCAGTCTTGAGAAAGAAGAACAAAACTGGAGGCATTACAATCCCAGATTTCAACATATCCTACAAAGCAGTGGTCATCAAAACAGTATGGTGCTGACACAAAAACAGATACATAGGTCCATGGAACAGAAATTAACCCATGTATTAATCTTCAATAAAAGAGATAATATGCAACAGGAGTCTCTTCAACAAATGTTGCTGGGAAAACTGGACAGCTACATGCAAAAGAATGGAAGTGGCTCACTTTCTTACACCATACACAAAAAATAAACTCACAATGGAGTAAATATCTAAATGTGAGACCTGAAACCATAAAGATCCTAGAAGAGAGAGCAGGCAGTAATTCCTCTGACATCAGCCATAGCAGTGTTTTTCTAGATATGTCTCCTGAAGCAATGGAAACAAAAGCAAAAATCAACCATTGGGACTACATCAACATAAAAAGCTTCTGCACAGCAAAGGAAACAATCAACAAAATCAAAATACAACCTACCGAATGGGAGAAGATATTTGCAAATGACAACTCTGATAAGGGGTTAATATCTACAATATTTAAAGAATGTAAACAACCCAACACCCAAAACGCCTAATCATCCAATTAAAAATGAGTAGAAGACGTGAAAAACATTTCTCCAAAGAAGACCTATGGATGGCCAAGAGACACATGAAAAGATGCTCAACATCCCTCATCATCAGGGAAATGCAAATCAAAACCACAATGAGATATCACTTCATACCTGTCAGATGGCTAACATCAACAACATAAGAAACAAGTGTTGCAAGGATATGGAGAAAAAGGAACCCTCAGGCACTGCTGGTGGGAATGCAAACTGGTGCAGCCACTGTGGAAAATCAGTGTGGGGCTTCCTAAAAAATTAAAAACAGAACTACCAATATGACCGAGTAACTGCACTACTGGATATTTACCCAAAGAATATGAAACATGAAGTTGGAAAGATACATGCACCCCTATGTTTACTGAGAATTATTTACAGTAGCCAGGATATGGGAGCAGCCCAGGTGTCCACGGATGGATGAATGGATAAAGAAAAAGTGGTGTACACACACACACACACACACACACACAGGAGGGAACAGGACTCAGCCATACAAAATGAAATCTTGCCATTTGCAACAACACAGATCCACAAGGTACAAAGCTAAGTGAAATAAGTCAGAGAAAGACAACTACCACACGACTTCATTTGTATTTGTTTTCTAAGAAATGAACAACAAACCCCCCCCCCCAGACTCTTAACTTATAGAGAAATGATGGTTAGCAGAGGGGCAGTAGGTGGGAGATGAGGGAAACAGGTGAAGGGGATTAAGGCTCCGTGTCCAGATGAGCACCGAGCAGTACGTAGAGCTGTTAAATCTCTACTATAAAGTGGAAACTAATGGAACACTGTATGTTAATCATACCGGAATTAAAGTGAAGAGAATTCTGTTGTGGACATGCTGCGTTTCAGATGTCTGTTAGATGTTGAAGCAGTTGGACACACAAGTCTGGATGTGTGGGAGTGTGCCAACATTGGGAACCAGTGGGGCCCGGTGGGGGCAGAGCTGAAGGGACCGTGGCATCTGAAGGGAAGACTTTCGGAGGACTGTATGTCACTGGTGATGCTCAGAGATGAGGGGGGTAATAATGAGCCATCAAGGGGCAAAGGCCAGATGCTGGAGGGGTCGTCCCCACGGAGGGTGTTGAGGCTGCTAAGAACCGTGACAGGAGTAGAGGCCCAAGAGAAGACTGCAAACCAGGAGCCGCATGGTCACCAAGGGAGGTGCTTCCTGACAAACGTTAGGGATCCTATGCCTGCCCTGTGACCCCACAAGCCAGGGACCCCACAAACAGGGAGGAGAGAGTTAGAGGGCGCACGGGTGTGAGGGCGGGCACCTGGGTGCTGCCCCGTGGCCGCCGAGCAGGGCCGGGTGGAGGCTGGCGGGGAAGCACGGAGGCCGCGGGACGGCCTCCTCAGGACACTTGGTCTCGGCGGCTGCGGAGGGGAGGGGGACGTTCCTGGAGGAAGGAGGGCGGCTCTGCAGGGCGCCGGGCGGGAGGGCGGGAGCCTGCTCAGGGCAGCGAAGCCTCAGGGAACGTCGTTTCCTCGCCTGCCGGAACCTTCAGGAAAGACTGGGCAGCACTGGGCCCCCCCTGTCGCAGGGCTGCCACGGGTGACAGAGAAAGTCGGAGTGTCCTTGGGAGCCTCCAGGGTCGGATGCCCCCCCGGGGTGCGGGAGCCGGGCGGGGGTGGAGGGCGCAGGCCGGGCGGTGACCCCCCCCCCCCCCCCCCGCCGGCCCCCAGCGCAAGGCCTGCAGCTCACGTTTCTTTCCTACTTACCACCGATTTGCGGATGCTGACGCGGGGTTTGGGGATGGGTTTGGAGGGCTTGTTTTCGAAGCTCTCGGGAAGCGTCGACGAATGGCCCCCCTTCCTGGCCTGCAGCGCGAGCTGGTACGCGACCTCGAACGCCTGTCCCAGCGTCAGGATGATCTCGTAGGCCAGGTTCTGCGGGAGAGGGGGGGGCACTTACCCCGCGGCCTCAGGTTGGCCGAGCCGAGGGGCGGGGCGACAGCGGGGCCCCGCCTTCCCCGGGCCGCACCCACTGGCCCCAGGGGCCGCCGCGGCTCCCTCCCCGCTGCGCCCGGGCGGGAAGGCGGGGGCTGCCCGGCCCGGCCGCCCCTGTGCACCGGCCCACACGCGCCGCAGGAGCTGTGCCTGAGAGGGTTGGGCCTTTTTACCTCAAACATCTGTGATTCAGTGAACATCTCCGAAGCACAATCAAAATCTAATTTAGGCGGAGGGGAGAGGCATTAGTCATGCTGCTGTGGTGTCTCACAGCTACAGCCGCCAGCGTGCAAACAGAGCCAATTATCCATCTCTTTCGTGAGGCGCTTGCTCTCCCTGTGGGTCCGCTCCATATTTCATCATCAAACCAGCAAGAGACAGGAGAGTCTGTCGGGCCCAAATGCCGGTCCCAGCAGCGACTGGGAGAAAGGCTCTTCTCTTCAGACCTTCAACCGCTCCCTCCACGACGACTCTGGCTTTGTTTTCTCTTCTCTGGATATGTATCCCCGATTCCTGCCTTCTCTTCCCCGCACAGCTCCGCCCGGTCTTCTCTCAGTGAGAAAATACGACGCCGTCCACCTCAAAGAGGCAGGTCTTGGCCGTGCCCCAGGGGTCAGGGTGCACCAGAGCCCGCGCAGATGCCCGTGGCCCACAGAGGGCCCCCGCAGACAGCGGGCCTGGGCTTCTCAAGGTCTCATTCTGGTCAGCGACCCTAGAATGTCTGTTCATGGTTTTTTAAAACACAAATGGCCTCTGCTTATGTTGCTTTTGCAACGATGCCCCCGCACCCGCCCGTCCTCCCCAGTCAAGCACATAGAATGGCTCAATTCCCATGGTGCTGGGCGAACCGCCTGGGATTGTTCCCATGTGATGACGTCAGGGCAAGGGACACAGGATGGCCTTCGGAAGCCACGTGGAAGAGGCCATGGGTCTCTGGACAGACCAGGTTTCAGGGCGACACCAGACTGTTGAGGTCTTACACTCAAGGAGGGACAAGGCCTCTGAGATGGAAAGCTCTTTCAACAGAGGAGGTATCTTCCTCTCTGGGTGACAGAGGAAGCGATGGCCCCACAAGATGGATGTGTGCTTGCGGGAGACCCCGAACCCTGCACAGCCCACTTGAGCACCTCCTGCAGTGAGCGCAGATCCCACGTTTGCCTCCGAGGATGAGTCACACGAGTAAATTAGCAGGGCACCCACAAATGACAGTGGAGGAGGGCCGCAGACAGCTCCGGCCACCCCGGCACCAAGAGGGCGGAACCCTTCGACTGCCTACCCCGGGCACCCACGTCACCGTCAGCTTTGCCTCCTAGCGTGCAGAGGGGAGCCTCTGAAAGGCACACTGGGGCTTCTGACCTCTGCAGTCTCCGTGTGAAGTGCTGGGTGCTCGGGCTTGTTGGGCAAGCCTGTGGAGATGGTTGCCGTCCAGCTGACAGGGCTCTGAGGCGGCCACTGGGGCGCTGGGTGCGCAGATGGGCTGAGGGAAAGGCAGCAGACGCGGCGCCAATGTGCAGCTTGTAGCTACTGGAGCAGTGGAGCTTAAGGAGTGTGAATTCCTTTATCATTAACCTAAAAACAAATTCCTGAAAGTGAGATTTACTTAAAAGCTCCAGTGTCTTCAAATGAAAGTCAGAGATGCTCATCTGAGCAAGTGTGATTTTTCGCAGGACTATTATTGGAAGCCTAAAGGTTTTGAAAGGTCCCGGGTTAGAAGCCCTGCTTTTTCATTTTTTAATTAGTTCGTGGTGTTAGGAAACTGCTCAAATAAGACACGGAGACCAGACTGTGTCCAATGGCCTCTCCTGGTTTGGCTTGTGTTTTCTCTTGATGCCTGGCTTTTCATTTTAATTTAGAATAAAGAGTTCTTTTCTCATGATCATGTACAGTAGGAGTTGGACACTGTTACCTTTCCTATCTCTTTTGCCACCTCAATGTTTGAGGTCTTGATTCTGGAAGCCAGGGAGGGTCCACGGGCATGAGGAGCGGCTGGTTCTGACAGGGCTTCAGAATGCCGAGTGTTTCTGACCCATCAGATAGGACCTGCAGACACGTCTTTGGGTGGGGACGAAGGTTCATTTCCCTTGCCTCTCCTTACCTAGTAACTTAGATACACTATTTAAATGGGAGGACACTTATTGTGAGAGTAGGAGCTTCTCCTGGGATGAGACCAAAAGTCAATACTGCAGCATCAGGGAGGCTGAAGTGGCCAGGGAGGCTGAAGTGGCCTCCTCCTTTGAGCCAGGCCTGCTGCCCCCAGTGACGTTAGCTGGCACTGGGGTGCTAGGGATGCTGCTCCAACACCTGAAGGCCCAACTATCCTCTACTTGTATTGTTATCTTCACAACTGTGGTGAGGCCGGTGCCTGGGAGTGTGGCTGGCACAGCGCAGGCGCTCAGTACGTGCTCGGTGAATGAATGGATGAGGAGCCAAAGGACACGCCAGGGCCATAGCACTACCATAGTCGCACCCTGTGCGGTGTACGTATACTACAGGGTCGTTGCCTTAGGCAGCACAGCTACCGTCACGTGAGGACTTCCAGGCGTTAGGAATTGAGTGCGCCAAGCCTTAGAGTTGTTCCACCTAAGGATTACCACAGTTACCTTCCAAATACCGTTATCCTTGCTTCATAGATGAGGAAGTCGAGGCTCAGAGGGGTTAAGTAACTTGCCCGACATCACAGAACTAGAAAGTCACAGAGCTGTGATATGAACGAGTGTCTGTGACTCAAGGTCCATGCTTTAACCCTACCCCGCGTGGGGGCTGCTCCCCACGACGGCTCCCATCAGTTCCGCTGCCCTTTCGCGCCCGCCGTGACATTCCCCCAGGATGATCAGTCTGTTTCCCCACCTACTTGAATCTGGGTGGGCCCTCCTGACTTTTCCAATTAGCAGATTGCAGCAGAAGGGACACATGGCTGTAGCTTTGACCCAGGCCTCTTGGGCAAACACTCGCTCTGAGGAAAGCAGCCATGGATAAACATCTGACCGCCCTGAGGTCACCATGCTGTGCAAATAACCAGGCTAGCCAGAGGCAGAGGCTGCCTGGAAAGAACCAGCAGTGGCAGTCATTCCAGCCTCGCCGCCAGATACACAGCGAAGGAGTCATCCTGGACTTGTGATCTCTAGGAAATGCTGCACAGGGAGGCCCCAAGAATGCAGACACTTGGCCCCAAAAGAGCTGTCCCAACATCAGCAGCCATCTGAGCCACCCCAGTGGAGGCCCCACATACCACTGAGCAGATGGGAGCAGAACTGCCCCATTTTGCCCAAATCCCTTACTCACAGAATCATAAACATTATAAAATGGATGTTCTTCTAGGTCACTAAGTCTTGGAATGGCTGTTCAAGCAGCCACAAAAAACGGGAACACCATGCAATGCTAAAGAAGGCTGGTCGGGTTCAGCAGGAAGAGGAACTGCCAGCCCGTGAGCTGGCATGAACAGTGTGGAGTCACGGGGAGTCAGTCCTGGAACCACCCCACCCTCAACCACATGAGGAATCACCCCACTTCCTGTGATCCATCCTGGTCACAGCAGCACAGTCAGCACTAAGGTGTCCCTTCACCCGTTAGCCCAAACCACAGAGCCTGTCCCACAACCATGTTCTCCTCTCCAGTCACGACCTCCCTTGGGGATACATTCAAACTCCTTTGGCTTTACATGTCCTACTTTACATCTTTCAGATGACGTGAGCCAGCCTGTCTCTGGCCGTGGCTCCTTCTGCCCCTCCTAGCTTATTGGGAAATACCTACCTTGGCTTTTCAGCATGAGTGTCTTTCTAGAATCACACATTATGGCTATCGGCCTTGAGCATTTTCTACCTCACAAAGACCACCAATGAAAGAGGATAGCCTGTGTTGTGCATGTATGTTTGGTGCAGGCATGGAGGATGATTCCTGGAGACAGCATGCTCTGAGCCTCATTTTTCTTTACATGAAAATGGGGATAATAACATGCAGGACCAACTTCACTGAACTGTTTTGAGAATCACTCACGATTACACTCAACTAATGACAATCTCAGCCCACATTATTTTCTGTGTGCCATGGACCATATGACACACTTCACATGGACCACCTTGAACCCTAACCACCACCCTGTAGGGGTTATTAATAACTGTGGGTCTATTATTGCTCCTGTTTTACATGTGAGCGAATTGAGCACAGAATGGTTCAGTAACTTGGTCATGAAGCTGGCACCTGGCTGAGCTAGGATTTGAATCCAAGTGTTGGTAGCCATGCTCTTGACCACTCTACCTTACAACTACAGTTGCGATAAAGGACTTTTGAGAACTGTTAAAAAAAAAAAACAAATAAAATAAACATTAAATATAGAAGCTCTTGGGTGGTCGATGCATCTTGGCCAGTGTGAGGGTCCTGAAAAGTACACAATTTGCTTGGGTTTCATGCCAGGACCAGTGGAGAGGCAGCCTCCAAGCAGTGGGTGTCCTTTGTGACTTGACATGATCCATCATCATGAGGACTGTCAACCACTGCATGTGCCCCTTCCATGATAAAGGACGCCCAGCAGCACTCCCTCTCTAGCAGAGGCTTTTAGGATGAAGGCAGGGAATCCCAAGTCCATGGGGACAACCGCCCCAGGGGGAACACGACAACCTCCAAAGCCCTTCCCTTTTCCCCTAGGGATCCTGATCTGCGAATTAAGAATTGCTACATTAGAGGAATTTGCAGAGCCCTCGTATTTTAAGGATAGAGCCTAATGGTAGCCAAGGAACACACACTTATCGTTCTTATGCAAACGGGAGATGTTTTGGCAAGCTTGCATTTACTGGGAGCTCACGGCAGTCAGGACCACAGCTAACTGTCACCTTGGACACCTATTTGGCGACTTCCATGTGTCAAGGGTTGAGTCCCTAGCGAGTGTCTGGGAATTAGAGGAGGCTCATGGAGAGACAAAGAGATGCCCTTCATTGTCCTCCTACATCCTAGTCACGGAGGCTGTACCCAGAACATTCATCAGGTTGGTGTTGGAAAAACTGCAGCACCGATGTGAGCCGTCTGTCCCCTTGGAAAAATTCTGATCACTCAGCTATTTATATTAACTGATGCATCACTAGGATTCTTTTATGTTTTTTTTTCCTGCTTTATACTTTTATGTTTTATTTGAAAAATTAATACTTACCATTTCCATAACCTGATAATCATTATAATGAAGAAGTGAAAATGTCCAAATAGCTCATATAAAGGAAGAACCAGCTTGTAAAACTTAGAGATGTGTAAGCGTACCATACAGTAAATAGGCTCTTACTAGAGGTATAGATATTGGCAGGTGGAATTTGACCACTCCAGTCACTGTAGCCCCAGCCCATCCCCACCCCCCTGTGAGGAGCTTCATTCTTCCTTCCTTGTTAGAAACCTCTAAACAAGTGCAGGGAGAGCCCAGTTCTTGACCTTGCTTGCCCTAGGAATCTAGCATGTCCTCCTGTGTCCATCCAGTCTGGGCTTGTTTGGGGTACCCTGGGTTAGGGGTGCCTTTTGGTTCTGTCCTAGCCATGAGCTTTATCTGCATCCTTAAGAGCCAAGCTGCCTCCCGGCCTGGAGGAGCAGCTGTGGAGGTGGCCCAGGATGGGGCTGGAAACAAAAGCATTCTTTTATTTTTAGAAGGAGAGAGAGAGAGAGAAAAAAAAAAAAGCTAAGCATTTTTGATAAAAGTATGGGCTTGAACATTTTTCAGGCTGAAGAGTTCAGTGGCATTTTTGCAAGAATATTCATTATAATGTTTAAGGTTTTCATAAATAGAGGACTAAGTATACTACAGAAGTCCACACAGTGGAACATGAGGCAGCTGGTTAAACTGAAAATTGAGTCATTAAAAAAAAACTGGTCAAAAGTAAAAATATATAGACATATATACGTAGATGGTATCTATGTGCATAGAAAACAAGGATGTATATTAAGATTTTTACTAATGGTCATCTCTGAGTGTTGAGGCTGTGCAGGATCCTTCTCTTTGTATTTCTTCGTGTGGTTTGAACTTTATTCAAATGAAGATGAGTAATTTTACAGTCATAAAATATTATAAGCTTTTCCATTTTGATAATTAGAAACAAGAGAAAATATTCTAGCTCAAAAACTGCTTCCTTATTCCTTACCCACCACCTTGGGGTTCTAAGTGCTGTTTCCATTTTTGGCAGAGAGTGCTGGACACTGTTCCAAGCGAAACCCAAGGCCCTGCTTGCAGGCGTTATTTTGGCTCACCTCCACGTACCAGTGGGGCTGGCCATCCATTTGGCCAAGGATCCCATGTAGGTGCTTCCATTTTCACACTGGATGTCAAGTCTAACATCTGTTTGGTTGAATTTTAAAAGACATAGCTCCTTCTTTAACCCGGAGCCCCAATATGTCTACTCCAAGGGCAGAGCAGAGGGTGTGAACTTCAACTGTCCAGTTTCTATCCCGCTTAGCTGAACAATGTGGTACATGGAGATTCACTTGCACACGAGCACCCTTGCAGCTGTGCTGGGTGTTATCCCTGCACCTCAGCTGCACCACCTGTGAGCCCAGACCATCTTCTATGTCATCTCACAGGGAGGATAAAGCAGCCCTTGCAGGCCCTCACACAGGACGTGGCTTACTACCACCTGCTGAGTGCTGGCCGTGGATCATCCAGTCCTCACAGCTACTTATAAAGGGAGAATGGTCCCCTCAACCCCCCATTTTATGTGTGAGCAGCTCAGGATCGGTGAGACTGATTAACTGGGCCAAGTTCAAACTGCTGTGGTAAGGGGGGCAGAGTCAGGATTCAAACCTAGGTCTGACCTCAGAGGAGCCAGTATTTTGTGCCACGGGGCTTCCTGCCTTATTGCTGTCACGAGGCTGCTCGTGTTCTACTTCCACCGAGGCCACCTCCAAGGGCGCATCTTGTGTCTGGGGGACTCCCTCTGTGTGAGATGCTATCGTACAGTGTTCCGTCACAGACCCCCAGGTGAAAGGTTCTTTCAGACTT
The DNA here is from genome assembly GCF_018345385.1 of Vulpes lagopus. Lineage (NCBI taxonomy): Eukaryota > Metazoa > Chordata > Mammalia > Carnivora > Canidae > Vulpes > Vulpes lagopus. Next base: position 26,105,479 of record NC_054846.1, on the reverse strand, counting down.
TATGCCTCACTGAAGCTTTGTTTTCTGAGAGGATGAGTTATGCTCTTTCAAAGCAGCATGCATCTCCCTCTTGCCTTGACGTCCAGGGAGCTCACAGCCAAATCTGAGGCTCAGCTCTAACAGCTATGGCCAACTCTGTGGTCTGCGTGTTGACGTTAAAACTCTTTCCCTGGCATTGAGCTTCCTTTGAGTAGACCTCTGCCCTAGTTCAGATCTGTGTGCGCCTAGGTATTCAGACCTGTCATACCTTTTCATGGAGGCTGCCTTAAGTACTTTGTGGAAGGGGGCATAGATGGTGTCTGTTTCTTCAGGTAAACGTTTGTTCAAGAGCTCCCTTTAACCCACTCCTGCCAAAATGGCTGACAAGGTATATCATACTCGCTTGCCCATCACCTGAGGAAAGTGACAGTAAGTGAGCAAGCTGAAGGGAGATAGGACACCATGGGGAAAGAGGCCTTGTTGGCCCAGGCTGGGAAGCTGTTTACCAGTAGACCATCCTGACCTGCCTACTGGCATTTTCCATTAGCACTAAAAAAACAGCCACCGTACTTCAGGAACTACAATGGCAGGAGTGTGTTAGCTCCGTACCCCAGAAAATGAAAGCCCCTCACCTGGCTGTTCTTTGGTCTCCGGGGGTCAGCGGAGGCTCGTCACATCCAAGGAGGAATGCAGTCGGACATTCAAAGCATGGACCTTTTCAGTGCATGGAAGCCCCAGATGGGGTGGAGAAGCCAAGGGCATCATGAGGAGCCTCAGAGTGCTGCTACACAAGCGCTGGTGAATAAAAGCTGCGCCTAGATGGCTGGCAGAGGCTAGACCCACCTAACTACAGCACCCATCATGGTCACTAAGGGGATGGCACTGGGAGTAGGGGCTCCTCCAGGTGACCTTGAGGTCTCTTTCCACCCTGGGGGATCCACGATTGTAGGACTAGAAGGTGACGTCCCCTACCTAGCCAACTACTCGCTGTTCCGAGGTGTTCACAGGGCTGACACCACATTAAGTCGCAGCATATTACACAAAGGCCACACTGCAGGGCTTGACAGTCTCACAACCAGTACTTAGAGGTGCAGCGGCCAGGAGGCTGGCCTTCATCTGAGAGGATGTCCTCATTGCAACAATCACCCCAGAGACGATTCCAAATGGCCAAGCATTCTGTCTATTGTGGAATGGCTTTTGCTTTTAGCAAAACACCCTCTTCCCATCTCTCACCCTTGGCTGGTGAGTTACTGCTCATCCTTGAAGATTCGTTGGGGCATTCTGTCTTCCAGGAGTCCTCTCTTAGTCCCCTGTCCCAGCCCCTGGGTTAAGCCAGGTGCCCCTCCTCAAGCAGCCCTGCAGCACCTCGACATCGCTCTACTTACTGCATGGTATGTACTAGTGTTTTCTCTCCATAGGGCCACTCCCTCTGTTGATGGAGCTCCTTGAAGTTCTAGTCTCATCTGACTTTGTGTTTACAGGGCTTGGGATACATGAGGTGCTCAACAAATGTTTGTTGGAAGAGTTGAAAAAAGGAAGCTGCCTGGTAGGTTCCTAAAATCAGAGGACTTGCATTAAGGGTTATATATGGATGAACATGGATGGACAGAGCCAATTCTTGTCCCCTCCCTTCCCTCTTGCAGGTAGACCTGGATGCATAAGTGCCAAACATGGGCAGGGAACGCCATGAGGGCCCTGAAGACAAAGGAAAGCGGCTTTCAGTCTGGGTCCTTGGTGGGGTCTCCAGAAAGAAGCCACATTTTTCTGTTGGCTGTATTTTGCTTGTACTTCTTGTTTTTTAAGGCCTCGGGTAAGCTTCATCTACAAGTTGCTTCACCCACGTCTTGAGGCAAAAATAACTCTGGGAATATTCTGAGCATATTCACAGAATTCATTGACATCTCCTTAACTCTACCTATAGTTAGTTTTCTCAAGTACCAGCCAGAAATTAATTTTGAGAGCTTATACTTGTGGAAATAAATACTGTCCCATCACAGGCCTTGCGGTAGGTATGCTCCTAAGGATGTCTATCTAGTCCAGGGCTGATAGGTTGACGGACCAACGTGCAGATAGCTTTGTCAGGGCTAATTTCAGCTCACTTAAGAGAATCAGGAAATTCCTATTTTTCCCTCATTGTAACAGGAGCACATGTAGACAATTTTGAAAATACATAAAAGAACAGAAAAATCACTTGTAAAATTCTACTGCTGGAATATAGCCAGTACTGCATTTTGGTTTTCTTTTTACATATGCACAAATACTTGGGTATACTCTATGAAGGTTTATCTACGTGAACTTAAAAACAATTAGAATCATCCCTAATGTGTGGTTTTGCAAGTTGCTTTTTCGTGCAACATTAAATTATGAATGGCTTTTGCCTGCTGCTAAGTGGTCTTCAAAAGCCAGATTTTAAAAGATGTTTATTATTATTATTTTTTAATCTAGATTTTTACAGGCAGCAGAGCATCCCATTACCTGCGAAGGTTTAACTTCATGCCTTACCCTGAGTATGCGTGTGTGCCGCAGCTTTACAAAGACTGAGCAAGGAGAGGGGGTGTCCTCCCTGAGTCAGGACCTGTACCACTGCAGTCCCCCCTGGAGGCTGTGCACCTGTGCCCCATGGTTTCCCGTCCACACGGGACCGCAGCCCAGGCCGGCTGGATAGTGGGCCTTGACCAGCCCCGCTGCAGGACTGGCTTGCCAGGGCAGAAGCAAAACACAGCAGATCTTTCTCCTGTTTCTCAGCAGGGACTTGGAGAAGGGGTGTGCACAGGAGGGGCTTGCTAGATTTCAACCTCTTCTCACTCTTTTTTTTTTTTTTTTTTAAAGATTTCATTTACTTATTCATGAGAGACACAGAGAGAAGCAGAGACAGGAGAAGCAGGTTCCATGCAAGGAGCCCGATATGGGACTCGATCCCAGGACTCTGGGATCATGCCCTGAGCCGAAGGCAGATGCTCAACTGCTGAGCCACCCAGGCGTCCGTCTTTTCTCGCTCTTCAAAAGTCGAAGCTCCTAGTGGAAGCTACATAACCCCATCAGTAACTTGTGATACCTTTGAAAAGGGCGTGTGTGTGGGGGGCACCTACCAAATTCAAACCCCTTTTGATTTGAATCCTGCTCATTGAAAATCTTTCTCAAATGGACATATCCACTTCCTCGGCTTAATACACACAGTGAATACAAGTGACTTTTCCTTGCTTTATCACAGATGCGTGTCTAGTGCCATGAGCTCACCATTCCAAAATGAATTAATGAGTTGTCACACCTGCAAACTTATCACATGTTCACACAAACCAAGCGTTCAGCTTCTAGCCCAAGCCGCCTCCTCTGGGAGCCCCGGCCCTGCTAGGTGCTGGCCCAGCTCCGGGACAGCATGGTTGGGATTTTCTTGCAACAATTTGTTAGGTCCCCTACTCCTTCTCCTGAATCATGAGCTCCTGGAGAGCAGGGACCTGCGCCCGACTCATAGTAGGCACTCAGTATGTACTTCAGTGGACTCCTGGCTTTCTCCTCAAGTGTGGACTACGGCAGCAGCAAACACATGCTCTTGGTGGAAAACTGGGACCTAAGTCCTCATCCAGGTTCTGATGACAAGAGAGAATGCAACCTCCACCAAACTGCTACTACCCCTTTGCCCATCCCTAGCAGCTGACAAGGATGGAACACCCTGGGCTGGGAGTGGGCATGCAGTAGCTCATTTAATTCTTAGGCTCCGTTGGAGGTGCGCACTGTCATGTTTATCTCTGTTTTGGAGAGGGAGGAACCTGAGGACTAGTTCTCCGCCAAACTATTAAAGCTAAGGTGCGCTGACCTGACTCTAAAGGCCACACCTCTAAAGGTGACATCTGATTTTGTTTGTTTGTTTGTTTTAGTTCTTCGGGAGGAGGCTACATGAACACATGTATAAATGCTGCCAGACAACCTGTGAAAAAAAATGTCAGAATGCCTTTTGTTCTCACTTCCCAAAAATGGGATTGATTTAAGGCACTAATAATATTCCTCCCTCCCTTCCTCTCTCACAAAAAAATAGGGATGAGAGAGAAAAAAAAAAAGTGATTATTATTCTTTGAATACCCACCCACCTTTGACTTTGTGACTTGGTTGATTCTCAATGATTTATGCCAATGCAGGAAAGAGAGACAGAAATGCACCCTGACAGTGTTAATTTATTCCCTTTTTCTTGGCGAGGGAACAAGTAGTAGGGTATAAGGATCACCAGGTTGGCAGCGCTGTCTTTTTTTATTTATTTATTTTTTATTCAATTAGAGCCACTTGATGCTCTTGGGAGCAGGATCCTTCCTGACACCGACCTGCAGAGGCGTTTCACTGACCTGGGGCCCAGGAATGGCTGGAACTTTGCTGTCAGGTACTGTTACACGGGGCACATGAGCCGGGGAGGTGATCGGTTCCATCCTGAGGGCTCTCTGCACTTGAACATTTTCTTCTATGGCCATGCACTCTGACAGTATTCCTAGCCAAGGAGGTGGAGGGCCACTTTCAGGGGGAGAAGGTGAGAAGCAGAACAAAAGCTGCCACTGAGCTGCATGTAAATATTAATTTAGTTGTCAGAGGCCACCTAGTGCCAACAGCACCAGCAGCAGCAGCAGCAGTCTTGCACCAGATGCCCACTTTGTCAGACAACCTCTGCAGCAATAAGTCATAAACCCTTCTCATCGGGAGCTTTGAGCAACCCCCTGTATGTACTTTCACAGTTTACAAATGGGTAGGTAGTATGGGTGAAGGGGGGGGAAGGGTGCAAACGACTTCCAGGTACAAATTCTGGGGATGTCACCTATAGCACAGTGACCACAGTTAATGATATTATACTGGATATTTGAGGGCAGATCTTAAAGTTCTCATCACAAGGGGAAAAAAAAAACCTGTTTAACTGTGAGGTTGGTGGATATTCACCAAAGCTACGGTAGTGACCATCTCCCAATATGCACATAAACCATTATGTCGTCTACTTAAAATGAATACAAAGTCGGAGGCCAATTATATTTCACTCAAATTAGGGGAAAAGGGGGGTGGTTCAAGAATTTTAATTTCATTAAACATGGGCAGCCCAGTTGGCTCAGCAGCTTAGCGCCGCCTTTGGCCCAGGGCGTGATCCTAGAGACCCAGGATCAAGTCCCACGTCTGGCTCCCTGCAGGGAGTCTGCTTCCCCCTCTGCCTGTGTCTCTGCCTCTCTCTGGGTCTCTCATGAATAAATAAAAATCTTATAAAAAAAAGAATTTTAATTTCATTAAACAGATGAGAAAAACTCAAGAAAGAAACTCACAGCAGAGCCAAAGTCAGAAGCTGATGTAGGTCCCATTGGTCAGGACAGGTGTCAGGACAAAAGAACTCTACTGTCCTCCCCCCACTCCCTACCCCGTGCTTTGGCTTGTGCTGGTATATCCTGGCAGAGGGTGCTATCAGCTCCTCTCACACAGTCCACCCAACACGTCTGCCTGCATTTCGTCATTTCTGCTTCTCCGGGTTAGTTTCTTGCATGGCCCACATTCAGCCAAGAAAGCACAGGAAGGAGGGAGCTTCGTCTCCCACATCCACCACCCACCAGCATCATGACTTCAACATTCCCTGCATGTCCCCGAGCCAGCCGGGACCGTACCATGTGCTGCACACTCAAGATTACAGAATTCAGGAGTCGCACGTAAGAGAAACATGAGCATGGTTAAAAATATCTAAGACTGTGAACGTATTCATTATACAGAAATGAGGATTAGCAAGGGTCTAGCAGCCTTCATGGCTTTTGATACTATTTAAAAAAAAAACCCTCATATTTTAAAACTACTGAATGAAGGCCTCTCTAGACTTTTGCAATAAATACGATTGTCCCACAGAGTGTGCACTAAAACCTTTCTGACCCACCTACCTCATTCTATTACTTAGAAATCTGGATTGAGCGAACAGTACCTAGAAGGTGACAGTTGCCAAATTACCTTGCTTGTATCTGTTTCTTACCTATTGCGTCCTTCTAAGGTTAAGGTTGGTCACTACAGTTTTGGGATCTGGTAGTCACCGAGACATCATTTTCCCCTCCTCCCTGCAGCCTGTGCCTTGGCAATCCTAGCTAGTATGGTATTCTTCTTTGGCCATCTGAGATCACGACACATCCTTTTCTTCCACCCAGTGTGACTGCTGTCTCTTCCCTTACGTTTTCACTGCCTGGAAGGTGGGTTGTGAGAAGCCCTTTGTTCTGCAGTGGATGGATGAGGTACTTCCCAGGCCTTGTGAGTTAGAGATAGGAACAGATATCACTGCCATGGTGGGGAGAGTCTAGAATGAAAGGAGGTACAGTCATTGACAGTGGGTACATCCTGGCTTTTCTCATGGGAACCTGGCCCCCCTAATTCCACTTTTGCTCTAGTCTCTTTACTTTCACTGACCTGTCATCTGAAACTGAAACTCTTACAGGCTGCATGTACCATAGATTCTAAGTAATGGAGATAGGTGTAGCGATCCTAAAGTGGAACATTTCCTAAAGTATGTTCTGTAGGATGCCACCCCTGCAAGGTGCACTCTGAAGAAAGCTCAACAGCCAGGTGAAGTTGGGAGACACAGGGCACCCACCCGCTCCTGGCATCTGAGCTACACGTGGTAGCTCTGTAGGGGGACTTGGGCGTCCCTTTCTAGGCCACAGGATTTCCATGATAAGATACTCTGAATTTCAAATGTAACTTTCCCTAACTGGAAGTGTTCTAGACATCACTGAATTTTCTCAATGATCGCAGATATTCATAACATTTTTTGACCTGTAAAAGGTTTACAAGGGTCAAAGAAGCAATAACTCTGCAATAAAAAGGTATGTATGTACTCATACGTACCAGCTAAAAGATAAAATGTATACTTAAGGCAGCCTTTAAAAATTTTTTTTTCCATTTGGGCGGCTCAGGGGAATGACTCACATCAAAATAATTTTAAAGTTTCGAGACTGGACTGAATATTGAACTGCCCTATATAAAAAGATACAAAATCCATGCTCAAAGAGGCCTTTTTTTTTTTTTTTTTTTTTTTTGTGCAAGCAAAGCTTGTTGCATCTCAAAATTGCTCAAAGGCCCCAAAGGCCCCGGTGAAGGCTGGTGGCCTTCGTTACTATTTTTGAGGTTAGACAAACTGTGTTCACCTAGAGAGGATTAAAATGATGGATTTGTGGTGTATGATAAAAATCCGTTGGAGCTGATACCAGAATCCTAAGCCTGTGAAGGTCTGTAGTAAATCAAACATCTGGGTGAAAAGATAAAAAATGAAGCACTTCTCTACATGCCTCTAAATGTATCGGGGACATCGTGTTGAACCTAAAACTAAACAGTTGACTATTTTCCCCCACACTTCACCTCAGTGTGTGTGTGTGTGTGTGTGTGTGTGTGTGTGTGTGTGTGTATTGTTAAAACCTCAAGGGGGCAGATGGCCCATGGGAATCATTTTTAGTTTGAATATAGGACAGTGTTTGGGGGATGATCACAAAGGACAATTATATATTACTTTAAAAACCGATTTAGAAAGAAATGCCGCAGTACTCGATGAAAGGCTGGAATTCGTCCCGAAGGGTATCACAGTATTAACTTGGATGGTCAGGGAAAATCTTGCACAGAGGCAATAGGCCATTCTAAGGCCTGTAGAGCCAATATTTTCTTTCTCTTGTTTCTATATTATTTATTTATTTATTGCTTCTTTTGTTTTTTTTTTCCAGTGCTTTTACAAGAGCAGTGGGGAAACTGTATCACAAATACACTTGCGGCAAATCTATTTTATGTCTTTTAGCCGAAAGGGAGCCAGGCTGTCAATGGTGATGTCAGTAGACAAGGAGAGGGAAGAGGTGTGTGTGGGGGGGAGCTGACACGGAACACCTATTATTTACAAGGCACACTCCATATGCCCCTTCATTTCAATCCTGACAGAAACCGTGAGGCGCGAATCCCTGTACCTGGTTTCTAGACAGAGGACATCAAGACTCTGGAAAGTTCTGCCAGTGGTTGAAGGCCAGGGAGCTGGAAGCCACGTTGGGGGGTAGACACTCATCTGCCTGTCCTTTTCTGTGACACCCAACTACCGCAGTGAAAGGTGTCTCATGCAAACCAAAGTATGTGTGGAGAGAAGGGAACTTCTGCAATTTACAGAAACAACTGCCTTTCACAAGAATTGCAAGTAACGTTTAAGGCACAAGACTACTGCTGAAATGACTTTAATCAACACTGCTGGTCTCATGCAAACAGACACAGCTAGATACTCAGAGAAGCCTCTGCGGGCTTTGCTTTGTAGACTTATGGTCGCCACATATCACTTTTACCTTATTTTCCGCGTATCTCCCAAACAGGAGGGATTTTCTTCAAAGGCATATGAACATCCTTTCCTGTTTTCAATCTTCACACATTGAAAGAGATGAGCCACTGGCAGCAGGATACAAATGCTCTGGGCATGAGCCTAATGTTCCTTAGAATGGTGTGTATTTTGGATTATGGTAGTCTTTGGTCCCTAGGAGGTAGGTGAGGCTGACAAAGACTGCTCCAAGGACTTTCACCCCATGACACGGACCTGTGTGGGCTGGCCTCCCAGGAATCCATCATGTTGTCCTTTTCGGGTAATTCTTTAATTATGCATATTTCAAACACATTGGACAGAGTGGTGCTGTCAAATTCAAGTGACATTTTACAATTCTTCTGATTATAGATTATTTCATGGTTGCAGCCACATCTGTTCTATCTGCTTCAAATGCAGAGCGCCCAAGGTACCATGTTAGAAATGTCCGCAAGAATTTGTACCACATCGAAGTATCCGTCTATCTATCTTGGAGGAACACTTGTTCTCTAGAACTGCTTTCATTTCTCAAGTCAATAGTAAAGGGCTCATATTTAGACTCAATGACAAACAGGACTACAAGTGGTGTAATACCACAAGCATGCCATCCTAAGACTAACTTCTGAATGCACAAACGGATCAAACCTTGGTGTTCCCAGTTATCGTTTGTAGGTGTCTTATTTGCTTGACTACTTTGCAATACAGAAGACCACAGATGATGCATGAGGCGCTGAAATTTCTGTTTCTCCCCAACGAGCCTAGATGGCGATGCCCTACTATTTAGAAATTGCCACCAGAGAAACCAACAGGCCTGACTATATTTCGGTACCAAAGAAAGACAGGAACCCATCAAATCTGAAAAGTGAAGTTAGTAGTTGAGCAATAGCAGTTCAGATACCAAGTACAAGGGGAGTTCTAAATTTAATGGATGAGGGACAATACAGAAAAAGCTCAGAAAAGCCCAGTCTGCAGAATATCTCACGTGAGGCATACCTTGACACTTGATAAACAAACCAAGTATCTTAACTGCAGGTTGAGCTTTCCACACACTGCAGGTACCATCTGGGGAAATATTTAATCTGTCCAAAGACAGAATTTACTCACCACATCAAAGGCAGTAAACACGTGACAGTAGTGGTGATTGGACTTCAAATCTTTTGTGATATAAGCAAAGGTTGATAGGTCTTCTGGGTCCTGGGCAGCACAGGAGATATTACGAATTTCATGCTCGGCAATTATGTTCTGGAATAAATGAAATACATGACTCTTTGTTTTCTTTTACAAACCAGCATATTTTAGAATCAAGGCAAAGGACTTGGGAATCAGCTGCCTTCCCCCTTTCTAGAATGTTCTAGACCAGCACCATTCAAAGTGACCCAACACACTATCTGTGGGCACATGTCCACCAGGTCTGGAAGGAATGTTTTCATTGAATTAAAAACAACCTAATGTCATCATATCCTGGGGCAGTGGTTCTCACCAGGTTCTGTGAGCAGAAGCACTCGGGGTGGCACTCTTCAAAAAAAAGAAAAGTAGTTCCTAAGCATTTTACTGTTCTCATTCCCCACATACATCTATAGACAGGCAGGACTGCCTTCCGCGGATTCTGTCTGGAAGGGATCACCCGCCACGTTCCACATGCTGGGAGAAACTCCATCCCCAGGAGCTCTCCAGACCCTTGCCCATCCTGTGGCTCACTGTCCCATGTCCTGCCCCTGTTGCCTTGGAGCAAAGGCAGGTCTAGGAGGAAGAGGACAGGTGAGGCATCAAGGTGCTTTCTCCTGAAAACAGTTTCTTAAAGGATAGTTGACAATGTGTCCTTAGTTTCAAGGGTATAACACAGGGACTCAGCTTCTCTGTACGATTACAGAATGTGATTGCAGGGTCACAGACCATACTCCCTGTCTGGGCCTTTGCCTGGAAGCCAGTATCCACCCCTTCTCCCATTCTGCCCATCCTTCCATCCTCTTCCCTCTGAGAACCCTCAGTTTATTCTCTGTGTTTATAAGTCTGATTCTGCTTTTTGTTTATTCATTTATTTTTTTAAGCTCTACATGAGTGAAATCCTATGGTTTTTGTCTTTTTCAAACTGACTTGTTTCATTTAGCATCACACTCTCTAGGTCCATCCATGTTGTTGCAAATGACAAGATCTCATCCTTTTTTAAAGCTGAGTAATATTCTATTATATATATGTGTGTGTGTATATGTGTACAAACACACACACACACACACACACACACCTTCCTTATCCATCCATCTACTGACGGACCCTTGGGCTGCTCCCATGTCTTGGCTATTGTAAATAATGCTGCAATAAACGTGGGGGGGGGTGCATGTATCCCTTTGAATTAATGTTTTTGTTTTCTTTGGCTAAATACTCAGCAGTGAAATTACTGGATCATAATGTGGTTCTATTTTTAATTTTTTGAGGAGCCTCCATAGCATTTTCCACAATAGCTACACCAGTTTGCATCCCCACCAACAGTGCAAGGTGTTCTCTCTGGAAGGTTCCAGCAGATGCTAAGGTGAAGAGGTGGTATCAGGGAGACAATCACCCTGCCTTATTCAGATCTTGGATGCCCAGCTTGATGTCGGGCCCCATGGATGGCAGCACCTTACTAATTACACCCATGGTGCAGAATTTTACGTGGGTTCTGTCATCACCATTCTACAGGCGGGGAAAATGGCACTCAGTGTAAGTGCCTTATGCGGGGCAGGTGGCTGAGCTAGAACTCGAATGCCATGGAGCTCAGGCTCTTTCATACACCGCAGGGCCCCTCATCTCCACCTCACTCTTCCTGGTTTAACATAATTTTATTTTTTTCTCTAGCATTTCTTCATACCATCTCCCTGCCAGCCCCCTCATCCCAATGTGCCTCCAAGAGTAACTGGTGGGAGGTAAGTGAAGAAAGGTTTAAGTGCCTTTATCCCGAAGCACAAAATAACCAAGGAGCATTATGTTGGCTGCTGCAAAGCCTGCTAGAAAACTCTTTTGATACACAGATGTATTAAAAAGAAAAAAGATTCACATAATCATGCAATCCTTTTTTTATCTTATAAACACCCTATTTATGTTTTTTGCAGTTGTCACAGTTCTAAAACCCTCAATACTTTAGTTACGCTAATTACTTTTTAATTGCATGCTCTTAAATAACCTGTTGGCAATAAAATGTTCCACGTATACCCATCAAAGCCTAAAAATGCTTACAAAATGTCCTTCCCTGCCAGCACCCCCAGCAAGTACTGCATGTTCCTCACTCGAATGAGCTGTATGGTTGGGAAGCAATTACAGAATTAACACATAAAAGAAAATTAAATTAGGACATTCTTCACTGTGGCCCTGCATGTTGACATTACATGCAGCGTTCTGTCAGAAATAAGTCAATTTGAAATTTGAATCCCATAAACAAATAACATTCTGCTGCAAGATACTGTTCCAAAATAGAAGGTCACGATCCTCTTCTGGCATTCAGATAGCATTTCTTCAAGTAGAAAACTAAATTAGGAACTAGTGAGTCTTAAAATGAATTTAAGAATCTACAGTCTTCACGGGGGTGATGTTAGCGAGTGCCGAGAGCTTCCACCGTCATCCTGATCAGGGGCTGCCATTACCTCAGGGAGTGTGGACTTGGGGTCACCTGTCTCAGATCCACTGTCACCAGAAATAGAGTGTTGGCTCCAATTTTTTTAAACTAAATTGGCATTTTATGTTCTTGAGATCCTTTACTGCACACAGAAGGGAAGATCAACTTCTTGAGAAGTTTTACAGTGAAAAATGCCCTGTGATTTTTATTGCACTGAATTCTCTGAATCTAGCCAATGCACAAGATGCCACTTCTCAAGGATTTTTGGTGGTGTGTGATGGCATCGTGGCCCTGGGTGAAACTGTACAGTAGGTAGAGTATATCACTGGAGAGCTCTCTTTATCATGGGCTGCATGCCTATGTCCTCCCCAAATTCCTATCTTGAGTTCTTAGGAATCCTGAAATCCTGAGCCGTGATGTGATATGGTATCTGGAGGGGGGCCTTTGGGAGGCAATAAGGTCCTGAGGATGGGGCCTTTATGATGGACTTGGTGCCCTTACAAGAGAAGAGAAACCTAGCTTGCACTCTCCGCCATGTGAACACAGAGCAGGAAGGTGCCATCCACGAGCCAGGGAGTGGGCTCTCCTCAGACACTGAATCTGCTGGTGGCTTGACCTTGGACTTCCCAGCCTCCAGAACTGTGAGAAATAAATGCTTATTAAGCCACTCAGTCTGGTAATTTGTTATAGCAGCCCAAGTCGACGAAGACCTACTTTCTTGCTCTCCCCCAATTTCTTGTATGCCCCCACCTCTCTATTCCCCAGGAGCCCAGGGTCATTGCTGAGCTGTGCACTGAGGCCTGCCCTCCTCTGCACTGCTCCGTGTTCCCAAGCCGGCCTCCTGTCCCGCCACTGGAACTTTTATTCCTCTGCTGCCGTGTGGTCTAGAGGGAGGGCAGGCTAATGTATTCCATACTTGGTGAAAAATAACTGATGTTTAATCATCCTTACTGGCACTTTAAAAATACGCTGTTAAGTGAATCCATATGGATAGCAGATGCAGGGCGGTATTTTTGAACGGAATGTGCTGATCCATCCACGGGGCTGGAATGTGGCGACGCCCTGAGATCTCCGTTGAGACGCTGCCCTTACTCTACCTTCACACAACAGTGAGGCCAGCTCTCTGAGCGGAAGATGCGTCTCAGACCAAGGACACTACAGCTGGATCCTGGGTGGCTGGTTCCTTCCTTGGAGAAGATGCCAAGGGGGGACAGACACATCCTTTCCACCTCCTGCCACACCTCAGTTAGTGGCTCCTCCATAAATGAACGGTTGGATGTCCACCTGAGGTACAGGTGCTGCTTCTCATTTAAGATGGGCTCCTCTCCTGTTGCTCAGCCTCCATGTCCAAGCATGTTCTAAGGAGACTAGAGCTTTCAAAAGGCTCAACAGGAGTGGGAAGGGGCTCCTGCCATCCCTTCTTTGGGATAGAAGGTTGGGCAGCTCAGTCTTCTGCATCACATGTTGAAAAGGTGCATGGCTGGTAGGTGTAGAATAGAAGCATCTGGTCCAGCCCATTAACAGAGAGGTTCTCAGGACGGTGTGTGATGCGGCAGTGGCGGGGCCTGGGAGTTGGCCTCTCCCCATTTCCCTCACTGCTGGCCTGACAGGCAGGGCTCTTCTCCTGAGTCTCCTCCTTGGGCTGGGCCTTCTCTGGCAGGATGCAACCTGCTTCAGAGACAGTATCTGAAATGGGCAGGAGCCCTGCCAAGGGCTGCCTGGAGGTGGCCCGTGGAGAGGCTGATGCAGAGGAGAATGGCACACATGCTTAATGGGCTCTTCATTTGAGTCAAAGTTTTTAGGAGAAGAAGTATGTGCTATTTTTTTTTTTTTAAAAGAGGGCACTTGTTTAAACAAATGTTCTGGATTATTTTGTGCTTAAAAGCGTAAGCCTGTGTGAAGTGGGCTTTCCAGAAGCAAAAACACACACACACACACCAAGGCCCAGGCCTGCGCTGTTCCGAATTTAGCTGGATGGGAGGGCCGAGGAGGGGGTCGGGGCGGGAAGGCAAAACGCAGCCCCCTGCCAGCCAAGAGCTGGATGCAGGGACTGTGTCACCTCCGGCAAGGCCCTGCTGGTCTGAAGACGGGTCTGTAACTGAACTCTCAGACACCTGTGGGCAGGAGGTCACGCTGGGCTTACCCCTGGCTGTGGATGGACAGGAAGCCCACGGGCCTTATCTTCCACATCTCCGGATGAGGTCTGTTCCAAGCTCCGTTTTTATTCCATGGCCATTTTCTGCTCTCCCTTCTTCAATCAGGATTAGAGGTTGTTCGTTTCCTAAGTGTCTAGGCTCCACATTGGCTAGTGCCTGTCTGGGCCCCGGCAGCTGAGTCACTTAGGGATTCAAGAACACTGAGCTCACCTGGATAATTCAGGATCATCTCCATGTTTTCAGGTCCTCACCTTATGTTAACTTTAACCTTGACTACAAGGGGTCCCAGGGTCAAGGGATTAGGGTGTGGCCACCCTATTCTATCAAAGGAACCGTCATTTAGGGATTCGAGGAAAGGAAAGACACCCCTTCCTGGAGGCTGACTGTCCTGTGGAATGGGGTCACGGGGGGAAGAGCAGTGCTGGAGCTCCCCGGTGCCCAGGCCATGCTGGATCAGGGTGCAGGGTGGGGGTCAGGCCCGGGTCCTTCCCCACGACCAGCCCCCAGAAGCCCCAGGACTGCCTCTTCTGTGAGCACCTCCACCTACACGGGCACCTCCACCCTTGCAGTGGAGCGGGGACCCCTGGGGTAGCAGCTGGCTGGTAGGGGTGGGGCGTGCCCAGAGCACCCAGTATGAATGTGGAGGTGCAACTTCAGGGGGGTGCCCTCTTCTAGACTTGGTGGCCAGCACCTCAGTCGCACCCCACCCACGGGGTCCCCAAACATGCATCCCTTCCACCAGTGCTTCCCATGCCAGGCCCACTAAAACCAGGCCTCCCAGGGGACAAACTCCCTACACACAGTGAAAGCAGGGCTCCTGAGCTTACCCCGTGCCTCAACCCGGGATGAGCGTTGGCGGGGGGTGGGCTGGCCTCCGCCACAGGGCAGGTGTGCAGCTGGGGGGCCAGGCCTCAGCACATGACCTGGGCACGGCCCCTCCACAGTGGCCCCGTGAGCTTGTGGGATGAGGGGGGCTGCTGCTCAGCCTTCTGCGGCCTAAGCTCCCCAGCACGGCCGGGCACCCTGCATTCCTTCACCATTCCACCTCAGTCTCTCTGTTGGGTCTTCTCATACCCCCACCACCAGACTGTGGCCTGGAATCACCCACTCTGTCCCCACCCACTGTTGGGTTGGGGCCAATCAGCCACCTTGCAGGGCCCCGGGATGTCAAAGTCAGTGACGTCTCCAACACCCCCCCCCTTCCCAGACAAGCACCAGGCACATGTGGCTATGGAAAGGTTGGCTTTGCCCACCACCAACGCAGGCACGTGGCCTCCGCCCTAGATTCTGAAACTACGTTCAGGACCACACTCCAGGAACCGGGAAGGTATGCTGGCCGTCTTTAGTGCTTTCATTTGCACAGAATCATCTTGGGCGTGTTTCTCAGTGCTTCCGCTTCCGCAGAACAGTGACTGGTGAGCAGACTGGATAACTCATCCCACTACTGGCCACTGAAGCAGACGCGTGTCTTCAAGGTATGGGGGGGATCCAGAGGTACAGGCCTCGGAGTGGCTGTGAGCCGAATGCAACAGAACTGATGAGGCCCTCTCAGTCCTCTGACCGTGCACAGTGGATTAGAGAGGGTGCTATTAATACAGATGCATCCCGTCACGCCACCAGCTTCACAGGATGACAGCCCTCAGACTGCGAATGTCTCAGGTCAAATGCCACTTGTTTAGAAATTGTCAGAGTCTGCTACTGTGAAGGTGGCTAACCTAAGGGAATATCGACCTCTTCTACTAGAAATATATTGCCACTCACAGTTTTCAAATGCAAATGGGAGAGGGTTGCTTCAGGTAAGGGGGAGAAAAAACCCCAATGCCAAAGCCTTTCTTGAAATTTAGCAACAGTGATGGCCATGATGTTGTCTATAAGAGTCCTATAAAGTCCTGAAACCTTCAAAATCAACTATCATTTCAGGAGAAAGGAAGTTTGTGCACCAGTAACTAGTTGCTTCCAACTCATAAAAAAGCAGACCAATCGGGATTTTTTTTTCTTTTTCCAATCGAGATTTTTTTCTGATGAGAATCTCCACAGTTGTAATCCCACAATAGTAACTATTGATGACATATTACAGGCTTGAAACTATCATTCCACACACGACACTCGACTGTACCTTGGACATCATCTGCCTACAGGATCATGCTGGGTTGTGAGCTTTCTGCTTCAGTTTCAGAACTGTTTCTAAAATTGGGAGGTTGTTCTTCTAAGTCGATCTGGGGAGCCTGGGCTTGTCTAACTGTTGATACAGCACTCTCCTTGGTTCTATCAAACAAATCAGGGGAACTCCAGATTGGTTGATTCAGATGCTCAGGGATATTCTAGCCACCCAAGAGTCCCTGCTGGTGTCTTAAGTCCGGTTGCTCCTGGCCCTAAGTTACTATTGTTTAGTTCACCTGTTTCATGACTTTGAGTCCCATTCTCTAAAATGGAGTACAGGTGTGTGTGTGTGGGGGGGGTGTGAGTGGGTAGGGGGCCCAGAAAATAAATGGTATTCACCAGTGAGAATCACCTCATTTCCCCTCTTCCTACAATTTATCAGTTGGGAGGCTATAGGAATAAAACACGCATTCATGTGGGGGGTGCTGTGAGGAGGGACCAGTCAGGTTTGGCTGTTGATGGAGAGGGACAACGGTCACACCCAAGTATCCTAGTCTAGTGCAGACATGGTCATGTTCGCCAAAGAGGAACTCCGGAACACTTAGGTAAAACGCAGCCCTGTTGTTCACACTGGACCACAGCACCCATGACCTGTTCCCACCGTGAGCACAAAGTCACAGCAGAGTTACAGCAGGGCCTAGGCTTTTTCCCTGATTGTGCCTCTTAACAAAACGATACAGCTGAAGGCCTCTTTTCCATCTCAACAGCTGAGAATAGACCCAATTATAAGATACAGAAGTCAGAGAATGTGTTCCTTGTGTCAGGTGCTGATTACACATATCCAAAGAAAGGATCTATACATCTCTAGAAAAATGGGAAGACAAATGCCCCAGGCCTTTGTTAGCCAGTAACATTTCCTCTGGCGGAGGAACAATGAGATTGCTGCATTTTCATTGTAAATGTGCCTTTTAAAAAATTATTCCTGTTGTAATGTTCTCTAATCCGAGGGGAAAATGCTGGATACTAAGTAGCCAAAGTCTATTAGAGAAGATGCCACAGAAAAAGCAAAATACATATAGGAATCCTAGATGAAGTCCTCCAGACCTCCAGGGGAAATGTGCCCTCCTGTATATATGTACGAGTGTGTGCACGTGTATGTGTCCACGGTTGTGTTCAGGGAGCAGAAAGGTGGGGGGGCGGAGCAGGAGGGGAACAAAAGGAATTTAGATCACACACCCAGGGGCCTATCGGGTATCTAAACCAAAGAGACATGCGGTACTCACCTTATTTGTTGCATCAATAAATTTGACTCCTTTATAAGAGACCGAGAGAATAATAGTGGGGACCTTCTTCATTTGCTCTGTAGACTTCTGAAATTAAAATTAGAAAGCTGTTAAGAGTGGTTTGTGTTGCATGGCAACTGAAGCACATTAATTTCTCCTCTTGAAAGGTAAAAATGAGCCCCCAACTTAAAAACAACACACACACACCAAACACATTGATTTAAATGTGTATCTCTCTTCTCTTGGGCTTAGCTACGGTTTGGTCCTCTAAAGTATCTGTCTTGCACTTGGGGGTCTGAAAAGAGCTTGTTCTGCAGCCTCACATGGGTAAAGGATATGTCTTCTCCAGGACACCAAAGGGGGGGCATGAACAGCTCTGTCTCCCACTGCACTTTCAAGTAACCACCCTTTGACTGGCGTTAAGCCACATCAGAGTGAACTCCCAGGGTGAGGTTTGCAGTGACAAAATAGATGCTATCACTCCCCCTTTCTCCTAGCTACTCCTTTCTCATGGCACCATACTGGTCTGAATACGTAGCTGGAAATAGGGGTTTAAAAGACATCATTGTGAATTCTTCCAGAACCTGGCCAAATCCGTAAGAACAGATACGCTTAGGGCACCATTGCTGCAACCACACAGTGCGGGATAGTACGGCCCTGTGACAACGAGGCCCTCCGGGGACACTCTGTTTTGAGCCACGGCAGGACCAGACAGTCCAGGTAACCTACTTTATC
This sequence comes from Vulpes lagopus, assembly GCF_018345385.1. Lineage (NCBI taxonomy): Eukaryota > Metazoa > Chordata > Mammalia > Carnivora > Canidae > Vulpes > Vulpes lagopus. Next base: position 26,087,335 of record NC_054846.1, on the reverse strand, counting down.
ACCGAGAGCTGTTACACCTCCTTAGGCCAAGGCCTTAGGATGGACGTCCACACCGGCCTAACATGCCGAGACTCTGCAGCTTCTGCGGAGAGTTTCTCCACAATTTAGGATGGGCCTTTTCTGGGTGGCTTTATCATCTGTCACAGGTCACCAATGGTCTGGGGACTCCCATTTCCCACTCTGGGGCCTCCAGATAACCGCATTACACATTGAGAAGAACCTACCTGACAGTTAGCCTGATGGAGTTTCCAGATAAGACAGGGAGGAACAAAACAGGAGAGAAAATACACAAAAAGGTGAGGAAACCATTTCAATAAATCACCAACAGCATAAAGTCCTGAGAAAGGACTTGGAGAACGGGCTTCACACGGGAACGCGGACGAGGAGGCAGCAAAACTGCTATGGCGGGAACTGCTGTGGGTTTTTAGAGACCCCGCCTCTCCCTCTTCCCGCCTCCTCCTCCCTGTTTGCCGCCCCCACGGCTTCCCCTTCCACGACCATGTTCTGCAAACACCTGCCTTACGAATATTAAAGTAACTGGGAGAGAACATTACCCAATCTTCTGTGGTTTTTTTTTCTGTTCTTATTTAAGTCCAATTTGCCAACATACCGACTTCCTGTTTTTTTAAACCCTAAAATGTGACCAGAATTAAAGAAGGCTTTTACTCGGATAGTGTGAATGAACCTCACTGAACTCATAATTACGTTGCACCTTTCACTTGAGCCATGGAAAAGGTGTTTCAGGTTCCACCCTGTTTTGCTACGTCTTTTGGAGAGCTAGACACCTGCTTCAAAGACGGGCAAACGGGTAAGAGCGTTACTAGTCTTTATTGACTCTTTCATGCAGTATAGACAAAAGCAGCTCTTTTAAGTGCTTTTAGCTACTTTTAAAACTATCCCAACTTGCCAGTCTCCTTTTGTGACGGCCAAAAAGATTTGGATACTTTTATCCTTCCAATGCTTTATCCAAGCAACTATTTAAAAAACTGCAAGACAAATCAAAGGTAAAGCCAGGAGAGCCAACACGGCGGCGGTGGTGGCGGCAGCGGCGACGTGAAGGCAGCACCGGGGCCTGGGCCGGCCGCCGCACGTGGCCGCCGCACGTGCGTGAGGAGCCGTGCGTGAGGAGCGTGCCTGAGGAGCCTGAGGAGCCTCGCACCCCGCCGCGTCCTGCCCCTCGTCTCGCCGCGAACAGTTTCTGTCAGCCGGGCCGCCCGCACCACGAAACTAAGATGAAAACACCGACGCCTCGTTTAGCGTCAGGAAAACCCCAGAAAAGGAAGAAAGCAAAGCCGTTTGTGGTCCACTCAGCGGCTGCGAGGGTGCAACGGGCAGCTCCCCGGCTGAGAGAACGCGGGGCCCACCTCAGGCCTGTGGGCCGCCCGCGGCGCCGCGCCGAGAAGCTGGGACCCGCGCCGGGGCTCGGCGGGGACAGCGACCGGGCTGTCGGGCTGTCGCTCCGTCCCGGGCCCCGCGGCCGGCGGGCTGGCCTCCAGGGACCGACGGGCCTTCAGGCGCCCGGAGGGCGGGGAGGCTGCTGCGCCAGAGGAGCAGCACGCGCTCGCCTGGAAGCCGGGAGGAACGCGGCGGGAGGAGGCCGGCGGCGGGGTCTGGAAGTGGCGGCTCCGCGGCCCAGCTGCGGCCGAGACGTTTCCAAGCAGCGGGGCGGGCAGCGGAGGCCCGGGCTGGGGGGCGGGGAACGGGGTCAGGAGGGCAGGCGGGGGCAGGCGGGGGCGGGCAGGAGGGCAGGCCCGAGGCCGTCACAGCACGGGGCGCCTCGCCCCCAGAGGAAGCCTCCAGAGGCTCGGCCACGGGAGCAGCCAAAGCGAGGGCCACCAAAGGGCCTCCGAACGGACGCCCGGCGGGGGCGGCTACACGCAGCGGCTGCCACCTTCACCGGGGACGTTCCCGGCTGGAGCAACGCGACAACGTGTGCGCTGCTGGGACTGAGCAGCTCGGGTCAAGGAAAGCAGGGAACGCGGGGCAACGACCGGGATGGAGGGGCCAGAGGCCTGGAAGGAAGGCATGGGGGTGATTTCTGTCCTGGGACAAGGATGCTACCATCTTCGCAGCCTCTTCTGTGGCTGGCCCAGAATCCCCCCTCTCCTCAGCGGAGGCCTGGCCTGCAGGCTGTGCACAGACTGCTGCAGGGGGAACCCGGGCCAGGGGCGAGGGGTGGGGGGTGGCGGGTGCACACATCCTGGCCCCGAGCCCCAACTCTGCGTCTCCCGCACTGCGGGCCTTGACGAGAAGATGAGGCCCCCAGCTGGGCCCAGCGGCACCTGGCCCGCCTTTTAGCAAGGCTCCCCGGTGAGGCACCTATGATTCTGTGAGAGATGACGATCCAGCCCCTGCGGGGGTCCTCTGTTGGCCCTACTGGGACCAACCGAGCTGTCAAAGATGCCTTTTCATGTGTTGCTTTAAGGAAAAGCTGAAAACGCAGAGGGAGACAGCGAATATGTAGAGGCACCCAGGCTGGACATCACGGTTCAGGTTACGAAGTGCTTGCTCTGGGGCGACATTGGTCTCCATGAGCTCACTGCAGGCCTTGCTGGGATTCTGGATGGTTACTACACCCCTATATGTTCATGTTAAGCATTCAAGCCTTATATACTTGGGTAAACAGAATTTTCTTCAGGAGAATGCTCGGGGCAAACCTTACATCATGATTCTCTTCTGTTTCTTGTTTTTTGTTTTCTTATGGCCACACTCTGTGGGATTTCTGAGGCTTCCCCAAGTCCTCCAATTCCCTCCCTCTTCGGTGCCAGCTTTACTGGAGAGACATTTGTAATGAGGACCCCGGGATACCTTAGCAGCTGAAAACTCCCAGGTAACACCCCCCCCCCCAAATGAACTTAGCCTTTATAGCATCTTGCTCTCCTACTAAAGGCACTATAGTGATAGTCACTTGCATTTTGTTCACAATTTCCCCAAATAAAATCATCATCCTTTTATTATCCAAGAGAAATGATAGTTATATGGGAATGCTACATTTCTGAAACCTAAAATAAAATGGCACTTTTGAATCTTAAATGCAAAGCCAGCCTCATGGTTAGCCCTTGGGTTTGTATTATCTACAAGTATTACACTGAATAGGGGTCGTACAGCCCTCCTAATCTACAGGTGGGCACCTGAGATACTGTTAACAGGTAAAGTAACTGGATACTTTTAGAATTTTTTTTTTTAAAGAGGGATTTTTGAGTTCACCAAAGAAAGTAGTATTGTGTCTTATAAATCGTGAACTGTTTGGAATCTTTGTATCAAGGCAGAAATGGCCATTGATGCTTTTATTTTATCTGTATAACATGCCCTGAAAAGAAACAGTTTTTCATTTTCTAACACAGAATCAACAGTCCGAGAAGATCCTTTTGAGGCCGCAGGGATGCTCCCGTCTCAGAGCGTGACTTTCGTAAGTGTGAGTGAGAGCAAAGAGGTCTGTGACGGGGAGCACTTCAGTTGTGAGCTGTGATGTTGTATCTGAGTCTGGAGTGATGTTTACGTTCCTAATGAGAATCGTGGGCCCCAGAACCAATAGAGAGAGGGAGCAGAGCAAGGCGGCCCATGGGGCGGATGCCACTGACCTTGCCTTCCTACAACGCCCTGCTCATTTCCAGTGTATTTTAAACAGACCGGGGAGTGGTTTCTGGATGGTCTCCTGCCATCCAACTTAGAGTATAGTTTTAACCAATACGTGGCTATCTGGGAGTACTTTCTAGTTAGATATTCGGTGCTGAGTCATAACGATTAATTTTGCCATGTAATATTTTCTTTCAGTGCATTTCAAAGCTTCATTATTATATTCAGTTTCAGTAAGTAAATTAAAATGGGATCAAACAGTTATGTTTGGTAGCCCTGAGTAACTTACAAACCGTTTAAAAAATGCACAAAGCTAGGGGTATTGCATTTTGTATTCAGCGACACCAGTTATGCTACAGAGATTATAAGAGGTAGAGAGAAGACCACTGATCAGCCAATTGAAGTGCCCATTTACCCTTTGGAACTCAGTTTCAATGTCACTTTCTGCGAAAGCTTTGTGTGGCCTCCCAGCCTGGCAGGATGGCTAGCTCCTACTCCCTAGGCCCACCCTGGGCACCTCTGCTGTCCTCCCTTGGTGTTCACTGCCCTGGGTCTTGGGGTGGTTTGTTTCCCTCGCTATGCGGGGGATTCCTTGAGGACAGCTCACACGTTCCTTGATTTGTTTCTTGTCTCCCCCATAATGTCTAGCACATGGTCTTAGGGTGAACCCAACAACATGGCCATTTTTATGGGTCAAAAAAAAAGGCTATCAGCAATTTCATAGGGTTCAATCTAACAGCTGCTGAAGTCCATGGTTTTTAAGTAAATGAATTAATGTATGGTAACGAGCACAAAGCCAGCTTTGTAAGGAAGCACCACAGTAGTGGCTTCTCAATGCATGAAGAGCTCAGCAAACTTTTCAGAAAGTCCTGGTGCCCAGAGCCAGGCACAAAGGCCTTGGAAGAACTTGCAGAACCACAAAAGTGATTAGAGGTGTGCCAAGAGATTCCTATGGGACGAGGAAGCTTCACAGACCTTTGTGATTTGTCAGCCTCAAGGAGAGAAGGGCAAGGTGTTTGTTTTCGTAAGAGGAAACTGGTGTTCTAATGGCCAGCACCGAGATGAAAAAGGAAACATTTCCCGAGGGAGCAGGAAGATCACGAGGGGCAGCCAGGAAGTTTCTCCCTCTAGACGTCTTTAAAAATAGTATAGACTCTCCTCTGTCACTAACGACTTAGGGGTAAGTCTCATTTGGCAGGGAAGGGAGGCTAAGTGACCTCTCAAGGGCTTTTCTAGTCATGAGAACTCGACAATGAGGGCCGGGTGAATACAGAGCCTGGCTCACAGCATGTGTCAAGAGCAGACAATAGGCAGGTGGCCATTCAGACAACTCCTCCAGCATGAGACACAGCCACTGTCCTGCCACGTGCAACTCCCACACCCTGGCCAGACATAGCCCAGCGTGGGGCAATGCCCTGCATCTCTACTGGTCTGACCCCGGCTGGTTTCTAGGCACCATGTTTCTTCTAGGGCAGCCTAGCTCTACAGCAGGCCTTGCAGAGGAATGTCCAGTGGACCAACGCAAACTTTTTTGGGCATTCGGAGCACATGGAAGACTTGGTATATAATAGATCGTTGGGCTCCACACCTAGAGTTTCTGATTCAGTAGGTGCCACGAACTCAATGCCTGCGATCTCTCAATCTTCTGATGTTGAATCCTAATGTCCCACATACTAGCAGCGGGGGGGGGGCCTTTGGGAGGAGCTTGGCCATGAACATAGAGCTCTGGACGGGGCTAGTGTGCTCCTGAGAGGCCTCTTCTACCATGAGAGGGTACAGGGAAGACGACAGTCAATGAGTCAGGAAGAGGGCCCTCACCTGACACCAAATCTACCAGGGCCTTGACCTTGGGATTTCCCAGGCTTCAGAACCACTTAAAAATTTCTTCTGTAACATGATATTTTTATTACAGGAGCCTGGACACACTAAGATAGTGAGTCTGAGGCAGGGCCTAAGATTCTGCATTTATAACAAATTTCCAGATGCTGCTGCTGCTACCACAGCGTGAGAACTTCTGCCCTAAAAACACAGCTGATGTTTGACTGAAAGTCACAGTCAGAACTGTTCTCCACTGCTATGCACACAAACCCAGTTGTACTGCACTCTACGTTAATTCAGAGAGAAGTTAATTTATCGAAACACACTATCCTCTGCTTGATGAGTGATTTCCAAAAAACCCTCAGTTAACGCTTAGTTGCCGCTCTTGGTTTTCAAAGCAAACAACGAGAATTATTTAATCTTCCATATTTTCTCAGAAGCTTGTAAAGCATAAAAAACATTCTTCACATAAAGAGCTCAGGTCATAAAGACAGATTCTGGAGTCACCTCTTGAACAGATGTTAACAGGACAGAGATGATAAGCCCAGGGGTTGTGCTGAAGAACCTTTATGGTGTCTCATAAAGGTTCCCCAAGTTTCTTCCTCAACAAGGACTACATCCAAGATACTAAGTACATGCCCATGAGAGATGTGCCAAGCAAACAACACATCTTTGTGCACTTCTCTGGGAATGTAAACTGGAACGAGTTCTTTTTGGAAGGCAACTTGGCAATATTCACCCAGAGTTTCAAGATATGTATCCTTTTAACCTAGCCATTCTACATTTAGTGGCTCATTCTAAAAAAACAAAAAACCAAAAACAGAACCAACAAAACCAAAAACCAAACAAACAAACAAACAAACAAACAAAACAGGCCGGTTGCAAAAGATGTAGGTCTAGGGATGTCACCCACAGTATCGATTATAAGGTAGAAAGACTCTAAATGACTTAACGAGCAACAAGGGGAACTGGTTAAGTAAGTTTGGTTCAGTTTGGGATTGGAATATTGTTCAACCACTGCAAGTAATGCTGAAGATGAATATATATTGGAATAAACACATTTTAAAATATATTGTTAGGTTAAAAATAGATCAGAAAACAGAAAACAGCAGGCACTGAACATTTCTGTTTGTAGGAAAAGGATGCCTATGGATACGTGATTCATCAGCCTGGAGGACTGCATATGAACGGGGTGTTAACTGTTAACAGAGAGGTGTTTACCATCTCTGTGTGATAAAATCACAATTGCTTTTATTTCTCCTTTCTGTATCTCTATTTTTAAACTGGGTAACAATAAATGTGTATTGCCTCTGTAACAATAAAATATGAAGTTTTAAAAATGTATGATTTTTTAAAATTAAAAAGCCAATTGTAAGCATGTGAAAAAGACACACCAACTTGTTTAATCCATCACATAGAAGACCAACTTCAGAGTGTGCATGTGTGTGGTCATCTTGAATTAATGCAGGGACCCGCTGCCAAGCTCCTTCCTCCAGGAGGCTCTGAACCACAGTGAAGAGGAGCACAGAAGATCGTGTCTGGATTCCTGTCCTGGCTGCACTATGGGTCAGGGTGTTCAACCTCTGAGTCTTAGTTACTGCATCTGTAAAATGGGTATGTTAATACAGCATCTACTTTGGAGGCCTGTGAGGATTACGTAATTCAGTGCCTAGCCCGTTGTGAGCCCCAGGAGAGTTGAGCTATTACACTTATTCTGAGGATGGATGCTTTCACTTAGCTGCTTTCCACACTAGCAAAAAGGAGTGGAAGTAAAGTCAAGATCTGTGAGCATCACGGAACCATTTCTGGGCTGCATGCTGGGGCAGCAGTGACATGTTGGCTGCAGCAATGAATGTGGAGCAGAGCGATACATCTGGACCGATGGCAATCAACTCAGTGTGTTTAGGAAGAAAGCTGAGGACAAAGTGGGACTTAGTCCTTTAGCTGAAGTCTCAATGCTGCAGAGTAGTGAGGGTGTTTCATGGGGAAGCAGCAGGAACCAGAGCAACAGAAACAAACAGCAGTAAGAGAACTTGGGTCTAAAGAGCATGGGACAAGAGGATGGGGACTCTTGAGTCTTCCTTTGAGAGGACCCCCAGGGAAACACAAAACAACAGTCCACGTGCAGGGGAGTGTCCCAAAGGCTGTGTTACTTTCATGTGCGCTCTCATCAGCCGGCTTCCACCTGTACTCACCAGCTTGGGCAGTACTTGGGAGAGGGTGGAAGTTGAAATATGTGATTTTTCCTTGAAACGTGGGCAAATGGAGACTTGTAGAAAAAAAAAAAAACAGTGGTTGGCAAGTTTTTGTTTTGTTTTGTTTTTTTCTCCCCAGCCTGGTTCCTAAGTAGTAGTCCCGGGAATGATTTCTGAGAACAACTCTTCATAGACGGGAGTTGTGGAAGGAGCGAAACGTGACTTTACACAAGTGGGAAATAAAGACAGAGGAGGCCCACGACACCCTTCAGTGATGTGGAGTAGTGAGGGTGTTCCTACAGGAGTGTCTTCTAAGATCAAAGAGGCTTCTGGACATTTCCATCTAATTCTAAAATCTTTTTATCAGTCTTCCCAATCCATTCTCTAACGTGAATTTGTTTCCTCACAAGCACAGAAGAAAGACAGCCTTCACACTGCAGCCAGGGCACAATTATTGGGAAATCTATGTATTTGAAAATTCAACTTTAGAGGTGCCTCCAGATCGGAAGTTTAAAAATGAGACACGTGAAAGGGAACAAGCTGAACAAGAAACCTGAGCTATGGTATCAGAACCATCTAAGCTCTTTGGGAAATAAAGATTTCCAAACCTAAATGTGCCAGAAGAGCTGCTTATCCCTGACTTAAAAATAATTTTGAAATACTTCCTATCTTGCATCAAGAAGGCAGATCTCTACCTAATTTAGTTGAAAACAGATATTTTTCTTTTTTTTTTAAAGAGAAATTTCCTTGAGCAGAGACACCTGTGAACAATACTAATCATCAACTACGGGATTGGAGAAAGTCAGATTTCATAGTGTTAAATTGAATATAATGGCCTGCCTCTTCCAGCAGCACATGTTTCTTAATGGCACATCTAATTAGGGAAGTGACTGAATCTTGTATATTAACGATAATCATACCCTGAGGCAAAATTCAGGGCTGGGGGTGGGGTATGTGTACGTCTGGGGTGGCAAAAAGGAAGGGCCGAACCTCGTCTAGCCAGAGCAAATCCTTCATTTCACCAACCACCCAACGTCTTAGAATCTCTGAAGTGGGAGTTACTTATACCAAAGAGAACACTCAAAGGCCAAAGCAATGTATTTATTGCTATGCAAAGTTCAGTCTTGTGGACACAGTATTTAAAGAGGTGAGCAAACTCCCATTTGATTTCGGAATAAGCTACCTTTCCAAAATGCAAAACCGCAAAATTATATCTTGCCATCCTATGTACAGTTTCCCAATGTTTTCTCTCCCTTTTGGCAATGGCCTTTAAACACTGGAAATAAGAGTGCAAGATTCCTAAGATCTTGAATACTCTCTGACATGTTGTGAGCATGGAAAACCAGAGAAACGACTAGGACACGGACATTAGGATTGAGGAAAAACAAATGAAATAATTCAAAGCAAATCTATCCATCCACTCATTTGTTTTTCAGATGTTTGGAGGAAGAAGTCAATGTGTTTTTGATGCTTTACTGAAGTAGATGGCCCTCTACATGCATTATGTTAGTGAACCATCAAAACCACCTTAAAAGGGAGATAGGTGATGGCATGGCCTGGGATACCATATACATGGTTCCTGCCCTCTAAGGTGCACAGGGCCTGAGGAGCCAGGTGCTTGCACAGTGTGACCAGGAGGGTGACGGAACGAAGGTTCCGTGTTCTATGGGGAACACGTTTAGGGGCATCATGTATTCAGGTTCCTAGAGCTAATGCTTCCCCTCAGGCGTCCTTTCAAAAATGAAGATTGTCTCTGAACATAGATTTAGCTAGAAAACCCAACCAGTAACCTGAACGGCAGCAGTAAATATGTCCAAACTAAATAGGTATCTCTTACCACTCACACATCACTAATATAGGTCTTCAGATTTTTAATTTTAAACTAGAAATGCTGGTAAAACTGTCAAGGAAGTAAGCGGCCAAGCTGTACTACTGAAGAGCGAAATAATTCACAGAAATCAATCTTCCTAGAAGTGTGCCTCAATATCATGGTGTCTCTAATCTCTTAGGCTGTTATGACATAAAATGCTGAAAGATAAGACAGAAATTGCAGTTTTACTTAAAAAAAAAAAAAGATCAGGGTTTGATGCAAGTTTCTATTGATTCTTCTTCACCAAACACAATTGAGAAGACAATTTCAAGAGGGTTTGGATCCAGGAGAAAATAATCCTAAAACGAAAATCTGCATACAAGTGTCTATAGAACCTCTCTTCAGAACTGCCAAATCTGGAGGCAACTGAGGTTGCCTTCAATGGGGAAATGGATAAACAAACTGTGGTACATCCATACACGGGAAATTACCCAGCAACAGGAAGAGCTGTCAAGCCACAAAAGACATGTCAGGAGGAAGCTTAAAAGCATTCAGCTAAATGAAGGAGGCCAGTCTCGAAAGGGTACATTCTGTATAATTCCAACTATACAAATTCTGGAAAAAGGCAAAACTGCAGAGACAGTGAAAAGGTCAGTGGTTGCTAGCTAACCTGAACAGGGACAGCAGTGATTCCATATCGTACCATGATGTGGGTTACCGTCGTCGCACACACCAGGCCAGCTTTCGGCCTGTTTTTTGATTGAAATAATAGGAGTCTAACTAAAGACCAGGACATCAGTGTGGAATTATCTTTGCTTCAGAACTGGAGGGGACCTTAGAGATGAATAAAAATAGGTTTAGATAAACTTAGAAATAACCGATTGTGACTACCAAACACTCCAGATGTTTCTGAAGAGGTAAGTCTGTGTTTGGTTTGTGCTGGGGCAAACAAGGCACATTGTTTAAGTCTTGTGGAGGAAAAAAATATAGTTTATAGTTGCTTAGGATGCAATAAAAACACTCCTGAAATTTTTATTTAGGTTAACAGGTTGGAATGTGTACCCCAAATTACTACATATGTCTGTACCTACATGGCTTAATTTAGCTAATTTTACAGAGTATTTGAAGGTTCTTAAAGCTCTTTCTCAACACAGATGATCCCTATTTTCAGCTATTTTAAAACTCAGGACAACAAATGGTCCCCTGGCTCAGCAGAGGGGGGAGGAAAGCCTAGGATTTGGAGTCTGGTGGTAAAGGTAGATCACTCTGGTTCACATGCTGGTTGTACACTTGCTGGCAGGATGACCTTGGGTAAGCTGCTTAACTTTTGTTGGTCTTTATTCCCCCATATGTAAAGTGGGGACAATAGCAATACTTACCTCATGATTAAATGAATTAATGCACATAATCACATGGGCAAGGCCTGGCAGACAGCTCTCAAGTATTAACCATCATCAGTACTAATAAACAGATTTTAGGAGACCATGCCTGCGGAGGACATGATCCTGAAGGTGGGTGGAAACATAAAGACTCCTCTCCAGCGATACTTCTCCTACTCTGGGGGAATTAAAATGTTAACACGTTGGACTCCTCTACTGAACTGTGACCTCAGTGGGAGCAAGGGGCCAGATCTTAGTCCTCTTTGTGAACAGAGTACATTGAAGAGATACTTCTCAGAATGAAGCACCATACTGATTTACTTCTTATTGGGAAAGAAAATTTAATTTCAGCTAAAATGCATACCATTGAATTGAAAAGGTCTTTTTTTTTTTTTCTTCCCCATGAAAAGAGTAAACCAGGTCAAGTTTTAATCTATGGTACTTTGGTCTAATTGATATTAACTATATTTCAACTTTTAAGATCACCTGTGTCCTAAAGTATTTTCCCCAGGGTAGGCTTGATTATTCTGAGACTTTTGGCTGCAATGTTACCTACCATGTTGACAGCAGAGAAAACAGCAGCTTGAGGTTTGAACTGAAAATTAGCTGCAAGTTGAGAGCCACACCGTTTTAGCTGGTGAGAGTTCTAATTCACAACACGAGAGTCCCAGACAACAGAGCACGCTTGCACTTCTAGTTCTGAAAAGCTCTAGTGAATCCAGTGAGTGCAACTTGAGCTACTGAACCAAAGACTGATATTTATTTAATCAAGATGGGAAATAAGAGTTTGTGATATTCTAAGAATCAATAAAATTCCAATTTTCATGTAAACGACCCCAAATAAACACCAAGGGCAGCAAACCAGAAAAATGGCCCCGAAAGAACAGGAGAATGGCTTCTAAACAGCCTTTTCTCTTTCATTTTAAGCAAAAGACAAGTGTTTAACTAAATTATTTTCTACCGACACTATTAAAATTGCTTTCCTGTTGTTATCAGAATGGAATTTCAGATCCACTTAATTTCAAGAAATTGACTGGAATTCAAATCACAAATCTGGTTTTAAATGGTGCTCTGTACTCTATGCGCTATTTATGCTGATTATAGCATTCAAGTAGCTGGACTCAGATAACTGAGTTAATAGTATTAAATCAAGATGCCAAATTAATTTCTTAGATATGTTCATAAATAGCTCTAAAATTATCATGAGGCTTGACGACTGAAAGATGTTCCCATTTTCTTATTGTTCATTGGTGACATAATTTAGATCAGATATACATTCAGAATACAAGATTCCTGGTATTACAAAATCACGAACGAGGACCCCTAATGGGTGTCTAGTCCAATGTCCTCATATCCCAGGAGAAGCAGGGGGAGCATAGTAGTTAAATGCTTGGTCTCTGGAGTCAGGAAGACCTGCGTTCCAGTCCCACCTTGGCAAGTTCTTCACTACATGACCTTGGGAAAGTTATTTAACCTCTCTGAGCCTCTGTCTCTTCAAATGTAAAACAGAGATGGGGCTATACTAATCTCTAGGTTTGAGGTAGGATTACGTGGGATAGAGCTGCAAAGCATTCAGCTCAGCACAGGAGACTGGCACATATCAACTAGTCAGTAAATATCCATGGTTATTATTAGGATGACTAAGAGTGATCTCCAAGGCAATGGAAGCAGCCACAAAGCCAGAACAGAGAGTTCCTGACACCTCTCAAAGCTTTCTTCATCCAAATACAGTACTTGGGATAACGAGTCATTGGCATGGACAAAAGAAGTATGACTCTATGTCAGAGAGACAACTAGTTTCAATCCTGCTATGGAACTGATCCGAATATTAAATCAGCGATCATGTACTGAGGTCTCGATTTCATGAAGATTCACATATACTAGCTTTCCACGAGCCATCGATATGACATATTTGCCTTCCTAGCTGTTTTAGTTTAATTATATGCTTTTAAATATTTCCTCCACCCTCCCTCCCTGATGCTGCTCATGTAAAATAAATGAAAATGTGTAACTGGCCATAAATAAGAGTTAGAGTTCACTTGCTAACAATCTTAAATCTTGACTCTAGTTAGTTGCTATATGGGATGAGTCTATAGTTCTTAATCTGTACAGTCAGTCAGGTGTCATTATAACCTCTATACACCTGCTACAGAGGAAGCAAGGACAAGGGACACACACATGAGCTACCGTGGATGTGTAGTGTGAGTAGGATGCATAAGCATCCAGCAGCCACTCATCACAGACATTGACAACTGCCATTTTGTCAACATTGCCCTTACATGATTTACTCAGAGTGGAACTTTTTTTCTTCTACTAAAAAACAAAAACAAAAACCCAGAATTGAGAGACCTCATAGAGAATGTTAGCTTTATATAATATGCTCTCAATACTTGAGCAATTGATAATTTTTTAGTTAACTGATGGTCTTTACAGTAGTAAATAGCCTCAGACTGGCAGGTAGGTGTTTAAAGCGTTTTCATGCAGTTCACTAAAGACCTTTGTTCTCTGAATCTGAAGAATGACCAACGTACATACAATTAACTTTAAATCTTTAAATATGCAACTTGGCATAAATACATAAATATGTCAGACAGACATCAACTCATGCCACAGTGAGATAAGCTCAAGCATAAACACGAACAAAGCCTAAACACCTTTTTATGTAACAGCAATGTGATTCAGCGGACCAGCAGATGAAGAAAATAGTCATTTGAAAAGTGGCAATTTGTAACCATACCCGGTATTTAGTATTTCAGCGACTAGAAATAAAATTGTTTGGCAAACTTACCCGCATTTTTGCACAGGCATCTTGGGTTGATTCTGTCCCTCTGAGCTCTTTTATCAGCATAGAACCTAAATACTAAAATACAAAGCAATTCAATGATTTATGAAAAAGAGAGTATAAATATGAGTTGCGATTTAAAACCAAAGTGTGGAAGTCCTACCGGCTGAGTTTCCTGGCTGAAAGTCGTTGAATAACTTTAAAGAACTAACAGTAACTAATCCTAACAAATAAATGCTTTTAGAGAGAGAATGCTGTAGAATTAACTACAGTTCTGAGAGCTCTAAATTGCTCTTTATAATAAAACTGCAGCATTTTCTAAAGATGCCATCTTTCAAATCATATTTAACTGCAAAATGGGGGCATCTAAAAACGTTTTGCCTTTCTTTTTTTTTTTTTTTGAGGCAGCAATGTCTGCAAAAATAAATCACGCTACTCTCTACGTAATTACAGGGTTGTATGAGACAGCTGAGAAGCTAAGCGACATGCACTCCATTTGGGCTGAGTTGGCTGCCTAGGTAATTAGCGTTAGGCCCCTTCTCAGACGGAGGTACAGTTTGGGGTCTTTTCATTCACAGCTGTGCGCCCAGTGGTGGATCCACCTGAGGATGGGGCGGGCATGAATTGGGAACCTGCAGGGAGACGAGAATGGCATCTCGGTTGTTGCAGAACGGAAAGAGCCCAGTTCCTGGTGGAGACCTACACTGGGGGGCTGGATAGGAGACAGGTGGTAAGAGAGAAATGAGAAAGTCTCCCAGGAATTACCAATCACTCTGCTGATAAATGATCAGATCCAAAACTGCTTTGGTACAGAACACCACTCACACTCCAAGCTGTGCTGGGTGTGTGTGTGTGGGGGGGGCAAAGAGTTTGTAGCAAAATGTCTGTTTTGTCTTTCCATCAGTTGACTCCTCTTCAACTTTTTGAAGCTTTAATAGGGTCCCTTTCTTTTGTCATTTTTCCCCACCCTAATCTCCTTCCAAAAGGAGAGAGAGAGAGAGAGGGTGGGAGTGGGGTGGGGGTGGGGGGGGGAAGAGAGAAAGAAAGTGCTCTATGTGTCTTTTTTTAAAAAGTGAATTAAAAAAAATTTTCTCGACATGACGTAAGGAACCCAGGCACGCTGCAAAACCACAGCTGGGAATCAGGCGTACATGCAGAGGAAGGGCCCAGGTGAAGCGGGGTGTGCTCCGAAAGGCCCAGGAGCTGAGGGCGTGGTTAAAGGGCCTTCAAGAAAGACTGCATTTCAATCCCAGTTTTGGGATTACTGCCGAAATAAATCCAATGCTTCACGGTAAGTAGACAGTAAAAGTGGTATAGATAACAGGGAAAAAAAAAAAGGCTGAAATTGCTCTATGACCATCAGAATGCCCACATCTTCATTAAATAAAGGAAAATGATCTCGGAGAAATCCTTGTCTTTTCAGTTACTGGGGAAGTTTGTCCTGATTGAAACATTTCTTTTTTTCAAAGAGCTGATTTTACTTTTACTGCTATAGTCATGACAACACCTGTCCCCAAACCTATGGCATTTTTTTTTTCAACATTTACCTGTTCATATTACCCGCAATTCTCAGCGAAGCCTAATTCTCTCCTATTAGAAAAAAAAAGTACCCAGGAGTATGATCCTAATGGAAGAAAAAAAAAAAAACCCTGGTGGTAGACGCCAATGATTTGAGACCATTGGTGAGTGAGTGTTGATGTCTATATGTCTTATGTTTCCATTCATTTCCAAGATTGGGCTTTATCACATTTCATTTTGAAATACATGACCGTCTAAGAAGAAGGCAAAACAGACCTTAAACCTCACAAGATTAAAAGGGATCACGAAGGTTTATTTACTTGGACTTTCTCTGTATCGAAAAGGCTACTCTAAGAAATAGAGAAGGGGAGAACTCTTTGGGATCTTCAGTGATGGACAGTTGGGTCTATCTTCACTATGAACGTGAACAAGCCATAAGTGCATCCGCTACCCCCACTGGCACCCAAATACTAAATTTATAGTAACTTACAAAAGCTTTGTAATCACACGATTGGAAGATGAGCTTCTCTGGGTGGTGTTGCCAGTACTGGACTGGAGTTGAGGCTGTGGCTTCGTTTGGAGGTCGCAAGGTAATGGAAGGCTCTCCCCAGTCTCCTGTCTGAAAATCACATTTATTCTAGAGGTAACATGAGCCATTGGCCAAGTTCCTTCCCTATGGCTAGCCTGAGTATATCTCACACGTGTGCGCTGCCGTGTGCAAATGTGTTGGGGTGTGTTATATGTAGGTAAATACCTCGACTGCTTATTCTGATTTTACGGACAGTAGCATCACATTTCACAAAGCTGGGTTAATTTTTGAGGTGTGAGAGAAGTTGATGAACTTTTAGAAGGATGCCCTAAGCTAAGGGATTTTACAGTAAAATGTGGAGACATTCATAAATGGTGTACTGATTCATAATTTTCTGGTACAACAGAAAACAACATACTATCTTGGGAAGACTTTTCTGTTTTTAAAGCTTTGATGGTTTGAACTTTTTTAAAGTTTGAATTGCTTGTACATTCAGAATACACAGTTCCATGAATTTCCATTTCCAAATATGACATGTACCAGGTACTTGGGATGATTTTATACCTCAGGAGAAAAGGTAGTTTAAGTGTGATTCTAAACAAAATTTTCTTTTGTTCTTTCTTTTTTTTCCTACACAAAATTTTAGATGAAAAATTTACGAATGGAGGACTAGTTTCCCTCAACTGAATTAATGTGGATTGATAAAATGCCACTGTGATGGTCTTGGATGTATTCAGCTACCTCTCTCAGAAAACCTAAAGCACAAATGAATAATAAACATTTAAATACCAAGCTTGATCCTATGTGCATATGCATGTACTTGGGGATCTTAATCCACAAACACATGCACATGCCCATGGGATGGAATATCATATGATGCATACGCCCACTAAGACAGACCTAAGACAGAGGGACATCATTTGTCCCATCTATCATTTTCCATGAGGTTAGCCATGACTAGTTTTATCACTATAATTGCTTAGTGTGAGCACCATAAAGTCAACGTCCTGTGTTGGCAGGTCTTTCTGGGTTCTAGTCTGATTTAGGTATCAGATGCAGGTGATTTCTCATTCTTTTCTCTGGTAAGGATTCTAATTTCTTGAAATTCAGTTCTTTGTTCTCTAATGGACACTAACCAAAATTAGACAACAGGCAGATTTCCAAAGCCACTCTCTTTTAACCTGGATTCGGTTGCTCTTGTAGAATGAAGGAATTACCTTCCTCAAGAGTTGGAAGCATACAAATAGGTCTCATGAGCAACCAGACCAAGTAAAACCTCAGTGAGAGACCAAATTCCATAGAAGTATTAGCAAATGGGTTGATACTGTAGGGTTTCTTAAGGAGGATTTTCAAGGAATCCAGGATAGGAATCCAAAATTTAGGATGTAAAGGTGGAAGTTTTGGGGGAGGAAAAAAAAAAAGTCTACAGCTTTCATTAAATTCTTTGAAAGGATCAGAAACTCCAGCAGGTTAAAAACTGCAAGTTTCCAGGAACAGCTTAAATAGGATGCGTGTTTTGGGGAAGAGGACTGGCATTCAAGTTTCTCTGTGTAGCCTGGACTGATGTTAGGTGGCACATGAGGTGGCCACTAAGGCTGGGAAGTGTTAGGCATGGGCTTTGCTCTCTGAAGTTTCTGTCTTTGAAACACTAGAAGAAAATTCTAGAGCCACTCAGGAAGACGCAGGCCTTTTCGCTGAGGCAGAGAACCTGAATCTCTTCTCCTTGAGGTGGGTCACTCCCTGCCTCGGGAAGAGCAGTTAGTGTCTCGCGAGCTCACTGGAGGATGGTGACCTATCAGATCCCCTGGAGCTCCTCTCTCACTCTCTAGTCTAAGCCATTGTTAGTTTTGTTCTGGTTGCTAATTTACTCGCCTATGGCTTGGTTCTCCCATCTGGTGTCTGTTGATATTGGCTAAGACTTTACCTGGAATAATTACTTTAGCATTTCTGTCTGTCTTCTGATCCGTCCCTGACTCATTCTTGAGTTTTCTCTTCATATTTATATAAACTTTTATTATGTAAAAGCCATGACTGGGTGCAATCAGTTTTAGGAGAAAGTTTTCCTGTGGCTGCCCATTATGAGCTTTTCCTTCTCTTTCAAACATCTGGCCTGTATGCTCTCTGTCTTCAAGTCAGCTGGCTGTGATTTGCTCTTAAAAAAATACTAGCATAAAATTGAAAATGTAGGAATTGTGGGTTTCGATATTATTTTGAAGCTGAATGTAATGACCTTTAAGTGATAAAACCTACAGTTAAAACTCTGGAAACATGCAGCTATGAGCTCTTAATTAAAAGCTCTCCCCCAATCCAGCAAATCCTCTAGTCCGCCCCCTTCACCTTCTTCCCCTCCCTCGATAAAGCAACAACAACACAGCAAACAGGTGTTGTACATTTAAATCACGGGTAACACTGTTAACAAAACAACAGAAGTTTGCACGCAACTCCGTGGGATGATACAAAAGGAGGAGCTGGTTGATGTTAAAAGATATTTCAAGCCAGTGTTTGTGAGGTGACGACGGAAACTGAGCGTCAGGTCATCCTGTCGGCCCCGTCTTAGCTGGGGCGTACCTTGGCCGAGCTTGGCAGGCAGTTCTCACAACAGCCTGGATGGACATGGCAGGAGCTGGGGGTACCATGGGGTTGCGGGGCCAAGGCTGGGCATCGGGCTGGGGATGGGGATGGGGGGGGATGAAGCTGGGTTGTGGGGACATTTCAGGTGTTAGTACATTAAGCATGCAGATCATAGGCAAACTCATTCTCTAATGGTCGAATTAACTCAGGCACTTTTATAATTAAACTTCAACGTGAGTTCCACACATTTAAAGCAGAGCTACAGCCAAATGCTGATCCAAATATTTACATCATCCACAGAAGTCGCAGCAGCCATTCTGGGAACAAGCCCCAGCACAAACCACCTCAGTCTGGAAATCATCCCGACCTCTTATTTGAAAACCACTTGCAGAAACTCGTGGCACATCTATTTAACTCTGTTTAGGCAGCGCCATCATCTGCTCTTCTATGACTCCACTTTGTCCAGAAATCACAAGCCACCTGCTTTGAATTTGGGGTGACCTGACAGGGCTTCCCCTATGTGCGATGGGGGAGGGGGAGGAAATCACAGGGAAGAGAAATGCAATCCTTACTCTATTTTCTTTGTGGCCTTGGAACATTGCTCCAGCCCATACATCTTTCAGTTCTCTATACAGGGACTGAATCTATCTTTCTGGAAATAGGAAAGGAGTCTTGTCATAGTTAGGGCTATTTCCAGACATTTGTTTTCAAAGGAGGGATAAGTGTTGTTAAGATTGAAGTTATAAAAAAATAAATTTATTTTCTTCCTGGAGAGCCATCGACTTATTGTGTTTAACTTTAGACTAAAGAATATCTATAAGACTCAATCAGTGTTGAGTCTTCTCTCTGGAGTCAATTTTAGGAGAATAGATAGACGTACTGCCAACGGCAGGTGTGGCCTGGGCCTTCGGGCAGCTAGAGTGTCAGCTGACAGTAAACACAAGAGTTCAGACAACAAAGGTTTCTTAGGGCTCCCCCATCCTGGAGGCCGGGCTGAGGAGGAGCTGGGGAGGGCAGTTCCCCATAAGGACGAGCAAAAGTAGCTCAAAGGCAAATTACGGTTTCTACCTTAGCCAAGAAATAATTCCAAACTGTAAGGCCCGTTGCTAGGTCTTGTAAAATACTATACTCCTATTGAGATGGTACCTGTATTTCCTCAGGTAAGTTGACACAATTAATTTAATGATTTCCCAGTTAAAAATTTGTTTAAATATGAAAAAAAATTAAACAGACCAAGAGTCTTTTGCCTTAAAGAATATGATCAGACCTTATTCTTAATGGACAGTAGATCTAAACACAGGTAACAATGATGCGATTACATTTAAATAGAATAAGTAACAAAATAGAAAAAGGTTGGGGCAAAAATTCTATTTTAAACTATTACTGACTGGCAGTACTCCCTAAAAGGCTTAACTAATTACAGAAGAGAAATTTAAATGGTTCAGTGTACTCTTACTAAATGGCTTCAGGATACTTTTTTAGAGCTTAAACTACTTAAACCTTTCCTTTATGTTCTGATTTTAATATTCCAAGAATTTGGTCATGGCTTTAAACCTCATTTACTTAGTTTGTCTATATGTATGTATACATTTCTTTTAGGATATTATCAATGAAACGAAGGAAAACGTACATCCTTAAGTATCCTTTCAAGCTCAAAAACTAAACTTTGAATGTAAAGAAAAAAACAAAATTTGAGATTAGAGCTTTAAATGGAAAATGGATTGTGTTGAATGGGTGTTTACCAACTGCCAGCGAGGCAGGCACCATCCAGCTGAGCATGAAGGCTTACAGGTGATCTATACTTAATACGGTGTAATTAAATCAAATATCTTTTATGCCACCAGTGGAAAAGTATAAAACCACTAACCGAATGTAGTTATAACATGGGAGAAAATTCACGGAAGTCTACAGATCGTTTTTTTTTTTTTTTATTGGATGGCAGAGGCTAAAATGCGGCTTTTAAACTTTGCTTCATTTTCAGAAGTGCCAAAGATGCATGGCTTTTAAGTTCACGTGCAGCAGATACATAAGGAAAGCGGGAAACTGTCGAATTGCAGGGTTCTCTCCCCTGAACATGGAAACTGAAGATACTACATATTCCATATGCTCCGTGCATATGAAGGGTACATCGCCCATATCATTATTTTCTTCTTGAGAAAAAAATTTCCCAAGGGTGCAGGAAATAATTAAAAGCCAGGATGATGACTTAGCTTCTTAATGTGAACAGGTAAGGTATGGTATTTTCCAAGCCTTGTATTAATTCTTTTTAATATTATTTAAAATTAGGACTTAATTGATTTTTTAAAAAAAATTCAGCTTTTAAATCTTTTTATTAGGGACTGTTTCCACCTACCTCTTATAAATTTAGATCTGAATATTAACAAACATTATTCTCTATTTCTTCAGAGCACTTCATGAAAAGCAAAAATGACTTTAGATGATGACTGTTATGTTAAGGTTTCACTTTCCGGAATTCTGAGCAATGTCGATCAGAGATGAGCTACCCAAACATCTCTAGGATGTATGTGATTATATTTATTTTCTGTAAACTCTAAGGCTCTGAAGAATGCTCCCTCGAGCTCTACGCTTATGAGTACATAGACATGAATTTGGACATGAATGTAAGGAGAGGCCTCCCACAAACATTCACACTCACGCGGAAGCAGGTCTTTTAAAAATCTTCAAGAATAAAGTGTGCCAGTTTGGTCCAATGAAGCTGGTCATGCTAAATTTGTTCCTTTTCACGATAAAGAGCAGAGATGGCCACTTCTGAACGTGGGAGAGCACGGGTCAGCACTTATGGGGTCGGGAGGGACTGCTGGGTTATGGGAGCATCGGTACCAGGCAATGGAGAGACCCCAAGAGCCAGAAGTCCCATGCACAGGAGGGCTGTGCCCATGTGGCACCCCCCTCCCCCAGGAGGCCCCTCGCATGCCACCCCCAGAGCTCTGCTCAGTGATTCTCAACCAAATGTCTCAACTTCTCCGATAGCAGGCTATACAATGGGACAAATTTAACAGGATAATGAAAGTAGGATTGTAATTTTAAAATACAAAACAGGGAAGACCAAACATTAAAGTGTCTACTTTCCAAAGAAAAATTATTTTTAAAAATGCAGAGGTAAGGTAAACGGTGAATATTTGACTATTAATAAGCAGTTCAGAGCAAAATGGGTCACAATGCCACACGCATTCCAAGGACCGATTCAGGCCTGTCAAATGGGAAAAGGCTGAGAACCACTTGGTAGCCGTAACAGCACCTCTCCCGGCTCTTCTGCTCCTGCCCTGGCATAAAACGTCTACGGAATATCATGCAGACCCAGCTGTGTCTCAGGAGGGAAGCACATGAATGAACCTCTGGGAACTTATTTAGACACAATGGGTTGAAGAGCCCACGGACACGGGGAGGTACAGATGGGAAGGATGCTGATATATACATGTGTGTATATATATATCAATTTACCCTTTTCCTTCTTCCTGTGAAAGCAAGTTTAACATGGACACCTGGGATGAAAGCCAAAACTCACACGGGACAGATTTTTAACTGTGGACTCCAAGACCAGGTATGTTTCTTGTTTTCGGACAATGTTTGCACGTCAACTAGTCACAAGGCACAGCGAATGGAGCATAATCGACAGGATCTCTGAAGCCATCAGACATCACACGTTTTCTGCATTGCCGGGACACAGTCCCTGTAGCTGTTCGACAACATTTTGCAACACATCACATAGCGCAAGTTCAGGAAAGAAAAATAACTGTTTGTGACCTTACATTATGAACCTGATGGATGGCTGAGAAAGGAAATCCAGCGTTCTGATTCGTCCATATCTCACAGACGGACGACTGCTGATATAAACAGAAAACTATCTCATCTTGTCAATATTTAGAACATGGCAGCTACCAAGGTAGCATCAAGGAAGGGAAGGAGGAAAATAATAAAAAGCAAAGAATCACATTTCTTATACACACACACACACACACACACACACAAAGTGCGCGCACGCGCATACACGCACATGTACACACACTCAAAAAAATGTTTTAGGATGCCCAGGTTTAATAACTGGCTTCCAACTCATTCTTTTGCTTAAAGATTTTGGGTTGGCTGGGCCGGGGAGGCAGGGAAGACCATTTATGCATTAGTTTCATATCAAGGGAGATTACCTATAAATTCACATCTTGGAAAAAAGCAGACTGTTTTACATTTGCCAGAGACTGTGGAAACACCTTCCTTTTTCACATCGTTCATTTCAGAGGGTAAGCATTTGCATGGAGTTCAAGAGAGATGCTGGAAAAAGCCTTTAGTGAAGAGTATTTCTGTCTTCTTGTCCTCCACGACAAAAAGCAAGAGTGCGATAAAACGCCTTTCCCGACTTGGTCGTCGTTGCCAATGGCCCTAGAGGCTCCTTGTCGGCCCAGGGCTCTCCCGGGCAAAGCTGTTCCTGGCAAGGGGGAGGCATCGGGCCGCCGGTCAGCGATGGCAAGGGGGGACACCAGATCTGTTAAGTGAGCAGACACTTTGGGGAGCAGCACTGGGGAGCCCCTCACAAGGCCGCTCCGAAACCTGGAGTTTGCACCACGCCACTGCCAAGCTAGCAAAGGACAGTCATGAAAAGGCAGTAAGGTCTGCTTTGCACCAGGTACCAGGTGCCCCCCGCCCCCCGCCGCAGTGACAGCAGGAGCCACTCAACCAACCCAAGACGCTCCTGGCTTGCTCTCTTTATGGGGGTCTTCTCCCGAATTCCATCACTCTGAAGACATGGTGAAACGGAATCACAGGAAAGGGCAGCAGCAGGGCTGACGGTACTCGGGGAGCACCGAGATCACCCCAGATCACGAGCCGGCCGACCCAGGACGTGTGGGGGAAAAGGAGCGGACGCACCACGCAGCCGAGAAGCGATCGCGTCAGCGAGTGGATTGCGGGGGGAAACGCACCCCGGCTCACCGGTTTCCCTCCCGCCTCCCTCCCGGAACGATGCCACCTCTCCACCCAGGTGCGGCGGCATCCCAGCCCCCCTGCCCCCCATCCCTCCCGTTGTCACCGGGGTGGCCTGTGGAGGACACACTGTTAGGTAACTGGCGTCCCGTCCAGGGTGTCAGATCCCTGGGGGGCCGAGCACAGGAGACCCCTGCCTCCCTCCCTCTGCGTCCCTCCCTGCACTTGGTGGTAGCTTCCCCACAGCCCCACAGCGATCTGCTCTCGTCCCACCCTTCAGACCTAGACTCTCCGGCGGAGCCCTCTGCCCATCACACCTGCGGCCTCACCTGCAGTAGCTGCTTCTGATTTCAACAGGCTAACTCCGGGCCTTGGGGGGATGACCAGCTTCATGGGTGCAAGCTGGCATGTGGCGGGGATGGGTCACCTTTCAGGGCTCTCAGCCACACTTCTGAGCTAATTCGTTCACGACTTTCACAGAACTGGTTTTTAAAAATATTTATTTTTATTTGGGAGAGAGAGAGCAGGAATAGGGGTGCAGGGAGAGGGAGAGAAAACCCCAGGCAGCCTCCCTGCTGAGCCTGCAGAGGGGCTCTGTCCCCCAACCCTGAGCTGTGACCTGAGCCGAGATCAGGAGCCACCTAACCGACTAAGGACACACTGTTAGGTAACTGGCGTCCCGTCCAGGGCGGGGCAGCCCCAGCTTTCGCAGACTCTAAACGATAGAAGTCAGCCAGGAACTGCTTGTCGTCCGACAGATAACGACTCTGAGTGTCAAAAAGGATAAGTGGGTCGCTCAGGTGACACAGGGGAGGGTCACAGCAGGTCAGCTCACCAGGATGGCCAGGAAGGGGGGCCAGCGCGGTACTGACCCTGAAAAGGCAAAGCAGGCAAACGGGCAAGGGGCATCTGCACTTATATGGAACCGGTTCTGCGAGGAACAGTCTCTACTCCATCGGGGTTTAGACCCCTGAGAGCTTTACTGTTTTGTGATCGTTACTCCCAAAGGGGCCAGCCTGGCCTCCAGTCCCTGGTGGGCACCAGGCCACTTGACATTCTGCACAGGCCTCAGAAATTCCTGGTCACTTGGGGTCACTAAGAATCCACATTTGGTACAGAACCCCAGTATCCAGGCCTGGCTCGATGCTTAAAAAGCCCCCTGGTGGTTACAAGAGGCCGGATTTGTACCTTGTCCCCCTCTCCTTGGTTCTCCAGCTAGGAGTTGGGGGGTGGGCTGGTGAGTCTTGGACGCCCCCCAGCCCTCCCTCCGTCCCGCTCTCTGTTGCGGAGGAGGTCTGCCTGGGCAAGGATGGGGCCTCTGCTTCTCGGGCTGTGGCTGGATCCATGGGTGGCCTGCGTGGCCTCTCAGGGTGACACTAGCATGGCCTTCCGTGTCCTCTTGTAGCAGGTGCCACCACCTGCTGCACACGGGCTCGACTGTGTATCCGGTGGGATTCCTGGGGGGCTAGGGGATAGGCCCCCAGCACACACTTGCTGTGTGAGAAACACATCTCCGGCTTGACTTCCTCCCACCTCTCCTCAGGCCTCCTAGAGCCCATGCCCACCCACGCCTTGGATGGCACACACGGGGAGGGGGACCGCCAGGCCTCCTCCTGCGGCCTGGCCACGTCCCTCCAGCCCTCTCCTCTCCAGCTCAGGCCGGGCCATCTGCCCATCACAAGTCCGCCTGTGGCAGGGGGTGCCAGTTTCCCTTCTGCTGGGCTCCCTCAGCCCTGGCTGAGCCTTCCTCTCAGAGCTCTTCTCCTCAGGGCTAGATGGCATGGGACACCTCCCCCTTCCCTCCAGCGCTCTCCTCAGTGGCTCCCACAGCTCCCCACCCTTCTCCCACACCAGCCTTCCACTTGCACAGGGACAGGTTCACCCTGGCTGGGGTCACCACCCCTGGCTCAGGCCTCAGCGGGGTAGCTGGCTGCATTAACGACAGCTTTCTCTGGAGAATGTTCGGGACTTAACGTCTACAGGAAATTTCCCACTAACACCCTGGTCTACGAATATTACCTTCCAACAACTTCTCTCTCAGAGAGAGTTAAGGAGGGAAGCGAGGGTCTCATGCATCACTCAGTTTATTTTTTTTTTAATCCATATAAAATTTTTCTCAACGAAGAAAAAAACTACCTCTGATCACATACACGGAGGAGAGAGTGTGTGTAGCTTCTGTACATTTTAAAGATGTTCTAATAACTATTTTCATTTGTAAGCTATGTCCTCAATGTAGACAAAATAAAACTTCTGTACGTTCCAACAATTAGTTGACTCAGCGCAAATGGTAAGAAGTCAGATTTTTTAAAAAAGGGTTGGAAATAAAGGCAGCTAATGGTGTTTAAGTTGTGGACGTTGTAGAAGAAGAAGCGGAGACGTTTCAGGCATCACTGTAATTCTGTTGGCAGTAAATAATGTATCAGGCTCAAAGAGCAGTTACTTCGGGTGGATTAGCTGTAACTGGTATCTTCATAAGATAAAATGGCTCTTCTTCTAGACACGTGGTTATTAGACCGAGTGCTGGAATTGTTTTTTTTTTTTTTTAATGTAAAAGAGTTTCCACCATGGAATTTCATTATACTTATGAAGATAATATTTCACGGTACAACTTGCCTCAAAGTGCTGAGTTTTGAACAGTTCTGGGAAAGAAAATACTGGTGATAAGATTTCATCTGGGGTCCAAATTCCTAGAACAGCTGTGATTTAAATCTAAGTTTAATTAAGCTTCAGAATGTCTTCATCAATAAAGAATAATAATAGTTCTTGACCTACTTATGTTGTCAGGTTGTTCTGCAGCTCACGTTAAGCTTCATTAGAGGGAACTTTTTCACGGCTAAACTTCTAGGACCTAGAATACAGAAGGCTGTCAAATGTATTTACTGAACCGGTGGACTCACAGAATGTGTTTGGAGCTTCTCTTACAAGAACATGGATTCCCGCTATTCATTATCATTTGAGGTTAGTCCGATTTGTTGTGCAAGATCTCGGTCAATGACGTCACTGCTGACACATTTCTGGTAAAGGTCCCAGAAATCAGCCTTGTAGACTTCCTGTTAGAACAGGTCTCATTTTTCCTGCTCAAGTCTGACAAAGGGCTACTCACTTTGTTGGAGAGAGAAGGAAAGTCTGTAATTAGCACGCCAATGTGTAAAAGGCCGGCTTGTACAGAACCTGGAGACAATTCTACAAAAGGGATGTCAAACATCCCTCTGCAAATTTCATTTGCTTACTTCCAGGCTGACTTAGTTTACTTGAACTGAATTACCATGCAGTCCAAATCAATGGCGATTGGGGAAAGATATAGTAGTCTTACAACTGAGGTGTAGTCAATAATTGAATATTAATTTCTTTGAGGAAGGGAAGGTTATCATGTTATCTTCGGACCTCTATCCTGACCCTGGAAATGTTTTCTTAAGTTACAACATGTGTCTCATTCTTATCCCCAATGTCGTACCCTGGGTCGCCAGGAATCCAGTTCAGAAAATACAACACATCTGCGTTCCAGTCTAATGACAACGTGTAAAGCATATTACCTATCTTCAAGGTTTTCTTACTAAAAGTGGACTCCTCTTCTGCTCAACTGGTAGCAATCCAGTAGTTTGTAATATATATTCTCTCTTCATCCTCATCCATGTCCTCCCTTGTTACTGGAACATTCTCAGATGGTGCTGTAACACCTTCTACTAACAACAGACTCCTTCCCTTGACCCAACATCCTTCTTGAGATCCTACTCGATTTCTGTTCATCTTTAAGCAGCAAAATGCCCCAGGGGGTGCCTATGTGGCCTCCATGTTCCCTTTTCCTGTACTCACCTGAGCCCATTCTACAGAAACTGCCTTTCTCTATACCCTCCACTCTGCCAAATCAGATTCTTCATTGAGCTCTGGCAGACTTGATCGCTCTCTTCCATTTCTTGGCCTCTTTTGCTGGCTTGTATGAGTGGTCATCCTCTGATCCCTGGAGCCGTCAGTCCTCGATCCCTTTCCCTTCTCTGGCTACATGAGGTGGTCTCACCCAGTCCTGACTCTCAAATTTGTATCTCCAGTCTGGATCGCTCCCCAGCTCCACACTTGGATACCCAGCTGCCCTCTTGACACCTCTACTTTGATGATTAACAGGCATCTTTACCTTAAATTAGATGCCCAAACCAAGCTCCTGCTTACTTAATCTTCCCCATAGGCCTTCTTGTCTTGGCAAACGGCAACCCCCTTCTTCCAGTGGGAGCCATCCTCTTGCTCACATTTCTCACCCAATCCAGCAGCAGGTCCTGTTGAACCTACTTCTAAGTCTTCTCACACTCCTATCACTGCCTGGTCCAAGCCACTACCTTTTCTCACTTGGATTATTCCATTAGCTTGCTAACTGGTTTCATTGCTTTCATCCTTGCCCACTTCATGCTTATTTTCCATTCAATAGCCACCATGATCTATTTGAGGTGAAAGCTGCGTCAGGCCACTCTGCTCCCCTGAACTCACTCACAGGAGGATCCAGAGTCCTGACGATAGCCTGCAAGCATGTCCATCCTCTGGCACCCATCCCTGTCCTCCTCTTTCTGCCCTCCTCTCTATCTATTCTTCTTGCTTACTTGGTTCTGGACAGCAAAGCACACTCCTGCTTCAAACCTCTGCATTTACCTACCCTTCTGCCTGAAATATTCTCCCTCCTGCTCCTGTGTGATGGGCTCCCTCACTTCCTGCAGGTTCTACTCCACCATCATCTTCTCAGAGAAGCCTTCCCTGAGCATCTGGCATATTATAGCCGACTTCAGTCTGTGTTTTCCACACTATAAAAGGATTATTCTTTCAAGCAGAAATTGAACATTTAAAAAAAATTTAGAGCACAAGAATCTGTCTCCCTGGCACCCTGACATCATTCCAGGATAGATCCTGCATCTTTAGAGCTCAAGGCATGGGTTGCAAAGTGACTGTTTATGGAATGCATATTGCTACAGACGCAATCCCTTTCCCACCGTCAGGACCAGTAGTAAACTGGGATTCAGAGGCTGATGGCGGGTCTTGGAATGGAGCGTGCTGACAATAGCTCCATCCATTTACTAATACCAATTAGGCTCTGAAAACCTTCCAGGAGTCCTGCCAACAACACTGTGCAGCTAGTTTAATAAAGAAACGTGTATGAATAGAGCCCTCTGGTCAGATTCTACCAGAGATGAAATTTTCTGCTTTGTTCTAGCCCTGAAAAAAATGTTCTTTTTCTCAGTTTCTCCCCTGTATTTGTCATGATTCCCTTACACTTCAGGATGTTCGGAAATGGACCAGAAAGAATCCGACAAGAAAGAGGAAAGGTTCAGGGTGAAAGCTAAAGGTATAATGAAGTCCATTCCTTTTCTTGGATGACAGCGCTTCTAAAATAAAACAAAAACAAACTTGAAGAGTGAACAAAACAGCTTCAAAGGCAAAAGAAGAAAGGGCACCCTAACAAAGGGAGGCTCGGTCAGCAGCCAGTGGACTCAGCGGCTCCTTGAGCAGAGACTAAAATGAGATCTGTCAAAAGATGGAGGCAAAGAGATTGTGTTCAGGCGTGGATTAATGCCCTGAACACCCCTGTGTCTTTTCTTCCAGCAGTGACAGCCCTGCAGCCTCTTCTTCCAAAGGCTGCCTGGAAATCAGAAGATCAGAAACCTCTGTTTCTCCTGGGTTGCCCAGAGGCCTGGGTCCAGCCTTGGATCACTCCCGTCTTCCCGCCACAGATACAGGGATGGTCCTCTTCTCCCCTCCCGGGAGCTCTGTGACTTGCACAACTGTGTGTGATTCTCCTCTTCAACCACCCTCGAGGGTCTCAACTTCAGGGTTTTGGGTGGTGGTTGCTTTTAATTTTTATTTAGTTATATATTTGCCACTGGCCTTTTTAATAAAAGTTTCAGACTGACTATTTCATTTGCAGGGAATGCTGGCCTCAGGAAAATGCTGTTACCCATCATTTCTCTGCCTCGCTCAAGGGCAGTGCTATTAAACCTTGAGGATCATGACCTTCCCCTGTGTTGGAGAGGAAATTCTTGGACTGCTGGAAGTGAAAAGTCAGGTCACCGGTGGTTCTGGTTGTTCTGTCTGTGTGATCTGCTATTGAGCATTAATCAATCTAGCAGAAGCGGGAAGAACGAAATGCCACGTTTGGGCTCATCAGAAGTCCACTGGCATGGGACAGATTGCAGTGACCAATTCCTGTGGTCTGCCCCAATTTGCAGGTTTCCCTCTTTCACTCCCTCCTTCCTTGTTAACGGATTCAAATACTCAGAGCACACAAAATAAGCCCTCAGCTACCCAAGTAGGAGGGAACGTACAAGCTATGCGATGTCTGTTGTTCATTTGTAGAGATAATACATGACCTGCGTTCCCTAATAGGACAGCTGTAGCCCTAAATGACGACATACGATTATTTGTGAGATCTCTTCAGAAAAACTGAAGCAGAGAGGAAAAAGGGACACTGAAATTGAGATTGTATTGTACAGCTCCCCACTTTCTCCGGACGTTGCAGGGAATTTAAGCCAATTGGGATCACGCTGTTTATTGCAATCTGGGCTGTTTGACTTGTTCTACCTCAAACATTGGATGCCACCATTTTCAGAACCATTAAAACACCGAAATATTAATAACTCATTCAGAAATGTGCCGATCAGCTTTTTTTTTTTAAATAATAATATGAATTGCAGCAGAGGAGCTGGATTTTGCAGAGTAATACTGTTCTTTGCCTGTAACATCTTTTTATACATTATGTTCCCTTCTTGAAAACTGAGGCTGTCATTTTCTTTATTTAAATCCATTTATTGACTAGATGCTCAACATTGCTTCCTGCCTCTGGTAAAAAAGAAGTACTGGATGAGGCCGTTCCATTCACCAATGTTGAGGCCCCACTATTTCTCCATATCATCCGTGTAGAAAATATGGAAAAACGAGGTCTAGTTGAATGATTATCTTAAGTGACGCCAACCCTACAGGTCTCTGGTAGGAGATGCAGTTTCTTCCTTAGTCCTGTCTGCTCAGGACTAAACACGTTGGAGAGATTACTTGAAAGGCATGCTTTTTTGAAGTAAGCTTTTTTTTTTTTTAAGATTATATTTCTTTATGAGAGAGGGAAAGAGAGAGCGCGCACACAAGCAGAAGGAGAAGGAGAAGCAGACTCCTCACTGACCACGGAGCCCCGATGTGGGACTCCATCCCAGGACCGAGAGATCATGACCTGAGCTAAGGCAGACGCTCAACCCACTGAGCCCCCCGGGGCTCCCCAGAAGTAAGCTTTTTAAATCAGCACATGATGTGGTTGGGGAGGCTCACTGATACGTGGAGTGCTGACCAAGCTTAAAAAGACACTGATAGACGAGGATTATTGGGCGAACAACCTGATAAAGCTGTTTTTGCTGGAAAGGGGTGATGTCAATGTAAAACCCCGCAGTAGTTCACACACCCCAGGCTGAGGGCTGAGGAGGGAGGTGTGGCTCGTGGCCACCGGTAAAGGCTGGGAGACTGTCATGAAGAAAGCTCAGCAGTAAACAATGTGTTGATGTTGTTAAGCATGAGCACCCACAAGGCCTGGGGCCCGCAGCCCACTGGGCGGGGCGGCTGGCGGCCACGGGGAGACTCGAATGCTCTGTAGCCTGAGAGAACCGCTCCGGCAGAGGGGAGCCCACTTCTCCCCGCCTCCCCAGGGCCTCTACTTCATACAGTCCATGTGGCCTTGTGTAAGCAGCACACCCTCCTTGCTTTCATCTCCTCCTCATACGTTGTATCAATTGGTGCTGCCTCCGATAATAATGGTGATGAGCTAATTTACCAGACCTAGTAGGCGGGGGATATACTACTATTCCAGATAATTTTTCTTTTCTTTTTTTTTTTTTTTAAAAGATGTTACTTATTTATTCATGAGAAACGCAGAGAGAGGCAGAGACACTGGCAGAGGGAGAAGCAGGCTTCAAGCAGGAAGCCCGATGTGGGACTCGATCCCAGAACCCCAGGGTCACGACCTGAGCCAAAAGTAGATGCTCAACTGCTGAGCCACCCAGGCTCTCTGTAGATAGTTTTTCTAAGAGATGAGGGAACATCCCAATTTGTCTCTAATCTGGGGTCCTAGAAACCTGTGGATTTGTGGTACCTATAACTTTGTATAATCTAGTCTATATATATTTACAGCGTGCTTATTACAGGGAATTTTAAAATGATGAAGGGAGAGTCAGGCCTTGCTACTACACTGCCAACATACACTTCACCATAAGAGGAAAAAAAATTTTAAATATAAAGTATAATGATAGATTTTGATGTACGTTAACTCATAAAGTATTTGAAAGTATTTAAATAGGGGCATCAGCCATGAATCCTTGCCAAAGAGCTCTAGTGCTAACTGGGTTATACACAGATGGGAACTTCTTATAGTATTCGAACTGTCTTCAAAGAACTATCATTTCCACACCAGTGGAGAGGTATTAGTTTAGGTTTAGAAGCTGGAAGATAGACAGTTTTATAAAACATTGTTAAATATGATGAGCTTTACTTTACAGTGCATTTATGTCCAGTTGTTAGTTGAAAAAGCATAGTGTAGAAGTTTTCTCAAAATAATGGATACTTTCTAATAAAACAACCCATACATGAAGCTTTAGAGCATGTAAAATACTTAGACAACTACTCCTTTACTTGTGCCTCACAAAAATAATGTGACGTGGGCATTAATTTCATTTTAGGAAGAAAAACACCAAGATTTCAAATGGCTGAAAGGCTGGTTCAAGGTTATGGAGGTAACAGATACCTGAGATGGGATTTTTTAAAACCATTGATCTCATGACTTCAGATCTGGTATTTTTAAAAAGCTCATTAAATTAGGCATGAAACACTGAAATCAATACTTGTGTGATACGACAATTTTCTATCAGACATTTTCAGAATGTCAAAGTGGGTTTATTTAGGCACTCACTTTTTTGGCACTGCCCGCAGAGAAGCCATTCCCATCTCCGGTCACGGCACTCAGTCATGTGAGGGGCTCCTTTCTCACCCCTCAGTCTGTGTGGTGCATGTGGTGGAAGCTGAAATCCCCTCTAGGTACATGACCTACGTCTGGCTAATCACATCACATATGCGCGCACACACACCGTCTTTTGTAATTCGCTCTGGACAGATAAGTGATCCAAAAAGACAGCCTGATCTGAACAAGTGGGCCTTAATCCTGGGACTTTTTTGGGGGAACTCTTGGAAGGATAAGCCCTCTTTCTTGTAGTTTCCTGTTGAACAGGAACTGGATTTGAAACTCTCCCATACAGAGAAAGCCTGTTTGGGAGAAGAGCCAGCCCAGAGAGGAGAGCTGAACCATGAGAAGCCAAAGAACAAGACATGATAGCAGCACCCGGACCCATGTCTCCCTGGACTTTGCAGTGGAATGATTCAAACACACGTCCCTTTTTTTACTTTAAGACACCTTGAGTTGGATTTCTGTTACTCGCATGTAGCTACAAGAGTCCCTGCAGGTGTATTACCTCAGTCGTATACAAACGGAATTAGCTGAGAGAAGACCGCAAAATTAGCCCTGTTTCTTCCAGACATTAAAAGACCCTGTCTGCATTTTTTTTTTTTTACATTGGAAGAAGAAAAGGAAGGGGTGGGAGAAGAGAGAGAGAGAGAGAGAGAATGAATAAGCGAATTCTCCTACCCTTGAAAATTTATCAAGGTCACATTATGACAGCCAAAACTCTGACCTGCAGACCCAAGAACTGGACTGACTGAATATAATGAGAAACATTCCAAAGATTTAACAAGTGGAAAAATAGTCTGGTGTGCCTTTGTGAGTAAGCTGCTCACTGTCCGCAAGCCGAAGGCACCAGGAAATATCATGAGGTCAATTCCACTGAAATAGGGTTTTTATATACTGTCAGGTTTCTTATTTATTCAGTCAAAAGTAGGATCTTTTATACTCATGTGTGTGTGTGTGTGTGTTTTAATTCATGGTCTGTTTTTAATTGGGAACATTCACTTTGGTTAAGTACCAGGACCCGGAGAGAGGGAGGAGACATCAAAACTTCTGCAGTAAAATAAATGAAGGTGTTTAGGTCTGAACTGGCACCTGTCAGAACCAACTCCTGATTGCCTAATTTGCCTTGCTGATGGACTTGACGGAGAATGAAAGAATACAGACTTGTAAGACGAGCATCAAAATCTAAAAAGCGAATCCATCAGAGTGATTCTCCCTCCCACTTCTTCCCATTATTTTTGTTTTTAAACTGATGTACAGGATCGACAGTAACACTCCAATGTTTCCCCCAAAGACGCTAATCACATTGGAATTTCCAACCCC
This sequence comes from Vulpes lagopus, assembly GCF_018345385.1. Classification (NCBI taxonomy): domain Eukaryota; kingdom Metazoa; phylum Chordata; class Mammalia; order Carnivora; family Canidae; genus Vulpes; species Vulpes lagopus. The sequence continues at coordinate 26,053,934 of NC_054846.1, read as the reverse complement.
AACATTGTCATGGGGAGAGCAGTGTGTATTTTGAGAAGAGGCAATTATCTGTCCACATTAATAAACAAAGTTCACACACATCGGGTTTAAATTCCAATTATGGAAGCAACCTTTTCCACTTTTGCTTGGTGTGATGCCTTTGGGAATAGGTGGCTGGTGGTCTAGAGTTCTTGACTCGAAACAGGGCACAGATATCATCATCAACATCCCAAGTTATCTCTGAAGCTGGTGTGTCAGCTTGTCAACCCGACAAGCTGTCAAATCAGGAGCTCCTGATGGAAGAGCTTACTGAGTTTATTCTTAACTTTCTTTCTCTCTTTCTTTCTTTCTTTTTCTTTCTTTCTTTTTCTTTCTTTCTTTTCTTTCTTTCTTTCTTTCTTTCTTCTTTCTTTCTTTCTTTCTTTCTTTCTTTCTTTCTTTCTTTCTTTCTTCTTTCTTCTTTCATTCGGGTTAGGTATTATCTGTGCTTGAGTATCAGGAGTTGCTCTCTAGACCTTCATGGAAGAAAATTTTGAAGTCACAGACAGGATGAGCCTTTCCAAGCAGTGGCTAGGTGATAGAAATCTAAACTCAAACTGCCATTAACTTATGAGCATTTAAAAAAAAGTCTGGTGCTAACACAGTAATAAGAAAACTTAGTTTGAGGGAAAAATCGCTTTGTTAAATGGTGTTCCTTGAGCATAGTTGTGCTGTTTTCTGAAGGCTGGTTCTGTGAATTCCCATAATACCAGAGCAGTGGGTAGCATTTCTGGAAACAACAGACTTGCTCTCCCAGGTAAAGTGTGAAAGAATAAATGACCATCTTCCTTCTTTCCCAAAGATGGCTAAGCATTTGCCTATGGCCTGAGATACCCATGCCTTTCTAGTGATTTTGTGTACTGTGTATTTCAAACAAGTTCTAAATTTCACTTAAGGAAAAAATAATCCCTCTTTCTCACTTAATGTTTTGCCCTGCCATGTTAAAATAGTAATCACACGCCATTACTATAGATATTCTTTGCTACCTACCTTTTGAAAAAAGTTTTTTATTTAAACTCCAGTTAGTTAACGTATTGGTTTCAGGTGTACAATGTAGTGGTGCAAAGGAGCGATTAAGGAGTGCCACATCCTCATGTGGCCTGAATTTGTAGAGAACTATTCCATCTGTCCTCTGCTTCTTCTGGCTTTGTGCTCACAGCACACACCCCTTTTCCATCATGAGAGATACTTCTTGGCAGCCTTCATATTTATACAATTAAAGTAATAAAGAACAAAATTCCACTTCCATTGTCCATATATATTCTACGCATGGATAATACTGGAACAACAACAAAGATGGTCTTTGTGGAATGTTACAACCACCTGAGTGAGACTTACTTTTCTAGTATCTTTGGCGTCACCTGGCCCCATCATGAACCAGGGACCTCTGAAGTAGGGACTGACAGGTGACCGACCAATTTGAATTGAAAGTCCTAGCATCGATGTATCAACACAGTGATTGACAGTTTAGAATATGCTTTCACGTAAATGATCTCGTCTGACACACACAAATCCCAGAGGCAGGCTTTAGCCACATCCATACCCGAAAACGGAAGGTCAGAGAAACCACGTGACTTGTTATAGGTCACAACAGCCAGAAAGAAACCAAATCAGAACTCCAACTGAAGAAGCCACTATTTCCAGAAAACATGCACCAGAACTTGTCTTCCCGCCCCGTAGGCTCGTGCCCACATGCAAAGCTTTCACAAACGTGAGTAAAGGGCAGAGTTCTACCTAGACACGTACAGAGAGGGGTCTCCACTGAAAGGCTTAACAAATAACCACGACAGTTTTGCATTAAAGGGTTTTACGGTGATAACATAAGAGCTGATTCAGTAAGTCTCCACTAAACCACTAGTGATTTTATCCTCACTCTGCTTGCTGGGCCTACGTGAGTGTAATCTATTCTAGCACCTGGGAAGTTTGTATTTGTTGAACTGTCATTAAAATGTTGTGTATCGGCAGCCCAGGTGGCTCAGCGGTTTAGTGCCCCCTTCAGCCCGGGAGTGATCCTGGAGTCTGGGGATCGAGTCCCACATCGGGCTCCCCGCATGGAGCCTGCCTCTCCCTCTGCCTGTGTCTCTGCCTCTCTCTCTCTCTCTGTCTCTCTCTCTCTCTCTCTATCTCATGAATAAATAAATAAAATCTTTAAAAAAAAAAAAGAACCACCATAAATACGTTTTAAAAAAAAATGTTGTGTATCATGTAAAAATATTTATTTATATTATTCAAGACAGCACAGGGTACTGAGAGCCATAGAGGAGCCAGGCCGTGGTCGGGTCAGCAGAGCGTGAGGCCCGGCTTTGCCATATGCCAGCCCTGGGGTGATGCCCTCACCCCCCAGGCTTCCTTGAGTACGGGATGGGCCGATGGGGGGGGGGGGTGAGATAAGATAAAGCACAGAGGCTCCCAGACACGGATTTGGAAGAGCTTCCACCTGACTCCGTTTCTGTTTCTCTTCTTTTAACGACAACAGAAGAACAAACATTTGTAGAGCTACTATAATATGTAAAATGAGGTCAAATAAAGAAGTAAGTGATCACTTGTACTTAGCAAGTAATACTGTTTGGATCAAGAAACATTAGGCTTTCAACTGAATCAACTTTCTACTGACCAGGGTGCTATTCACACAAAGCCTTTGCAGTGCCTTACATAATCCCCCAGGCGAGTTCTGATTTGATTTCCTTCTGGCTGTGTGACCCGGACCACTCGAGACTTGTGGTTTCTAAGTCTCCTGGTCTTCAAAATGTGGATAATGTCTATTTCTCAGATTTACGTGCATCAGATAAGGTAATCGCCCTGAATACTGATATTTTGATTTAGATGAGAGGCTTCAAAACACCAGGACTTCTCCATTATGGATTTTCCTCATTAATGTCAAGCTAACATTTGTGCAAAGATATGTATTTCTCTTACTACTTGGGAGCCCTTTTTCTTTTGTGAAAATGGGAGCATCATTTCACTTTTCCATATGTGTTTTTTGTAAATGAAGGACTTCTATAAATGGTGATAAGTTTCACATCGGGAAACTCTTTTTCCTTTCTTTATAACTTTGGAAAATGTGGTTCCTAAACTTTATTAGCTCCATTACTCTCCTTTATTATTCATTTTTTAATTTTAATTTTTTAAATGATTTTATTTATTTATGAGAGACACACACAGAGAGAGAGGCAGAGACACAGGTGGACAGAGAAGCAGGCTCCATGCAGGGAGCCCAACGTGGGACTCGATCCCAGGACTCCAGGATCACGCCTTGGGTCAAAGGCAGGCGCTTAACCACTAAGCGACCCAGGTGTCCTTATTCATTTTTTTAAAAAGATTTTATTTATTTGACAGAAAGAGAGAATGAGAGAGATGCACAAGTAGGGGGAGTGGCAGGCAGAGGGAGAGGGAGAAGCATGCTCCCCACTGAGTAGGGAGCCCAATGTGGGACTTGATCCCAGGACCCTGGGATCATGATCTGAGCCAAAGGTAAACAATCGATGGAGCCACCGAGGCGCCTCTATTATTTATTTTAAGATTATTCTGACTTTCAAATATCACTCAAGAGAATTTCTAAAGATTGTGAGGTGGCCCTAAATACTGGAAATTATTTGTCCCCTTTCTGATCTATTTTCCACATTTTCACTTGCTTTTCCATCTTTACAGAACTCGGACTAAGAAGCTGACCTGCTGTGTGTAATAGGTACATGAGTAGTTGTGCAGGATAGTTTGTACTAAAATGAGGTAACAGATGCGAAAGTACTTTGAAAATTTAAAAGCCCTAAGTTGTTACTATACAAATGTGAGTGCGACATTCATTTAGTAGAGGTACGTCAATGTGGGAACACTTCAGAGCTTCTGGGCTAATGAGTCCAATTTAGAACTGTAGGCTAGAAAAGCAATGTTTTCAGCATGACAGAAACCCATTGTTTAGATGTGATTATATCATTACGTTTGGTGGGTTAAAAAATGCTGTCAGTACTGAACTCAATTCTGTGTCTCACATGTTCATTTAAGACAATTTGATGCCAGAACATTGCTTATATCAGAATACGAGTAAGCAATAGCCACAGCATCTAAAATCCTTTGTATTCTCAAATAGGTATTTTTCACACTGGTTGAAGTTGAACGCAAGTAAACATCACTCTGGTGTTACTTTTGAAAATCACTTGCCAATGAACAAATTTAATAGCGGAGGGGACATTAAATTTATCTACATTTAACTTTACACATTGGTTTTCCAAGTTAAGCAAAGCACTTTCAAACATCTATTGAGCAGACCTTAAGAAGGCAACACTGCCATGAATTACAGCTGCCACCAAGATCTCTGGGCCTATGACTAGAATTCCAGATCCCTCTGGTGGGGCCTCTGTCACTTGATGGACAGCGGTTTCTGAGAACATGGATCTGGCCTGGTGATTTTCTCTTAATTGCATTTTCCTTTCCTTTACGTAAGAAAGCCTGAAGATGGACTTCTATTGTTTGGTGGGAAACAGACTGGTTAGGCAAGCCTTGCCCATGCTATGTAAGCAAGCCCCTTGGGAGAAAGACCCTGGAAAGGAAACTCAGGGCCCCAGCTCCTGGCTGGAAGGAGGTGTAACTAGCTGCTTGCTTGCTGAAATTTTAATCTCTAATTCAAGCCTTTAGGAAGACTCCATTTTATTGGCTAAGCACATAACCTCGGGGAAGAATGCGGTCTAGAGAGGGTAAGACGGATTGTTAAAAAAGCAAATGGATTTAAAACATCATTATAACAAACGACTAGAAAAGGAATGATAAGAAAAAGCATCAACTGAGGGGCTGAGTAGTAAAAAAGCACTTAAATAAAACTGTTCAAACACCAAATCACTGAGTATTTCATATTTTGACAGGTTCGAGCTTTGAAACTATTTTTAAAAGGTCCACATCCATTTCTCCACAATTTTTGGCATTTCTAGACTAGGAAACAGTCCCAAGAGAAACAAATATATATATATATAAAACAACCAACTTCAATTAACACAACTGAAAGAGTCGCGATCCCACAATCCTTTTTTCTTATTGATCAGATTCCTGTAGTGCCAACTCCTATTTTCTCTGCAGCCAAAGTGCTGTATCGAGCGGCAGGATTTCAGAAAGGTCTAACACACTCAGGTTGGTCCGTGTCTACACCTGGCATTCGATCATTGTGAGCAGGACACATGAGGAAAATAAACACGTTCACACAGGCCCTCTGTGGCCCCCCAAGTCCCATCCACCCCGCTCACCTCATCCTCCTTCTGCTTCTGGACCTTTCTCGTCTGGCCAAATACAAGTTCATGCAGATTTCAAGGTGAGACCATTCCTGAAAGGGACGCCTTCTGACTGGACAGGAAAAACATCTGAGCTTTCAATACTGGCCCTCGCTTAGGAATCTCATGAAGGAAGTTAAGGGAGCAGTCCTGCTAGGTTACCTCTGAGTGTTCACACGCAGGCAGAAGAGTAATTAATTTCCTCTTTGAAAAAACTGTGCTATGTGCAGAAATTTCAGAGATTATATGAGCATCTCAAATAGGTGACTCTGTTTTTGAGGTTGGCATAGCCAATAGTCGCTAATGCTCTTGAATGAAGCATCCTCGTCTACCCAGGGAAGGGAAAGCTTCAGAGAGGAACCAGTGTGCACTAACGCACAAAGACTACAGGGCTCAAAGTTAAAACAAACCACGTCACTGAAATGCTGTCATTAACCAGATATGGGATCCATAAATACTAACAAGCCGCAGGAAATATCTGAACAGCTTGGGGAGAAAGCTTTCAGACTCTTTAAAGGAACACCAGTGAAAACAGAAATAAGGATTAAAAGCTAATGTTTAAAAAGAGTGAGAGGGAAGATTATTCATTACTTGTATCTCGTGCATTTTCATCTCCCTTCAATAAAAAGGTTGCCTGTAATCCTAGCATCGCCATTCCCTGCACAAAGAACCCAGAGAACAATTCAATATTGAGAGAGCTGGAAGGAGCTGCAATACACCAGACCCTCCTTCTCTCTCTCTCTCTCTCTCTCTCTCTCTCTCTCTTTCTCTCTCCAGGGCATTTGCCGGCAGGATGGCCATGGTTTCCAGAACATTCTTTTCGCATTTTTTCTTTCATGAGCCGCAGCACAGAATGTTTACCAAAGGCTTTTCGAAACAGAATCTCACCACAAGAAAGATATTTAACAAGCAAAGCAGAGCAATTACAGTCGAATTTTCACCTCAAGATTCTCATCTTAGGTGTGGGAGGCAGAGAGAAGCCTCTTAACACACCAGTCTGAACCCGGGAGGAGGATGCAGAGTCGATTCTGCCGGTTGTCGTCAACAAATCCAAATCTTGACTTCTCAGGCAACTGCAGCGCTAGCTGCCCCTCTGACTGTGTTAAGAGCAGCTGTGCTGTTTGGTTACGGCCGCCTCACGTTTCTGAGCAGCCATCTGAGGGCAGGCTAGACCCCGGCCTCTCTACGGAAACCATGGAAAAGGGTTCTTTATTTCAGTTCTCTGGGTCAGGCAGCGTCATGACCTTCAACTCCTGGAGGCGAGACTATGAGACGACGCAACCCTGTACAAAGGCGTTAACTTGGGAGAAAGTTAACGACATCATGAGGCGTCAGTCCGTCCCTCCGACTACTGCTCCGTCATCTAACCGACTCACGTTTTATCACCCAGACTTTTGTTATTCACTTCCATCGTGATTCGATTCGTACATGGTATGATTTGCCTTGGCGCAAAGGCTTTCCAGGTGCAACAAGATCAGATGATTGCTCCCCTAAGAACGGATAACAAGGATCTGTGTGTGCATTCCATTCCTGGGGAGGTCTGTTTCGGTCTGGTCCAAGCGAGTGCGGAATGAAAGCCATGGCATACACGGTAACATTCCGGTTGGGTGGACGACAGGCGTCCGCACACCGTTCAGCTAGTGCTCGATATCAGGATGCATTACCTTGCTATGGGGGAAAGGTAAAAACATCACAGAGGCTTTTAACACCTTACCTGGGCCATCTGCCTCTCCAGTTTTGATCGGGGAATATCATCAAAGTAGTTTTCATTTCTTCTCCTCCTTGCATCGCCCTGCATGATAATGTGAGGAACGTCTAGGGAGCCACCAGTGGTGTAAGTGCTTTGGCTAAGTGATGGAGACAACTGAGGAGGAGTGTGATTACCACTGGGATCCTGAATGGAAATACATCATGAAATAAATACCATGTTCTTGTGGCTAACCTTTGCTTTCACAATTGTGAAATACTGACAAGACAAATTGCGGGGGTAAGGAGTCATTTCTGAATCAATTGCCAAGGAATGGGTGATATGCCGCCATTTTATGAATGGCGTGAGCTAGGCAATACTTCCCCCCTAAGTATTTCAGGTCAAAAGTTGAAAGGATAATCAATCAGACCCTGTTTTCTTGCACCCAGTGCTACGGAGGAGCTCAGGAGAGAGGCACACACGTGTTGGGCACCCCTGACACTATCATGCGTGTTTACAAGGGAAGGAAGTACTTGTTCACGTGGACAGAGTGTCTTCACTGTGGTAGATGCATGAACTGAAAGCCCTGAGGGGGCCTAATGGGTCTTGATTCTCCTTCAAAGGGTGGTCTGGCAGTCAGGCAGGGAAGAGGACACAGTATGGAAACACAGCATGTCACACGCAGACTGCAGAGCAATGCATATAATGACAGAGGATGCGTGTCAACGGCAAAGATGACTCAAGCTGAGGGAAAGTGGTCAGAAGACGAGGGGCGGCAGAAGGCTGGGCTCTCGTGTCTGCAAGTCAGAGGAGGGTTGGACTGTGCTGGGTTTCCAGGCCACTTTCCCCCCAATGTGCTGGGCCTCCTGTGACCGATTAAGACCCTGCATTCTTTCGGGGGAATCTCTGGCTCTGATCTGTTTGTTGTTCTCCTAAATCTCTTCCAGGGAAGCAGGAGGAGAGGTTCAGGAGGGGAAGGAAAGAGAGCCAAGTAGGTAGGAGGAGTCACTCATCTAAAGAGGCCTGTTAGGATGTTTACACTGATGGCACCTGTAGCTTTCCCTCCTTTCGTGTAGCGACATGAAGGTGAGACAATAACCCCTTCCTAGCTCTATTCCCCCCCTAACTTACTTGAGACTTCCATGGCTGAGAAGAAAAAAATACGTCCTATTTCTACTGTCACTGCTCCCAAAGCCCCCAGCTGGTCTCCCAACGTGCCTGTGTGTCCCAGTTGCCCCGTGTCCCTCCTGACTGCCCCCTCCAGTCACACCTCCTGCATTCCCTAACATTGTTGTGTATCTTCTTTCACAGTGAAGCAGACTCAAGATCTTAACAGCTCCTTGGCTGCCTGGCCCTCTGCTGTGCTGGCAGGAGCTATGCTGTTTGCTGAAGTTCACTGATAACAGGCTTTCCACCGCATTTCATCGCTGGCAGTTACATCTAAGCGCCATGCTCATGAGCACTGTTTGCTGTCACTGCCTTGGCTGACACGTGCAGGAAAGGGATCAGAGGCAAGTGCAGGACTAAATAAAGAGAAAGGAGTTGGAACTCTCCAGCTGGTCATGGAGATCCCAGCCTTTTGATGAATTTTTGAAAAGTTCCAATAGGGCCTCACAAAACCCAGTGACTGTTGGTGGCTCCTTTCCACCGCCATTTTGCAGGCGGTCGACTCTGGCTCTCTTGTTCTCTCTGCTCTTCCCTTCCTGCCTTCCTTCTCCTGCCACTTACTTCACTTTCCTCTCCCCTGAATGGTTTCTCTCTAGTTTCTCTGCCCCTGTAATCCTAAAGTATAGCTGAAATCGTTTCCTCAACTTCCAGATTCTCTATTCTGAATTTTTGAAGTGGGGTAAAGCCGACAAACTTCCACTTCCTAGGAAAAGGAGACCCTAAGGTCAACTTTAAATTGATCTTCCCTTAATTGTGGTCCTCGAGTGATTTCCTTTCTGTGAGTCTGAGGAGTCTCACAGAAAACTCATTTCCTCTCACTTGGTGCAGATGGGAGAGTGTGGGGAGGGAGTAGAGGGAGTGGTTCTTTAAAGGTGGTGGTTTGTCAGAAGTACATCTACATCCCCAAAATAGATATTTAACCCATTGAGAAAAAAAACCAAATCTCATCTTACAAAATACAATAAAAAGTGTGACCATTTTTATACAAACGGCCTATACCTCCTGATCCATTGCTTCGGTCATTTTATTTTATTGCACAAAATAATTTTTGAGGATAAGAGTGGAGAACAAAACAAACTAGCGGGGCACTTACCCTGAGGGTGATGGACCGAGGGGGCTTCTGTGGTGGATCGTCGTGCAGCCTGTCTCCCAGAGATGCCAAAATACGTTTCCTGTGGCCAATCAAATTGATTTTTAAAACCTGAAACGACATATATTTGGGTTAAATACTTCATTTGAGAGAAAAAAAAATTCACATGCCCTAAAAGAGGAAAGAGTGAAGGGATTTGTACATTACCTCCAGCCCGTGAGAGATGTGGCATGAAATTAGAGTGGGCCCTTGACTCTGGAAAGATGGGAATGGCACAGGCTGAGTCCAGAGGGGAAATGGGGTAGGGACGGTGCTCCTTTCACTCGAGCTGCCCTAGCACTGGGTTCTCCACCCAGCAACTACAGCTCTTCCCAAAGGACAAGTCAAGTCTTATGCCTTACTAGCCGAAAATGCTCCAATAGCTTCCCATTCTCTTAAAATAAAATCGGGGTCCTGACCTGGCCCCAAGGCTCAACAGGGCTGGATGTCCTCTGCCTCTTTCTGTGTCCCTCCATTCAGGATGCTCACACTGGCCTTCTCTGTTCCTTACTCATCCTTGTCTTGGGGCATCTCTCCCTTTTTACCTGGAATGCCCCCCTCAAGATTTGCAAATGACACCTTCTCATCCCTCTGGAGCTCAAGTGTTGTCTCCTCACAAAAGCCTTCTCCCCCACCTCACTGAGAGAACCACGTCCTCAAACCCCCATCATACTCTACCCTGTGATCCTCTTTTTGTCATTCTCTGAAATGACTTTGTTTATAGGACCAGTGTGCATGTGCGCGTGTGCGTGTGTGTACACGTCTCTCTCCCCCAGGTAAGCTCCCTGCAAGCAGGGCCCTGGTCTATCCGCATCATTATGATTTCCCCAATGCCCAAAGCAACGCTTGAAATAATAGGGGCTCAATGAATATGAAAGATTGAAGTTCATGTAGATAGAAGTAGCAGAGTAGGGTTAGAAGCAAGCACTGCCCACCTGGGGGAATACTCAGAGTCTCCCTGGGAATACTCAGAGTCTCCCTGGGACGGGATTTCAAAGGGCACTTCCTAGAAGAGATGACAAAGGGAACCAAGACTTGAAGAGAGCCTCAGTCCCCACCCCTTGCAACCCACTTTCCACCATCCCAACATCCTTCTCTGGAAAGGGGTTCTTCCTGCTTCACAGAAGAGGAGCCTGAAGTTCAGGGTGGTTAAGTAGCCTATCTGAGGGCCGGTACGTGGTGGCTTTGTGATTTGAATCAGGGTTGCTAGATTCCTAAACCTGTTTTACTCCCAAGTAAACTGCAAAGTTTGGGCACGTCTCCAAATATTACTGACTTTTACAACAACATGTTGTAAATCCATTCATAAGAAATGCTTTAACCTTTTCGTTGCCCATGTGTAGTTAGTTCTAGGGCAGAACTGGGACTCTTGGGCTACTGGTTCCTAAAGTGTACTCCCCACTGTATAAGTGATTTAAAAAAAGAAAAATCTCTCTTTTCAAGTTTTAAAGGGGAGAGGGAGGCATTTCTTTGGCATTCATCCCATGCCACCTTGAATTCTGAATTGCCTGTTTGTCAGAAGCCCATTGGCCTTTCTGCCTCAATTGATTCAGATTTCAAACCAGCAGTATGCTCTACTCCTTTCATACCCACTCTCTGACCCGTGTCTGTCAATAACAGGGTTGGCAAATATTAATCCAGGTGAGCATCCACAGGTACCATTTCCCTATGATTTTGTAGACCTTCACCTTGCCAGGCTGACGCATCCTCATCTTTGCGGTTCACCTCCATACCATATAGCTCCTTTCCCCCACAGATCATTTCAGTCACTGTCCCCTTCTCCGGCCCTATCACAACTGCTTAAAGATTGTCGAACAAATTACTCACAACATTGCAGGTACGAGTCAACCATGGCTTTACAATTGAGCAGGATGCGATTTTCTGCTTTTAATGTCCCTTTCTAAGCGCTCCTGATTTCTGGCTGGCCTTTTAGCGGCAGCAGGAATAACTAGGGATGAAAATCTACACTGACATAGGGGAGGATTCAAAGCCCTTTAATCTTGGAAGGATGGTTTGTATTCCTTACCCTACGGTTGTCCGTGCAGAAGCCCCACCCCTGTAACCCTGTGTTGTCTTTCTGCATTTATATTAGCCAGCTTGGCGTTTCGCTATCTGGAGGAGTTTAGCAGGTTTCACAAATCTGGGATTTCACCATATACTCCTCAGATGATTTATAAATAGGCTCAACAAGTACGGTTCCAATGCCGGTGACTTGCAGGCAGCATTGTTTATACGATCCAGAGAAATGCCCTGATATTTTTGCATTGTTCCTTTCTTTTTTTTTAAAGCATCAAGATCAAGGAATTTCTCCATTTCAGAAAAACACCACATTAACCTTTTCAAATGTATTTGCAAATCTAAAAAACACTACATTTTCTCATTCCCTTTTATTCTTACTCTCAATTACCTTGCCAAAAGGCTTCTATTGAATATAAATTCCTTCCATAAAATCCCCACTGCCTTCCTCCCAGTAGCTAATTTGACCTGATGCTCAGGCTGCAACCGTGGGCCCCTGGGTCCTGCTAAGAAATGGTTTTTATAATAATAAAGACCTTCAAAATTATTCTGACAAATAACTGGCACTAACTAACAACTGGAAAGACTAAGCTGGCATAACCTCCACTACTGCCTTTGGTTTACTCTCCCATGACTTCATTTGGGGCAAGGTACCTTCCCATCTCAGCTTTCTCACCTATGACGCAAGGGAGTCAATGCCAATCCCCGTGTTGTTGGGAAAATGAAGGGTGAGACTGTAAGAATAACCAGCAGAGAGAAGAGAGAATCTTCCCAGTGTGCTTATTTGTTCGTGGGCTCTAAAGATGCATGGAAATCCTGACCCAGAGAGACAGGGACTTGGTGAGTTTGAGAGAGTTAGTCACGTCGCACAAGTTGGCTGGTGTTTGCAGGCAGAGATCTGGCTGACCTTGGAAAAACTCCCATTGACGGGACAGGTACTGGTAGGAATGGGTCTAGTGTCTAGCTATTAGTTTAATACTAGGACCTAATCGAAAAGAATGCATGCTAATCCCTAAGAGGAGGTACGTTGAGGCAGTACTCTACACAGGAGCTCCACTGCTGCCTCTTCCACAGAACTACCTGGAAGAAGGTATGATACAGGAAACAAGGCCAAAGAAAGATTGTTAAATGTCCTAACTACCTACAGCCCACTGACAAGTCCTTGAAACAAGCAGCGTGACCTTCCTCCAGGGACTCATCTGCCTCGATGTTACCACTTTGCTAAGGGCAAAAGGCAATCTTAGCCCGGCCCCCAGGACCACGTGAATCTATTTGAACACATCCTTCTGGAAACTTCCTTTATCTCTACCCACCAAGATATGTGTTGGCAGTCAGCCTCCAAGCATATGACCCACCGATACACATATGAAGGGTCTCAGGGCTGAGGGTTTACTAAACAGTAATAAATGACCTTTCCTAACAATTGCTTACCCCCTTGGGATCCTGGAAACCTTGCTTCCAAAACATCTGGGAGGCTTACGCTCTCCCTAACCCCTCCCAACTTGAAAGTATATACTGGGCCCCTCCTCATGACCCTGGTGCAGCACTTTCTGCCCAGGGGTCCTGTCCCTGTGCTTTAATAAAACCACCTTTTTGCACCAAAGGCACCTCAGACCTGATCTACATTCAAAGCTATAGCAGGTAAACAGAAAGCTAGATACACAGAGTGAAGAAATTAACACAGAGTGATGATTCATGTCAAAAACATTTGAGTAAGTGTCCTTATTTATTAGAAATGATCCCATATTACTGAAGATATTGATGATTACCATTTACTGAACACTGGTTATGTTCTAGTTGTGCCAGAAACTGTGCCAAGTGTATTACATGTGTGCAAATATCTCATTCAATCCTTACAATAACATTATCACTCTTATTTTAGAGATGCAACCTGAAGCAGAAATACTGAGTAACTTGTCTGAGGTCCCACCGCTAATGGTAGCATGGCCAGGATGTCCACCTGCTTTTACTACTCATCATGCTCTTCTTGCTACCAGCATCTACAGCGTTTGGCCTTAGCTACACTATTGGTTACGTGTTACACGGCTTTTAAAAATGGTGCTGTTTTTATTTTGAAGTATCATGTTCAAAATATCTATGTTGGGTTTCAATCATCTGAAACCATTAAAATAATATAGCTTCCGTTCTGGACAGGGCTCATAGAAGTGTTAAAGCTGCAAGCCAGAAGAACTCAGGTGGGTACCTTGCAGAACTGCTTATGCAATGCATAAATAGAGGACTGGAAGTCTGCATCTACCCAAGATTCAGTCCAAGTTGGCTAATATTAGAGTGCTAGTGGGGCTGACATTTGGCTGCAAAACTCCAAGTTGACAATAAGAGATCCGACTGGCAAGACAGTAACAGAGAGACGATTCCAAGGAAAGATTGGTCATCATGGAAAAGTCAAGTCCAAAGGCAGTTGGGTTTGCCTTGTGTAAGAACAACTGAATATCTGGTCATTGTAAGCAGACAGGGTAGTAGTGGAATCCTATCACCCCAAGCACCAAGTGATGATCAGTAAGTTTGCAAACCTTTGGTTTTCAAAAAGCCATCAGTAAGTTTGCAAACCTTTGGTTTTCAAAAAGCCAGTGCCATCTTCTCTACTGTGGTAGAGAAGATTCCTGCATGGTTTTCATTATTGCTTGAGTGGAAGTGAACAGCTTATAAAAGGAACCCAATGAGGATAATGGGGGTAAAGTAATGGTAATATAGTGGGGATTTAGCTATTCTAAGGTATTGAGCCAATTCAGTTCAATTCAAAAACCAATATTGTGGAGTGACAATGCTGTAATGTTACATCTTTTACGTTTCTGGGTCTAGTCATGGGAATTCTCCTAGATGATAGCATGACATTTACCTTCACACTGAATAGGCTCACATCATAATATATATCATGACCCCAGTGAAAGCATACTTAGACTTACTTTTTTTCTTTTTAAATTTAATATGATATAAGTTAAATTAATTTATATTAATTATAATAGTTATAATTAATATAATTATATAATGTAAATTAAACATGTTTTTTCTTTGCTTTTAGAAATTAGACAATGTTTTGATTGTAATAAAAATACTGTTTTCTTCTCTACGACAGAAAATACAGAAAAACGAATAAGAGAACAATTTCCTCATAGGCTATAAATGTATAGATGCACTTCCTTTCATTCTGTCCCCATGATTATATTTCACAGTAGTCATAACATATGTACAATTTTCACCTTGATTTTTCCCCCAATATTAAAGCTAAAACAGTTTCCTACATACCCAACTCTCAGTAGACATTTTAAATAACTCCATATTACCCTATTATTGCTTTTGAGAAGCATGACATACTTTATTATCCATTCCCCTTAATGTTGGAAATTCAGATTGTGCTTCTGTGCTGGATAGCAAACATTCCACGTACTAAAAAAAAAAAAAAATCCTATCATCCTACAATTTCCATTTTCATGGCCATGTTTGCATAGACACAATATAAAAAACACCAAAGAAAACTGCGACAATGCTCATGAGTTACGAAGAAAAGTCATGTAGCTACCGTCTGTCTCCACGTTCCGCACGAAATCTCAATCCATTTATCGCCGGCTGGACCAAGTCCTCCAGGGAGAATCACAAATTCTCATAGTGTTCCTCAGTGTCACATTTTGCATGTGTTATATTTTGGAGCTCCGACTTGGCTGACAGACGTGAACTAACACGTGTAGCCAAACACTCCAGGGATTACGCACGCAGCAGCGCCAGGCACACCAGTGCTTCTCCTTAGCACCACCAAGGGGATGCCCCTTTTTTATTTAGAGAGGGATTTTATTTAAATGCTATTTAGGACGAAACAGCTTTATTCTGCATTCAGAACCCTCCTCTCATTTTAACGGGGCAGATAATTTCCCTTTTCCTTTTCTAGATGTTTGCCAACTAAGGAGGGCGGCTCTCGCCAAGTCTAGAGCGTGCATCTGGCTGCAGAGTGGCCTCTTCTAACAAAACTGCAAGCATTCCGAGGAATTGCTGTTCCTAAATGCCCAGAATGGAACCATCCACCATTTGAGGTGGATGTTTACCTGCGTTGTTCTCATCTGCAGAACTAAAATTGCAATTAAATGTGAAAGGTTCCCCCCCACCTCCCCTTCCTGGTAGTAATTTCTAAACACTTTCCACCTGAAAGCCATCAAGGCAAAAGTGCCTGTGTTGTCATCCGATTCCAACTCCCACAACGCCGGAAATCCTTGTTTGAACTCGCATTTGATTTTTGCCTGTGACATTTTCTCTCCTGTTTCTTGGGCTGTAGTAACCCATGCCTGGTATAATATGGTGGCTAGCAGGCGCTCTGAAGCAGAACATCATGACATTTTGCTCTCCCCCTGGTTCTTCTTCCAACTAGGCAAGTGAGCATTAACGTCTTTGAGTCGATATTAAAGTTGAGGGATATTAAAGGGACAATAATGATCTTATGCAACACACATTTGTTGGATGTCTTTCACATATAACCACCATGTCACACAGTGAGCCACAAAGAAGAAAAAAATATTCAGTCCTCTAGGGCTCTCAATTCGGCAGATGGAAAAAATATTTAAAAAATGGGTGTGTGTATCTGCCTGTCAGTTATCTATATGTGTATGTATCCATGTATCCATCCATCCTTCTGTATCCATCCATCCTCTCTCCATCCACCTACGTATCTATCATCCATTCATCTCAATCTACGTGTCTACACAGCATGCCAAGACTAAAAGGGATTTCTGTGGATTGAACGAGAATGACTAGGAAGCTCCAGAAATCAGAAAGCATTGAGCTAAGGCATGATTTCTCTTTGAAGTGTAACAGAAACGTTAAACTTTTTAACCTTATCCTTAAATAAACCTATCAGCAAAATTTTTACTATCATCTTTGTTATTTAAATATGTTATTATAGATAGCTCTGGGTCTATTTTAGATCAAGAACCATGCCTTTCACTTCTCCAGCCCTCTCTTTTGTTCATCTAAAATTTCCTTTGCTCCAGCCAAATCTTCACGGCTCCAACTGTGCCACATACCTTCCTTTGGCTTAAAGACACAGCACTTCTGTGTGTTCTATGAATATGGATACGAATGCCATGCTCTCCTTTTCATTAGAATGTTGCAAGGATGAAGTCAAGATCCACCTAAAGCTTTCCCTGCTCACCTTGGACTACTGCACCCCCTCTCTCTGAATTGCTCCAGTATCTGAGGGCTGCCCTGGGCTGCTGACACTAGGTATATATACCCTGGTTTGTACTGCTAGCTCTTTCTACAGGTTCTGTGTCTTGCCTGTTCAACCCAACTGCAAACCCCAGGAGGTCAGAGAACAGGGCTGCTGCATCCTGGAGTTCCTCATGGCATGGAGCACACAAGCACCTCTTAGAGGACCGCCCCTAAAATCTCAAATCTGATCCCTTCTGCTGTGGATAGCAAACGAAGTAGGGGAGCTATCCCTGAAAGGCGGAGAGGAAAAGAACATCCAGGTCCTATTGCTATTTCCTTTCAATTCTAGTTTTCCATTCTTTCTGAGCTCTAGCAGCTAATTCCTTTAACACAGTCTTGCCACGGATGATGGAAACCTGACTTACTTCCTATCATCTCTAACTCCTTTGCTTCACCTCTAACACTTCATTAAAAAAAAAAAAAGTCCCTCTGAATAGATTTTCCAGATTTTCTTTTCCTTCTGCTAAGACTTTCCATAGAAACTGCTACTAAATAATCAGCTCGTAGCGGTTTGTGTAATAGATGTCATCAAAACACAACTGTGCTATGCTAACGGGGAGGAAAAGACGTTCCAAGTCACACAGACCCAGAGAGAGCAAAGGACAGTGAGTGAAGGGGGCATGGGAGAGATGTGGGTTTTCTGAATACGGTCTGTCTCAATAAACAGGAAATACTAATTATGAGGAAATGAGATAATCTCTGCATGGAAAGAGAGACCTTAATGGCATAATTGCCTCTGAGCATTTAAGGGTTCTGGAGGTAGAAAGCCTTCTTTTGTAATCAATGAGAATCTTACGTTTATTTGTAAAGCTCTCTGAATTACCTCTTGATGAAGGTACTAATTTTCTGATTATATTTTCACATAAACATTGCTCCACAAGATTAAAAAAAACAAACAAACAAACCAATCAGTTCCTAACTCATTTCTCTGTAAGTTACTTTTAAGTACAGCTTGCTGCAAATTAGGTTTTCATAGGAGAAATTTGGTTTGCCTTGCTCAATAACCCAATCTTTGGGATTACTGAAGGAAAAATTTGTTGCAAAAGAAAATGGGAAATATGTGCTATATCCCACATCTGAAGTTATTCTTGGAAATGTGATGATGAGCTAAAAGCATTTGAAAACTGCAAATCTCTTTGCAGTATTATTAATACATAAAAATGCTCTGCATCTTAAGAAGTGGAGAGGCCATGGTTTGGCTTACATTTTGCTAACTATGTGGAAAATTTATGGTTCTTGAGGGTATTTTTCAACTTATTTTCATTCAGCTTTTGAGATCATAAAACTTAAGATCTATTACAGTGTATGACTTGTGGTCTCAGTATCGTAAATGATATTACGTTTAACAAAAGCTCATTTGTAACAGATGCCCACATATTATATATTAGACTAAATATGCAAAATACATGACTATACATATTTGTGAAGAGAAGATTTCACAAACTGCATCTCAAGGAACGATCCTAGGTCGGTGAGGGTTACTCAGTTTTTGGATTATAAATGGTCTTTTTCTCTGCTCTTTTGCTGCCTCTTCATGCTGTTTAGCTACTTGAATGACATAACAGCCTTCATCAGTGGGTAGAATAGTGAAAGATGCGATAAATTTAAGCCAATCAATTCTGTTTCTTGTCAGTAGTTCTGATAAAAGAATGTGGTGTAGGAGGAGGTAAAAAATCTACCTAACACTAGCTAAAATTAAGGCTTAAATAGCGCATCCATGGATTTTACTTTGCCTAGCTAGCTACTACCACACTTTAGAATCATATTTCAGCCCATGTGTGGAGGAAAAAAGAATGTTAGCAGTTTAAACAAGTATTTCTTTTATTAAAAAATATTTTATTTATTTATTCATGACAGACAGAGAGAGGGAGGCAGAGACACAGGCAGAGGGAGAAGCAGGATCCCAGCAGGGAGCTGGATGTGGGACTCGATCCCAGGACTCCGGGATCACGACCTGAGCCAAAGGCAGATGCTCAACTGCTGAGCCACCCAAGCATCTCTAAACAAGTATTTCTAAGGAAAGGAGATGTTGTGGGTACTGAGGACAGGCTTAAGATGGGAAAGCAGGATGAAACTGAGGAACGGATTTTCAATAATCCCTTTACTTCCATTGTCACCCTCACCTCCATCTGCTTCCTTATCTCCTGGAGAATCACATAGCCATAAAACTCGGAACCACTTTATACCCACTAGAATGGCTAAAATAAAGACTAATAATACCAAGTGACAGTAGGATGGGGAGAAACCGGAACCCCCATGTTGCTAGCGGAGATGTAAAGTGGGTACAACTGCTTTTTGGAGCATGGCCCGTATCTTACACCATGACCCAGTTTCTTACCCAGAAGGTTACCAGTGGACACAGCAAGTCCACTCCTAGGCAGCAACTCACGTGAAAGGAAATCATAGGTATGCAGAGATTTATAAATGAATTTTTAAACAGCATTATTCATAATAGTTAAAAAGTGGAAAAAATCCAAAATCCCATCGATTGGCAAACAGATAAGTAAAATACACTCAGTAATATGCTCAATAACAAAATAGACTTGATAATAAAAAGGCAAAGAGTAAAGGTAATGCTACAGCACGGTGAACCTCAGAAACATGGTAGGTGGAGGAAGTCATACTGAGTCTGACTCCATTTGGAGACTGTGGAGTAAGCAGGTCAGTGGTTCCCTGGGATGGAACGCGAGTGGGTGACCGCAGTGGCCACAGAGGAACCCTCCTAGGTCATGAAACTATTCTGAAACCGGATGGCACTGATGGTGGGACAACTGTGTAAATTCACTGAACCTCACTGAACTGTGTACCCCAAATGAGGGACTGTAATGATTCGTAATACATTGCCATAAAGCTGTTAAAAAGATGCAAAACGCTGGGAGAAAGCCCTCGGTATTCGGTGATCAGGCCATTCCTGGAGGCCCTAACCCAGGTCGCAGCAGATGCAAAGCTCTGTGCTCCTGGCAGGCGCCGGTCACCAGCCAGACCTCAGGCCGCGCCGCCCGGACCCGCGGGGCGTCCGGTGTATTTCACGGGAGGTGCGACCGAGAGGGGGCTTTGCTCTGGCGCCGTGCGGCCCACCCCGGGGCCACGGTGAGGAGGGCCCTCTCTGGGACAAGTGTAACGAGACTAGTACTTCCAACTTATCGTCTCTCTCTCTCTCTCTTTTTAAAGATTTATTTATTCTGAGAGAGAGAGAGAGAGAGAGAGAGAGAGAGAGAGAGAGAGAGAGAGGCAGAGACACAGGCAGAGGGAGAAGCAGGCTCCATGCAGGAGCCCGACGTGAGACTCGATAACGGGTCTCAGGATCACACCCCGGGCTGCAGGCGGCGCTAAACCGCTGAGCCACCGGGGCTGTCCATCTCTTGTTTGTTTGTTTGTTTGTTTTTTAAAGATTTTATTTATTTATTCCTGAGAGACCCAGAGAGAGGCAGAGACACAGGCAGAGGGAGAAGCAGGCTCCCTGTGGGGAGCCGGGTGTGGGACTCGATCCCAGGACCCCGGGATCACGACCTGCGCTGAAAGCAGACGCCCAACCCCTGAGCTACCCAGGTGCCCCCATTTGTATCTCTTAAGTGTCCCGATTCTCCCGGTTGTGACATTTTGGGGTAAAAATGCTTATGCTTTCTACATGGTTCCCACAAGAGCTTCTGCATGTGTGAGGAGGAGCGGTGGTGGCGGAGCCGGGCAGGGCCGCAGGGCCGGCAGCGGGTGACCTGGGATCCCCGCGGGCTCGGGAGCCGGGCCCCCCCCCCCCCCCCCCCGCACTCAAGTCCGCCCGCGGCGTGAGCGACCTCCCGGCCCCGGGGAAGAGCCGGTGGCACAGGCGGGCCACCCGAGCGTCGCTTAGGCTCTGCCACCGCCCCCCCGCTAAGCAAAGGCGGTGTCACGAAGGGTCGCCTGGAGCCGGCGTGGAGGGCGGGTCCGAGCGGTGACACGGGGGATCCAGGACACCGGGAAAGCCCCAGCGCCCTCGGGCCTCGCGTTCAGCCACCCGAGCTGTCCCCCAGGCCTCCCGGTCCCCAGGCCCTGGGCCCAGGAAGCACAGTCACAGGACCAGCTTTCTGGGTGCCCCGGTACCAGGAGAGGAAGAGCCGAGGCGGCCGGTCGGCTAAGTCTTTCCAAGTTTATTCATTAATATAACTACCACAGGAATGATTCTGTCAAGTTGTCTTCTACTCCTTTCCCTCTGGCTGTTGTTCCAAAACCTTAATGCCAGAAGAGGAAGGCCCGGCCAGGAAAAGGTAGTGGGGAATCTGAGGGCAATCGGAAACCTCCGTCAGCCGGTAATGATTCCCAGATAATGAAAACTTTTTTTTTTTTTTAATTAAGGTAAATTTTCAAGGGCTGCATTAGCGGTTCAATGTTGCATATTTACATGGCAAAACCTCAATTACCTTGACATAATGAGGTGCTGTGTTAAGTAACCTTAGTATAATGATGTGCATATAGAATGTACAAAATTTCATTTAATTTTTAGAATTAGTATACCTTACGGTCAAATGACACTCCCCTCCATTATTGTTGGATCCTTATTGGAATTATTAAATATATATATGTGTGCATATATACATATATACACACACATACTATGTTTTATATCCATGATGTAATATTTGGAATTCCAAATATTATATAGTATACAATATATATTCTTCCTAAATATATATGTGTGCATATATATATACTTCCAATATATATAGTATATACAATTCTTAAAAATATTTCGTTTATTTATTCATGAGAGACAGAGAGAGAGAGAGGCAGAGACACAGGCAGAGGGAGAAGCAGGCTCGATGCAGGGCGCCCCATGTGGGACTCGATCCCGGGACTCCAGGATCATGCCCTGAGCTGAAGGTAGACAATCAACTGCTGAGCCACCCAGGGATCCCCTAGTATATAAAAATATTTAGGAAGAATTCTAAATATTATATATAATATCTATTATGCATCACATATATGACCTATATATGTCTAATATATGTCCAATATATATACATGAACACATTTTCTCTTCTCTTGCCTAAGTGTAGCTGGCCGAGTGCCCTCAAATTTTTCCTGGCTATTTGGAGCACTGCATAGTGCAGGGGTCATGCTCTACAAAGACAGTCTGTCCTTGGGCCACAGTGCCGCCACAGGAGGTGGCTGAGGACTGCACCCAGGCCCCAGCAACATCCCAGTAGGCTTTGCTCTTTTCAATAAATACTCAGGAGCCACCTTTTGTCATTGTCTCATGCACTGAAAGCAAGGGCTGACCACACCAGCTACCTAAAAGTTCCAGCTAATGGAGGGGTTCACAGTAAAAAAAAATAATCCTCGGAGGGGGGGCGGTGGGTGGTGAACAACTTTCAGTGTTCTCTCTGCCTCGGTTGGCGGTGACTGACAAAGCCCGAGGGCAGAGAGTCCTTAAGACGGAGTCATTAGCTGCGGATGGCGCTGGTGTGTGAACGGGGCCCAGCAGGCTGTGCTGTGGTGAGCTCAGCACCTCTGCTGTAAACTATCTTACCAAGACAGGTAAAGAGGTGATATTTCCGGGGGTGGATGATTCTTTGGGGATTAGAGCACTTAATCTGTGATAAAGTAGGACACTTCCTTCAGGTTTTGAAGGCATATGAACTGCACCTTCTTGAATATCTGTCACCTCTACTCTATCTGGTGATTCTTGAATATCTGTCACCTCTACTCTATCTGGTGAACCCCTACACATCCTTCAACATTTCAAGACCAAGTTCAAATATTACTTTCGTGAAAGATGAAACTTCTACCAACACCCTTGTCAGTCATCCCTGTCACCTCCTGTACTGAGCGACAGCTAGGTGCTTACATGTTTCCTTTAGGCCAAAATCTTTCTTCTTGAAGGCAGAAATCAGCCTTATTCTCTTTGTATTCCTAGCATGGAGTATATTTGAAAGTGACTCACCACTAAACCACACCAGACCCAGACGGAGAAATCTCAAAACAAATAATAGTCACAGACCTTTGAATGACAGTACCAAATTAGTTATGCTCCAAGAAAAAAAAATCTGTTTAGTATACTGTATAAAAAACAAAGTAGGGGGCAGCCGCCGCCTGCAGCCCTGGGTGTGATCCTGGAGACCCTGGATGGAGTCCCACGTCAGGCTCTCTGTATGATGCCTGCTTCTCCCTCTGCCTCTCTCTCTCTCTCTCCCTCTCTCTCTATGAAAAAATAAATAAAATCTTAAAAAAAGAACAAAAAAAACAAAGTAGGGTATATTTGTCTTGTGTAAGGTTTGTAAGCCTGTTGATCAAATTTATGAGCTCGAGACAAAAAAAGCAAAAAGGAAGAACAATGATTTCTAAAAAATAGACATTAGACTATCAAATAGAAAAGTAATATTCCCACTTGTCAATATAATTCATTATAATTTATAAGCCTCCAGTGAAAATCAGGCAATAAACAGTGATTTAGTATTTGGTAGAAAATAGAGCTTAATATTCAATTGTCACTGAACTCATTACCTACATATAATGTCATTCATACAGTGAGGAATTACTCATTTTTCCTTCAAGATAATTGTAACATCAAGCTGGACACAAAACCTATATACAATGAAAAATTGGTAATTTATTCTTACACTGCCCTAGAATGATGAGCTTATAGAGCATATCATTAATTAGTTAATACGTTATTCACATAGTAGACACTTGGTATCTGTAAAATGCGTAATTAATGATGAAAATGCCACAATGTTATTATCATACCTATTGATTACATCATTCTTTTTCCCACCTGGGCTTAAATTAAATCTTCCTGAAATCCTTGGTTCAGTCTTTACTGGATTCAAGTAAGTTTAAATTTTTGATGAAGAATTTAAATGCCAAAGTTCCCTTCCAATAAAAGAAAAATGATTGTTTGACACAGAAGAATTCTAACCTCAACTTTTAAAGGAATTTACCAACATTGTTTCAGGCAAAATGCCTCAACTGTTGAAATCTCTTATTTTAATTCTTTGAGATGAAAGTGGCTTCCTTTCCCCAGTATTTCTTGTTTTTATTTAGGTTTAATCTCTCCTTTTACCAGGATTCATAAAGAATGATATTTATATCTCATGAACATGGACAGAACATGTTGAAGATTCCCTGAGGGAAAACTATGAGCAGAGGTAAAAATCACTGCAGGATCCTTAGCTCCTTAACTGCAGTGTCTCTTAGGAAAATGTCACGTATGAGAAATGCTAATTAAGGAGGCTGGGAGAAAAAGGGACGCTACCTTTCCAAACACAACATTTAAAAAACAAGTATTATTAACATGGTGGTTTTATGAAGCACTTGAATCTTACATAAGTAAGGCTTATTTTTTGTTTCCTAAAAAAAGACCGCATTTGGGCAAACCAAAAACTGAATAATTTAAATTGTGAATTTGAGAGGAAAAAAAAATTTGCATTTAGCTAGGAATTTAATAAAATGCAACTTTTCAAACACTTTTTTCTTTCTATTTTGTAATAATTTACATGGCTATTTGCAAAAGCTCTAGTCATGTAGAAGCTGAAAAAGACGGGCTTCATTTAAAAATAGTAACAGTGTACTCATTTATGAGGATTTTTGTAGGGAGAAAAGGTTTTATAAACTATTCATTTCAATATAAAAGGGTTTAAATTCAAGAATGTTTAAAGCTAGTATTTGAATTTACTCCTTGGAATGGCCTCATGGCTAATATCTTGTCTATATGCAAGGTCAAACAGATGTATACCTCTGGTTAATTTGGACTGACTGCCAAGCAATTTATTAGGAAGCTGGGGAATCTGAACAATCATGGAAGACAACAAAATGAATGGGCTTTGTCTGATTAGTTCAGTTTACTTGATGATTAAATCTTCATGCTCGCAGAAAATTCACTGGACTTCCAAATGAGACAGACAGACACGCTATGACATACTTACTATTTAGAACCCTACCTTAATTAAATGAAAAAAAAAATCAATTTCCAAAAGGTCAGCATTAAGCGTCCTTTGTTGCTTATGTCTTTGCTGAATTATATCTCAGGAAATAGAAAAGGTTCTTGTTACCATAAATCCGGATCTACTGTCATATTCCCCACAATTGGAGACTTTTGGGAAGATGCATAATTGGGCATTAAACATAAGAAATTTCAAGTGCCTGGTTTTTCTTTAGCAAATACTCCTTTTCCAAATGCTCAGTTTGATCTTTTTTTTTTTTTTTTAAAGATTTATTTATTTATTTATGATAGACATAGAGAGAGAGAGAGAGAGAGAGAGAGAGGCAGAGACACAGGAGGAGGGAGAAGCAGGCTCCATGCCGGGAGCCCGACGTGGGACTCAATCCCGGGACTCCAGGATCGCGCCCTGGGCCAAAGGCAGGCGCTAAACCGCTGAGCCACCCAGGGATCCCCCTCAGTTTGATCTTTGATTAAAATTTAGGCGAGGCACCTGAGTGGCTCAGTTAGTTAAGCATCTGACTCTTGATTTCAGTGCAAGTCTGGATCTCAGGGTCATGAATTTGAGCCTTGTGTTGGGCTCCATGCTGAGCATTGAGCCTACTTAAAAAAAAAAAATAGGCAGAAGGCCTCCTTTGGAGGCTCGTAAGTTATTTTCCACAAAATGGAGTTAATGGATACCAAAGAAGCAGGAAAACCAAAGATGCTCTCCAACTCTCTTCTGCCCTGCCTGCTGATACTTCCATTTGCACAGCACCCAGGCCAGCCAAGACCTAACCTTACACAGAATAAGGGAACAATGTTAACCAAGCATGGAGCTCTACTACTTTTGCTTCTTAAAGTGCAAAACACAAAAGGAAGAAAACTTGTGAAGGAACCACAGCAGGTTTTCTAAAAGTTGGTGCCTGTGCCCTTGATAGAACTGTTAACAGTCCTACAGTTTCAGGTCCCTGCTGGCAGCCTCTATTCTGAGGGTCATGTCGCAGTGCGAGACCCCAACGGTACAGCCTGGGGTATGCAGTTATTCATCAGAAATATCACATTACTTGATGGGATGAGCACTGGGTGTTATGCTATATGTTGGCAAATTGAACTCCAATTTAAAAAAAAAAAGAAATATCACATTCAGGGTTGGCTGTGTCAGTGATGCTAGCTTGTGTGGGGAAGACACACAGAGTTAGGAAAGGGCAGGGTCAGGCATGACCACCTCTGCTTGGAGGAGCTACAGAGGGTTTCCCGGTGTAGGAGAAAGGCTTTCAGGGATGAGCTGAGTTTTCCAACTAGAAGACTAAGGGAAGGGAATTCCAGGCAGAGGAAATAGCATGCAAGACAGCAGAGATGTGCAAGAACATAAGAACATGACATGTCTGTTTATGGTTTTAAGATCTGACTTATGGTTGGCAAGGAAGAATCAGATGTGTGAGTGGCAGGGCAAGAAATCATGAAGGTGGGCTGCAGCCAGATGTGAGGGTATTCTAAAGGCACTTGGTCTTCCAACCTAATTAGACATTACGTGTAAAGTGCTTCAAATAATGCCTGGCACCTAGTGCGGGCTCAGAAAATATGGGCTGTTTTTATTATGCCTAAATCTTTGGGAAACCCATTAAGGTTTTAAAGAAGGGAAAAGGATGAGATCGGAACTGGTGAAATCAGAGATCAGTACTACTTAGCATGATAATTTTGATGTCAATACCGAGACTGGATTGGAGTAAGGAGATACTGTCCGTAGGCGAGTACACTGAAATAATTTGAGTGAGGACGAGTGCCAGGAATTAAGGCTTGTTCACTTACTCTATCCCCCGTCCAGTGTAGTGGCTGCATGTAGTAGGTACTCAACAAACAGCCACTGAATGAATAAATGAATGGCAACGGGAGGAGGGAGCAGATCTGAGAATTATCTGGGCGGCAGGAAGGGCAGGGATGGTGAGTATTGGATGTAGGTGGTGAAGGAGAGGGAGGCTTTTTAAGGATGACTCCAGAAAATCGGGCTTGGGAGAAGGGTGTTGCAGGAAGGAGGGGGAACGGGTTTGGCGGGGAAGGCAAGGCTCTGCGAGTACTACTCTTTACACAGCAGCTGCGGGGCTCAGCCTCTCCTGAGTGCTGATAAAAAGAGGCCAAAGGAGGGCAAAGGATCCTCACCCAGGCACTGTGCTCCATGCTTTCCTTATCTGGTTTATCGCCCACCGACCCTTTGTGAGTTTGGTGTTGTTATCCCTGTTTACGGGGTTGAGGGTGGAGGGTGGCAGTGCAGGAAACCGAGGCTTAGGGTGGCATATAAACTATGGGGCAGCGCCCTGATTAGACACACACACACACACACACACACAGCACATGCCCTCCTGCCACAAAGCCTGTGCAACCATCACGCCATTATACTGCCTCCCCTGTTCACATGAACATTTGGAATGAAATATATTCCAGAGGAGAAGAAAGGCAGATTCCACATTCCACAGAAACTCATGGCTGGGGAGGGGAGATGTTCTGCAAAGAAACCAAAGCATAAGTTCCGTTAACTTTTTGCCTCATTCATACTCCCAACCTGTCTTCCTCATTCATAGAGTTATCCTGAGGAACCAAAAAAGATGTGAAAATCTTCTGAAAAATCAACTATTCTATGAAAACAAGGTGGTATAAAAAAAAAAACCCAACAAGAGGAAAGTCTGTTCAGATTCTTGTTTTAAGGAATTCTAGAAAAGTGCAAAAGGCGTTAGGGGCTGGATGCTGTATTAGGACCATCTTGACTGGCAAAGGCATCTTTCACCCACGGTTTCAGAGAGCTTGTGGAGCTTTTTTTCCCCCTGTCTTTATGGGTGGATTTTCCTAAAACTTGAAAATCTGGATTTGAAGTATAGGAAAAATGAATTTTGCCTTCCAAAGTCACACAGCTCAACTTTCCTGCTTTCAATCCTTTTTCAAAGAAGCATGGTTGGGATCCCTGGGTGGCGCAGCGGTTTGGTGCCTGCCTTTGGCCCAGGGCACGATCCTGGAGACCCGGGATCGAATCCCACGTCGGGCTCCCGGTGCATGGAGCCTGCTTCTCCCTCTGCCTGTGTCTCTGGCTCTGTCTCTGCCTGTGTCTCTGGCTCTGTCTCTCCTTCTATCTCTCAAGAATAAATAAATAAAATCTTAAAAAAAATTAAAAAAAAAAAAAAAGAAGCATGGTTCTTGAATAAGCCTAAATTAACGCCATTTGTATCTGCAAAATTCCCTTGGGGATGGGTGGGGTGGTCGCTGGATGGGGAGCAAGTGGCCTTTGGGCAAGATGTGTTTTCTCCTTGCTCTGGGCAAAGCTTCTGAATGCCACCGAGGCCCCCTAGAGAGTGCAATGATGTGTCCCTGGTCTCATCATGATGGGAGCGTGCTCATGGCCCAACACCTGGGATGAGGAGCACTGTCTGTCACTGAGACTTACATTGCTTTTACACTCTTCAAAAGGCTGGCTCCTCCTGCAGACTCAGGACTTGGCTTAGATGTCGCCCCATCAGGGAGGCCTTTCATGGCCACCCCCATAAGTAGGTCCTTCCTCTACTCCTGGGTACAGCATTCTGTTCGTTTCTCACATGGCTCCTTTTAGAATTTATATTTACTTATGTGCTTCTCTGTCGTCTCCCTCGAAAACTGGAATATAGGCCCTGTGAGGGCAGGGAGCATGACTACTTTGAGATTCAGGGCAGCACCTAGCATGCGGTGGTCATGGGGTAGGCTGTCAGAACCTATTTGTTGGTCTCATGAACAGATGATGCTAGCCCAGGGATGGTAAGACAAGGGACAGGCAGACGGAGGGCGACTCAGCACCCCGGGGGATCCTGTTCCACAGTTAGGCTGAGTCATAATCCGGGACCAGGAATGACGCGATGGGTTTGCTCAGTTGTGGACTGAGGCCATCTCTCTGATCTCCTCAGCAAGACATGCCAACCAAACTGGTCCACATGCAAGCCCCAGAGGAGAAGCACACAAACATCACTACTCCTCAACCTTGGAGTAGTTTCCTTGCTCTCCTAATTAAATATGTATGGCATATAAAAATAATTGTGCAGACAGAAGGACTCACAGTTGCTCAAAGTAGACCAGGAAAGTGTTTGAACCATTCAGTGGGTGGTGTGATTGCCAGGGGAATCAGGAATGTGCCAGGGGTGGGAAGAGAAACTACTCCAGGAAATGGTACTGTAGGAAACAATCTACATATTTTAAGGCATGAGAGGTGCTTTAACTGCATTTGTTCCCTTGCATTTCTACCACTGAAATAAATTGTGAAGCCTTAAAACGAGTAGATGATATGTAGTGATATGGCTAGGAGGCCATATAAAACTAGTTTACAGGCCAGGCTTTATGCATAATTTATCACATCAGATCCTTACAACCTGTATGGAAAGTGATATTATTCCCTAGTTTACAAATGAGGAAACAGGTTTAGGGAGGTTATGCAAGCAACTGAGTCTGTTAGATTTCCACACTTGCACTTTCTTTACCCTCGGAGCCAAAGCCAGGTGACGCTTTAGAATATAACTCTAAGTTCCATATTGCAATGGCTTTTCTTACATATTTCTGACATACTGTTTAGATACCAGGGATACATTTCTGATGACACAATAGCTTTGCAGAAATGGTGGCTGAAAAGCGAGTGGGTGCATTTTCCACTTGGAAATAGGATTAGGGCAATGGTGGTTTTACTTAACTAAAAATGGTGGTCAGTAAAGATTTCACCTATTTCCCACTGAATGACTTTATCCTACTAAACAGTTTTTGTCTTTTAGAAACAATTTCTTTACAAACTCCCTCCTTGCAAAATACTTATCTTTCAGTAAATACCTTCTCTGACAATTCTAAAGATAGGTTTGCGGATTCTACATCCTTGCTATAGTTGTCAAGAGAGGTGAAATACGCAGTGGCCATATTTATAGTACCTGAACCTGTTCTCCTGGTGTTGCATTTTGCTGATCTGCTCATCCCGAAGGGCTTCAGTGCCTTAAATATCCCCACACGTCATTTATTGCTGGCTTAATGTGTGCTGATTCATCAATTTTTGAAAGTAGAAGCATATTTTGGAACACATTTAATTTTCTGGTGTTGAAAATTATCACTTCTGGTTCTTCACCCAAACAATATGAAATACCTGGTATAAATCTACATGAAGAAAATACATGAAGGTTAAAATAATCTGGTTTTCTTCCCCCATAATCCTACCCATATCTAATTTGTAGCATTCCATTGGCTCAAAAGCTAGGACTGCTTACGTAAATATATAATTGGTATGAAAAGTCTGGGAAGGGGGTGGTGAGGAATTCAAAACAGGCCCTTAGCCCATGACTTTATTTTAGAGACTACAGGACTTCAGATATTTTTGAACTGCGAAATGCCTTTGCTGTCTTTCCCATCTTCTCTTTACAGTTGGCATTGTCATATGAACCTGGTATCCCTTTCAAATTAGTCTGTTGTTTGGGATCCTTAGCTATGGGGAGTGTCAACTTTGCTCCTTCGGGACAAACTGGCTGACACTGTGTTTCTCCAAAAACACAGACCTGTTCTCTAAAGTCCAGGATGGGGCTTTGGGCCACTGACATCCTGACCTTTGGGGACAGTCTGCTCTTCGCTGGGTCTCAATATGCTTATCTGAATCATGGGGTGTCCTCTAAGAGGAAGGCTGCCAACACAAAACATTCCTCGGTGAATGATGTCCTGTGATGTGCATCTATCAGCAGTTAGGAATATATGTGAGGCCTGATCCACTATGGCTTAACAAATAATTTCTATTTTTATGATGTATACACAGTGTATCTATGAATAATCTACCACAGTTACGCATACAAGCCATACAATCATTAATGTTATCGATTCTCCCTATGTTTGAAGCAGTTTTTAGTAACAGAATGAATCTGCTTTGATGCAAGGCTGACCTGAGTTTGAGTCCTACCTCCAACGTTCAGAGGCTGGACCTCAGGGAAGGTATCCACCTTTCCCAACTTCTGTTTCTGCATCTGTGAAATGGAGGTGATGATAATACCCCCTTCACAGAGCTACTGGAAGCATTTAGTGTGTTTATGATATGCATGTAAACTGATATACGAAAATGTGATGATTTGTGTGTGTGCATGTACATGTGTGCATGTGTTTGGTGCAGGATTAATAAATACCGTCCTTTCCTTATGCTTTATTATTTAATATGACTGTGAGGACAGTGGTCAGTGCAATTATTTGCTTCTTCACTCTAGAGGCTACTTGGGGTTGAGTCATGTAACATGAGGAAGGGGGGGAGGGTACCCACAGGCAGATACTGAGTAATCTCTGAGCTTGAGAGGACAGATGATTGCAACTCGCTAGGGACAAAAAGGAAAAGACAAAACAACAGTTATTAATGCATATTTTCTTCTATGTCTAGAAACATCATTAGGATGGCACATTATCAAAGAAAAATTCTATTTAACACAAAGAACACGATATGACATGAGTATTTACTTTGACAGAGTCCTACCTAATGAGAGGAAAGGTAGCACAATTATTCCACAAACATTTGTTAAAATATCAACTGTATGAGAAAGCCACACAATGGAGATACAGTGAGTCCAGAGACCTCACCTCTGCATGCAATGGGTTCCTCATCTAATGCGGAAGCATGGGTGTACATCAGAGATCACCCTGCCAGGCTGTGATTGGTCCTATATTGAAAGACGACCTGCCATGGGAGCACCGAATACAGAGCTGTGTTCTGAGAGGACCAAGGACATTTTTCAAGGAGGTAAGGGTGTTTTAAGTGAGCTGTGGGAGGAGGACGTCCACAGGGAAAAGGGGCGCGTGTAAAGTACTGCAGCCTGATGCAACTGCACGCATTAGGAACGGGCTATGGTGTGAGCAAGGCTGAGGGAACTGCGGACATCCTGATGTCGCTGAAGCGTGGTGATCTCAGCAGTGGGGGGATAGGGTGACACTGCAGGGAGCCTCCAGCCTCAAAGAAGGAGAGAAGAACAGATGGATCTTGGAGAGGGGACAGGGGATGGCCCCCGAGCACAGACAGAGAGGCCAGCTTTGGAGAGGAGGGACACATGTTTCTCCGAGCAGGTAAGTCTAGGTGTCACCTGGGTGTGTCCAGAGGTGGAGAAACAGCAAGTTCTTTCTTTCTTAGACCACTCTATTGGAGCATGGGGGACAGACAACACGCTGTGCTCACTTAATGTCTATAACTTGAGGACCTTGGAGAGAAGCACACACTTGTGAGACCGTCACCACGATCTACGCCACAAACCTGTCCGTGGCCTCCAGGAGCTGCCTCCCACCCGCGGGCAGGAAGTTCCAGGCCTGCCGCCCTCCCGCTCCTGGTGTGGTGAGAGGGCAGCGCCGCCCATCGGGGGCATGGGGCGGACCAGCGCAGGTGGTCAGGTGCACAACCGAGAGCTTCAAGAGCTGTTTGTGGGGCTCTGTACACGTGACAGGCGGGATGGCGTGGCCTCTGATCCCAAGGTTGAGGGCACGGGTGAGGACAGCACACGTTAAAAACAGAGAGTCAAACGAACGGTTCACGACATAAGAGTGTGCAAAGGGAAACACATACAGACACATGTGCAGCTACGTTTTGTATAATACACTACAGTGCTTTCCCTTCCTGATGTTAAAAAAAAATATCGTAGCCCGCCTACGTGACAATAGTCACACTTTCAGTTGTATCCACATTCCTGACCGTGTTTGGTGCGCAGACAGATTTGGGCAGTTTTAGTAATTCACTGGGCTCCCCATCTTCTCCCTGCAGCCACCCCCACCCCCACCCTCCCCAAGGCCTGAGAAAGCAAGCCCTGGCATCAGGGAAAACGCAGAGTCCAGGGCAGGAGAGAGTGGCTGGATTGCACAAGCCCCGTGAGAGGAGAAGCCGGCCCTTGGACAGAAGCCGGGAAGCTCCTGTGAGCGGTGCTCTGGGGAGGGGGTAGAAGCACGGTGTGAGGTTGGGCTCTGCGTCTTCACGCTTTGCTGGGGAATCTGGGCCTCACTGCACCGGCTGGGGAACACCGTGATGCCGGGCCTGGGCTCTTGGGCGCTTCTCCCCGTCTCCCTGCGGGAGGCGACGCTTCGGAGACGCCTGCTTCCCGAGGGGTAAGCGAGGAACACACGTTACCCAATTATAGTAGAAGGGCTTCCAGCTTCTTGTAGGGTTACCGCGTCTTTCTGGGATCTCCGGCAAGTGAATAAATGCTCTCTCTTTGCTAAGAGAGCTGGGTCTAGCTTGTGGTGATAACATTTTGCTGAAGACATTCTCGTTCTCGTGAATTAATTTGGTTTCTGAGGAAAATAAGGGCTGGGTTCTAGAAGAGTTTTGGGGTCTAACGTCAGGACTCCTAACATGACAAGTGAGAACGGACAGTGATGGGAGCTCGAGCTACCAAAACAACTTCAATACAACATTCACAAATGTGAGGGCGTCAGAGCCCAAGGCTTCAGAGAGAAATATTTTGAAAATTCTCCCCGGGTTCTGGCAAGAACAGCAAATCCTGATTTTAATCCTTTATGAAAATAAGAAAAGACTAACAATTTAAAACCTGGGCATTAATCAACTATTTAATAATGCCAACAAATGAATCGAGTTCTACTGTAATTCACTGTGGGAAGATTAGAGAAGTCTAAGAGCTACAAAGAAGCCATTATGAACAGTTTATAGCGATTGAACACACGAGCCAGTGATTAATAATGAATCAAAAGTAAAGCTATGAATGACAACAAACAGAAAGGACTTGTTAGATTAAGAATTTTATCAGAAAAGTATAATTTGGATGTTGATTCAGTGTTTTCAGTGGCAACAACAGGAAAAGTAAATCTTTTATGCAATGCGTTGTAGTTGATCAAAATCAGATTGATAATGTTCGAGACAACATTTAGATCAATATAGCCCAGGAGACGTAAACGTTACAGGCTGTGTGGTCTTCTAAGCAACTGACACTTATATATTTGATTTTTCTTAAAATCAGTGTAAGTAAGATGGAAAATAGAGCCTTAATATTTTGGATTTTCTGTAGGGAGACTTTTCAGTCTCACTTCTATTTAGGCAACATACTGACATCTTGCTTTGTGACAGAAACATTTTCAAATCCGTATTTTTGGCTCATATTTT
Organism: Vulpes lagopus; assembly: GCF_018345385.1. Lineage (NCBI taxonomy): Eukaryota > Metazoa > Chordata > Mammalia > Carnivora > Canidae > Vulpes > Vulpes lagopus. The sequence continues at coordinate 26,020,451 of NC_054846.1, read as the reverse complement.
CTTTATTACACGGAAAATAATTTATTGCACAGAGCAGCAAAAGCTAAAATTGAATTGATTTTATAAGCTGCAATAAGTACAGCTCTCAGAAACAAATGCAAATGGAATGAACAGTTCATACCATATGTTTCTCGTAGGCTACTCACGTTTTCCCTCATTCCAAGATGATTTTGAAAACCTGTGCCGTTAATGTATGCATGCCATTTCTGCAGTCTTGTAGATTCAAACACCTATGATTTTTCTCAGTCTTGAGCATCCTAATACACTGGATGCTGAACACATGGAAATATATTCCATGAACAAAGGAATTTGAAAGGGACCTGGGATTTCTCATGGTATGCAAAAGCTGTCCTGTGGCAGCTCTTCACATAAATGCCAAACCGAGAGCCTCTGAATTTTAAGAGAAGGTGCTCTGCTTTAGTTTCAGTAAGTTTGACCCTTTGTTATCTCTGCTCCTTAGATACAAGCACACCTTGTGCCCACTGAACGAATGCTAATGTTTTAATTAAACCTTGATAACGAAGCGTACAACAGCGCTCAGTTAAGACACGTGCAAAATTAGAAGGGGAGAAAAAGCGCAGGATGCTGTGGGCCTGTCAGGGAAGAGAGCCACACTGCTAACGGTGCACGGAAAGCCTTCCTCAAACAGCTATTCCACTAGAGGCCCTCAAAACAAAAATTGATCTCATTTTCCTTTCAGTGACATGAGTTTACTTACTTCTTTCTCTTTTTTCCCCCCAGAGGTGAAGGGGTGATGAAACAGAGTGGTTTTAGGTCCATAAAAGGGTTACTGACAGATCTGTGGAAACCTGACTCACTTCCTGGTTTATCCCGTTTCCAACCCCTCTCATCTCCAGGGTCAGCTTAGGTGGGAAGGACCCTGTATCTTCACACTGGAGTCTCCTTAAATTCCTAGAGCTACGGTCAGTTCTCAGTAACATTAAGACAGCTTCTCTTTCAGGGGCACCTAAGAGGGTTCAGTGGTTGAGCATCTGCCTTTGGCTCAGGTCATGATCCCGGGGTCCTGGGATCAAGTCTCACTTCTGGGTTGCCACAGGGAGCCTGTTTTTCCCTTTGCCTGTGTGTTTGCCTCTCTCTGTGTCCCTCATGAATAAATAAATAAAATCTTAAAAAAAAAAAAAAAAAGAAGATGGCTTCTCTTTTAGAGTTTATGCTATCTCAGGATCCTAGCTCTTAGTGGGGATGTTGTTAATACAGTTGGATCAGGCTCAATATCTTGATTTTGGCATTTCTCTTATCAATTTTCTGGGAGGGCCTTCTGGGAGCCCAATTTCTGGTATAAAGGGAAATGAATTTAGCGTCTTTGGAAAAGACTTGCTTGTTATTCTAACGGTTCCCATGTGGCTCTGTATCGTGTGGAGGATCTGATGGTTGCTTATGGGGGAGAGAGAGAACACTTCCCCATCTTTAGCAAATGACCAAAGATCCACTGTGATGGTGGAGTTCACATGACCAATTAACAATGTTTGAAAAAAATGTCTGCCCAGCTGTTGATCTCATCAGGAGGGAAAAAACCAAACACACCCCACAATAATCATCTTAGGAAAGAGCATAATTAGTTTTGATTCTAAGACAGCATATAAAAGTTCTACAGAAATTTCTAGTTGGAAGATATTCATAAAATACTTAGAGCTGGCACAAACTCTGGTGATTACCAGAAGAAAAAGTTTTTAAGTCCGTGAAAACTGAGATTCAGGGGGTGACGTGTTCAAGGTCACCCGGAGTTAACAGAAAAGCCAGGAGTGAATCGTGGGGCTTCCTAGTTTTGATATGCTGCCCCTTTTTGCTGCGAATCACAGGGTCTGAGATTCATACTTTGAAAAAGAATGACACGAGGGAACACTGTCATTTGGGGGTTACCTTTCTACTGTGACAGGTGATTTAAAAAATCCTGACTGGGATCCCTGGGTGGCGCAGTGGTTTGGCACCTGCCTTTGGCCCAGGGCGCGATCCTGGAGACCCGGGATCGAATCCCATGTCGGGCTCCCGGTGCATGGAGCCTGCTTCTCCCTCTGCCTGTGTCTCTGCCTCTCTCTCTCTCTCTCTGTGTGACTATCATAAAAAAAAAAAAAAAAAATCCTGACCTTTCTGTTTCCACATTTTAAAATGCTATTACTATCTTAAAACTCATTTTCTTTTGTTTCTTTTTTTTTAATCCAGTAATAATTTTTGAGAGACAAATTTGCTGTATCCATTTCTAAAGGTTAAGAGTTGGTGTCACTTCTCTTTTGTTCTAAATTGTTGGAGCCATCCCTGTGCGTAATAAGATTTTGGTGTGGTTACACTGATGTTAAAGTTTCCTTTTTTGTGAAGTAAAATCGATTGATGACTCGACCTTGACATGGTGTAAGAGCCCAGACTCTGGGGTCCGTTGGACTGAGTTCGGACTCCGTCCTGCCACTTCCCAACAGCTTTTGTGTGGGACAGTTACTAGAACCCTCTTCATTTCAGTCTTCTCATCTGTAAAGTGGGAGTAATAATAAGTCTTATCTTAAAGGAATGTTTGGATGAGAACCAAATGAGCCAATCCATGCAATGCAAGCTAATGGGACCAGCACAGAGTAAGCACTCAACCCAGGAGGCGAGTGTTCTTGTTACTGTTGTTAGAAATGAAAAATCGATATTTTTATGTAATTGTTGTTTATTTTAGTAGTGGGAACTCAGCATCACAACTAGGAGAATGGAGAATTTCATCATTAAAACTGAACAGACATTTTTTTACGCAAAATCCTTTGCTCGAATAATGTCATTTAGTAATGACTGACTTTTAGATATTGGGGAAGTGGATTAATAGGAGCAAATGTAGCAGTCTGAAAACCTGATTATTGAAAGGAAAAAACAACCAACTGAAGAGCATAGGCTGTCACTCTCAAGCATGACTCAGTAAGGTGCATCCCCTTCTCTCCCTCTCCTCACCCAAAACTGTTCAGCTCATCGTACATCTTACACACAGTAATACACCCTCAAAGCTCATTTGGAGTCCTGAAATGTGCAAAGTGAGCATTTTGATGGGAGTGTGTTCCTAAAGAACTTACTCTGGCCACCGTATAAAATAATAAACCTTGACCACAGATAGCTGCATTGAATGACCCAAAACAGTCCCTAAGTGAAAACCCAGAACGTTCAACACGACCTCTAATCCAACATGTTTGCGCTCCACCACGCAGTCTGAACCCCGTTCATGTCACTGGGGCTTTTCACCGACTCGTAGGTCCTTGACTTCTCTGTGCCTGGGAGACCCTGATCCCAGAGAGAGGCCTTTTTACGTCCTGAGCCATTCCAGTCTTGCCCTGTGTAATGAAACTTTCATGTTCTGTGAGCGGAGTTCACCCTCTCATCCTATTAGTCGATGCTTATTAACCATAATGACCATGATAAAGAGGCTCTGTCCTCTCTCACCTGAGAAGAACAAAACAGCTGGATTTTCCTGCAGCTCCACAGGACCCCAGCCTCTGTGACCTCTGCTGCTAATGGGCTCTCCACAGGCAACATGCAGGAGGCACCAGCTGTGCAAATTAAGAGCCCTGATGTTGAGGCTGTAAACCCTAAATGGCTCTGCATATGGGCCAGGTGAAACACTTCTAGCCCTCATGCCTGGTTAGCTGGGTATCTGGGTTAGTCTGATTTTTTTTTTTTTTAAGATTTTAATTATTTATTTATTTGAGAGAGAGGGGCAGAGAGAGCACAACCAGGGGGAGGGCTGGAGCAGGAGGGCCAAGAAGACTCCATGCTGAGTGGGAGGCCCCATGTGGGGCTGGATCCCAGGACCCTGAGATCATGACCCAAGCCGAAGTCAGACACTTCACTGCCTGAGCCACCCAGGCGCCCCCTAGGGCAGCACACTTTTATCCCCCTTCTGGGGTACATGAACATCACTTGTTAATGTTTTTTTCTAAAGGAGAGACTGAACAAAGTGTGCTGGTTGTATAGGTGCCTGTGTCAGGAGGAGGAGGGGAAAGGGCGTTCCCTCATATGAATGACATCTGTTACTCTGCATGTCAACCTGGTTGACAGATAAACCAAACATGGTTGTTTTCTCACATCAGCTAGGGGCTGCTGACAACTAACTAGAATAGAAATAAACTGGTACATCAGCAAGTGAGGGATTGCATGGTAAGGATGCACCTGGGGAACTTGCTGGGGTAGGGGGATCGTCTACATATGTCAGTGAATTCTTTTTCCCCGGTCATCTTGATCAAAAGTTAACCATAATGTGGATGATACAAAAGGGCTGGATAGATATCTGTGACTATATTGCATTACTGACCTAGTGGCTTGCATTGCAGTAGATTTATCTTAAATATAAAAATGGGTCTATATTTTTGGAGGGAGCCTGGGAGCACGCTGAGGCTCACGCCATCAGTGTTGTCCGCTTCAGTACCCATAAAAGCCAGTATCTTTCCCCAGACTCTGTGTTGCTCAAAGGAAGCAATCATCCTATCCTTAGTGCTTCCCTACTAGGACCTGCCCCTGTGGCGGTTATTTTAACAGTAGCTGCCCCTGATAGTTTCAGTGTCATTTGAACAATATTAAGTGTCATCTCTGCCAGGTTCTTCTCTTCCTTCCCAAAGATAACCAGGATATTCAGGGAAGTCTTTTTCAGGAGTTTGGTTTTTTTTTTTTCCAAGGGGGGAAAGTTAGTCATGCCATCAGTATTTGAGAGAATCTGGGAAATACCTTGTCTCCCCAGCCAAAGGTTAGTATCAGGATGCTCTGTGCTGGCATAAAGCCATGAGAGGTGTTGCTGCTGCTGTCTGGAGGGCTTCTTTCCGAACACGTGCTTCCTTCCGACAAATGATTTTGAGATTGTCTGTGCAAGATGTACCATCCACGGATTCTTGGACAAGAGATTCCCAGTTGGCGCCCAGGTGTGAGGTCCAACATTATCTGGATGTTTCTGCGAGGCTGATTTTGGATGAAGTCAATAGGTAAATCGTAAGGCGGTGGACTCTGGTCGAGCAGATGCCCTCCGAGGGCGGGGAGGTCTCGCCCCAGCAGCTGGAGGCATGAACAGAACGACGCCGACCTCCGCCAGCAGGAGGCAAGGCCGCAGGCCGGGACCTTCGCGTGAACCGAAACACGGCGACTCCCCGGGGCTCCAGCCTGACGGCCTCGGACGTGATGGGCGGATCTGGACTCGTCAGCCCCCACCATCATGGGAGCCAATTCCTTCAGATAAAGCTCTAGCCGGCCGCTGCTGGGGGTTTCGTTTCTGGAGAGCTCTGACCGAGGGCCCACCCCGCCCCGACTGGGGGAGCCGGCCCACGGCGCCTTCTCGCGGCCCCGCTCCCCGCTCCGCCGACCCTGCGGGCGCTGCTCCTCACGTGGGCGCCTCGGTGCGGCGGCTCCTCGCCATTGGCGCCCGTGACTTCCCCTCCGTCCTCGCAGGACCGCCCCAGGCCGCAGCGGGCGGGTGCAGCTTACGGCCTCCTGGGCTGCCCGGGCTCGCGGGGCCTCGGCCGCCCACCCAGCGCCCCGGCCGCTGCTGCGGGAGGCAAGTCGGGCGCCGGCCCCGCCCCGCCCCCCCCGACCTGTCGCCGCCCCGGTCGGCCCTGGCCTGTCCTAGGCCCTCCTCGCCCTCCTCGCCCTCCCGCCTTCCTCCCTCGAGCGCCTGCCCCACCACGGGCGACGGGCTCCAGGAGAACCCGCCGCCTGCCCACCCCGTGCCCCTCCTCCTCCCCTCGCCCGCACCTGCCACCCGAGCACCGGGCACCTGCCGTGCCTCTTCTCGCATCTTCAGCCCCAGCTTCCAACCAGCTTCGCGTTCCACGAGCGTGAGCCGCGGGCCGCAGGGGGCGCGGCCTGGTCCTGGAGCCCGGCACCAGCCGACGGCCAAGGGCCCGAGACAGGGGCACCCCCGCACCACAGCGCTCACACCGAGCGGGACAAGGGTCATACGCAGTGAGCCTAGAAATAAAGGAATTTGCAGAGCAAACTAGGAGGGGAACACACGACCGCGGGGAACGCAGGCGGCGGCAGTTCGGGCGCGGGGGTCGGGGGGACAGGGTGCAGCTTTAAACCCTGTGAGGCTTCAGGGGAAGGCGGCTTGGACCCAAGGCCTGAGGCGATTAGGAGGGAACCACCCGGATATCTGGGCACAGACTGCTTCGGGCTGAGAGAGCCGCTAGCCTAAAGGCCAAAGCAGGAATGTCCCTGGATGCTGGAGGAGGAGCAAAATGGCCCGTGTGGCTCCAGCGGGGTCACCACCGTCCTTCATTCAGAGCCCCTCTCGTTGTCCTCTAGGCCGCCACCTGGCCCTTTCTTCCTCCTTTCTTCCTCCCGAGTTAACAGTTTTCCAGGTGGTGTGCTTAGGTCCGGTCTTACCCTACACCCACTCTCTTCCCACTTGGCAGCTAGGACGGGCTTTCAAAACTGCAGACACGGCCTGCCTAGAACTGCCCAGAACTCCCCACTGCTCCCCCCCGCCTACAGGCTGGGGTACACAGCCCTCAAGCGGCCGGCGACCCTGGCCCAGCGACCCTGGCCCAGCCGGCTGCAGTCCAGCGTTCCAGAGTCCTCTCTTGCCAGGTCTCACCTACACTCGGCGCATGGCCACGCGACCCAACAGGAGCTTCACTGAACACTGGCCCCCTGCTGTTGCAGGTGCTGCTTCCTTGGCCTGCGATGCATCCCCCAACCCTCCTTCACCACTAGCTGCAATTTTCCTTACAGGAAGAAGCTTGGCCTGGCCAGCTCAGCCGCATCGCCCTTCCACCCTACGGTGTCACTTCCTGCAGGAAGTTTCTCCTGACCTTCCTCTCTTGAGGTACCCGGCCACTGCGCTTCCACCAAGGCTGGGGCATGTCTCCTGCAGCAGTTTCATACTGTAGCTCCATGGTCTCCTTGTTTCTTAACCTCCCCATGAGGGTTTAAAGCAAGGGTGAGGAGCATGCTTTTCTTTTTTTTCCACAAATATCACAGCACCTAGCACTTGGCTCGACACATATGAGGTGCTACATAGGTGTTTGCTGAACAAAGAAATAATCCCCGCGTGGAAAGCTGAGGTTATACAGGTGGATTAGATAGGGCCAAAAACCAGATGTAGCAACTGCACACAACCTCTTCTCCAAATGATCTCCTACAGAAGCAGAGTACGTAACTACGAGGCAGCAGCCATCTAGAGAAGCAGGGTAGTGTTTTGGGCCGCTTCTGTCACCATGGGTTAGGATGAGCTTTTGGGTCAAATGGATTACCCTGATCCCTCTTAGAGCCTTTACAATAAACCTCGTCCTGAGCATAGACTTCTCCGGCCCCTGATCTCCTTTGTACTCTTCAGTCCACACAGTGTGAGATCATCTCCAAGCAAAACAATCTCCTCGGGTTTCACAGACAAGAAGAATGTAATCCATTTCCCACACGTGACAACAAAGGAAAATCTGAAATGGCATAAAAATGTAACGGTAATATCATACAGACAGGAAAGGGCTGAATCAAAATGAGAGGACCGAATGCAATCAGCCACCACCAGTAGGAAAAAAGGCAGCTGTCGTCTTCATTCCTCGCCTCAACCTCTTACAGCAAATTATGTCTCTTGGACTGTACGTCAGTTTTCTCTCCGGATATTACTTCTTAACGCCTCTGCCGCTCTCGGGAGCCGAGGCATCGTCTGCGTCCCCCGAGGTAGAGGCAGCCTCTGAGTCCCACTGGCAGGCTCTGTCCCTGGGGGTGGGGGTGGGGCCCACCTTCTCGCAGCAGATCCTCTCCCCCTGACGCCTCCGTTTGATGGGCTCCTCCTGCTGTCTCCATTCACACCACGGATTAAGGCGCATTCCGCACCAATGCTTCAGCAGCTCTGGGTGCTCTGCGTCTAGGGGGAAAGAGGCCTAGGCTCAGATAAATAAAACTGTAATTCACGGCGGAGCACAGCCCAGGCCTGAGGGGGCTGCGGGAGAGGCGCCAAGTGTGGGCTGCGCGTGGAACGGGAACACTGGTGTTAGGTGTGGGCTGCTTGGAACGTCCCAGGAGTGGCTTGCCTCATGTTCCAGACTAGGAATCCAGCTGTCTGGAGGTGGGAGAACCATGGATGGTGCATATTGCAGAGACACGGTTTCACAATCTTCTGCACGGTGCACATGTCAGGAAAGAAGTCCTCAAAAAACAACCACCAAAAAACCCTCTGAGGGCTTTAAATGAGCACAGAGCATTCAGATATTAATCTCTGCCTGCATAGACGAAGTGCTTCCCAAATTATCTCAAATACCAATGGCATGACTAACTGTCCCTTGGCAAAAAGTACCAAACGCACGGAAGACAGACTTCCCCGAGTGCGCTGGCTGTCCCTGGGAAGGAAGGGAAGAACCCAAGCAGGGCCTAAGTCGCCAAAAGTGAATCTGCACAATGGGATGCCACAGCCACCATGCTCGGCAGGTGGCCTGGTCCTGAAAGACAAGTGCTTGACAAATGGGGGCAATTACCATGATGATTTATTGCTATTTATCCTGTCTCTTACCAGCCAAGCACTGTGACAGGAAAGGCCTCTGTACCTCAACAAACAAGTTCTCTTCATGCAGGAGAACTGACCTTTACTCTGTACCTTGTACGTATCCGGCCCTCTGTCAGCCTTATGGGCAGCTCCCCTTTTATCTTCAGCTCAGTCTTTTCAGAGACATATCGTACACCTATTTTATAGAAGGAAAACACAAAGGCTCTGGAGATATTAAGTGTGCCCCAGAGCACAGAGACAATTGGTCAGGAGCCCCACTCAACCTCTGTCCCAGAGCAGCTTATTCTCTCTCCCTCTCTCTCTCTCTCTCTTTTTTTTAAATGGAAGCACAGTTGACGTACGATGTTACATTAGTCTCAGGCGGACAACACAGTGATTCTAGTGGCTTGTTCTTCTGCGAAGCACCTCTTGCACTGTCTGCCTCTCTCATGTCACGTCCCCAAAGACACTCAGAGCGTAGGCCCCACAAGAACCTACGGAATCTTCGGGCTTCATTTTCTTTCTTGTTGGTTCTGTCCCTGGTGCCTTCCACAGAGCATGGGACAGGTCTGGCGGTCAATAAATATTTTTTGAGAAAGACTAGACTCGAGGCCTGGGGAGGAGATGTCTGCCTCCAGCACCATTTTTCATCCACGTGAGAGGGATGTCTTCCTCTGACAGGGCTGGGCATGGACCCAGAGCTCCACAGGGGAGAAGTTTCTGACCGGGGAACAGAAAAACTCTGAGTCGGGACGGAACTTGTGTCAGCTCAAATGACAAAGGGGCTGTGAGACTTGGCATGTAGTCATGTCCTAAAGTATGTCTGGGGACCCATCTTTCAGTGTTTAATTCCCAGTTATGCCAAAAATTAAAAGAACAAAAATCTCAGATTTCTAGATCTTTCCAGAATTGTGACAACCATCTCTAATAGGTCTAAAAACCATCAATTTTGATTAAAGTTTCACGATATTCTGATTCTGAGCTACACATAGTGTAAAATAACATATGTGTATGTATCTGCCAACATTTGTCTTCTGTGGAAAATTTGAGCCTGGCAGGACTCAATCCCAGGACCCCACCAGGATCATGCCCCGAGCCAAAGGCAGATGCTCAACCACTGAGCCACCCAGGTGCCCCAGGAAATTTGAATTTTAAAACAAAAAGAAACCTTGTCCATTACTTATTTCCTATAGTTTGGCTATTTAGCCATGTACTGCCATGTAACTCCTTTGAGTATCACTTGCTTCTATAAAATGGGGATAATATGCTTCATATGAAGAGCTCGTGGTGGAATTTGCTAAAACACCCAGAAAACCAGAAAGTAGTTTTGTCAACAGCAGGACTTGGCCTATCATTTTCATTTTGTGAAGAGGTAACTAAGAGGAAAACTCTGGGCCCCAGCCCTGGCCTGAAGTCCTGTGCATCTTGAGGTAGGTTGGGAGGGCCTGTGACTCAGTTTCTGTAAAATAAAGGTAATAATGTACTCAGCTTTTAGAGGTGGTGGAAGTTTCAATGAGAACCATCTCAAGCACTTCAAAGAGGCCCAGCATATGAAAAATACTAAAAAAAAAAAAAAAAAAAAAAAAAAGAAAAAAAGAAAGAAAGAAAGAAAAAAAGAAAGAAAGAAAGAAAGAGAAGAAAAAAGAAAAAAATGTTAGCTGTGATCACTACTTGCTTTCAGGATCAGCATACAGATGTGGATTCCGGCTAGTTACATGCTTCCTGAGCAGGAGGGAGGATTGTTGGCAACTGTCCCCAGTCGCAGGCCAGGCTGAGGGGTGGGCAGATTCAGGCCCACAATCCAAAAAAGGGTGGTTGTCCCAGAAGTCATGTTGCCAGATAGAAAGGAACCCAACAGGACAGCTTTGCAGGAGTTTGTGTTCTTTATTTCCTGTTTCTCCCTCCTTCCCTTCCATCCTTCCTTTTTTCTCCCCCCTCTTTACTATTTAAGTGAGCCACAGAACTCAGGACTGCCTGGGAGGAGATGTCAGGGCAGCTGGGAGTCCAGCTGTGAGATGATGAGGAGCCAGGCTAAGGCCCTGCTATTCGACTCCATCCACTCAATCTTCCCCAATTACCTAGAAATGAAGTGGTGGGCCTCTCACCAAGTTCCACGTCCCGCTACTAACAAGACTTGGTCACCAAATGCCGACACCTGGCTGTCAGCGTTCGCCAGCCTGGATATCCATTACACCCCTGTGCATTGGTGTTGGTGTCAGCACCCACGAGGCAGGACCAGGACCCCAACCTCCCTGGTGCTTAGGAAATCCTTGTGCATGACAATAACAGCGCTCCCTTATGGGAGATTTCATAAGAGGGGACCTCCTCTGTGCTCACCTGTGTCCTTCCTTTGAGGACTCAGACTTGGGGTAGAGGCAATTCTCCTCTTCTCAGAGGATCTAAATTTCCTCCCACCCCTTTGAGCTGGGCCCAGGTCTTTTTCCCCTTTAAAGTCTGCCTCAAAGACATCTTTTTCATTTTACCCTAAGAATGACTTTAATGGTCTAATTTCTAACTGTTACTTCATGGGATGTAAGTGACCTGTGAAATTTCTTATATCTTACTACACCTTTTGAATTCTAAATTTGTTTCTAAATCAATTCCCTCTTGGCAGGGCATTTCTGCCCATATAAATACTGTCATCCACAATTTTCTCTTTTCCACCACAATGCACAATTTATATTAATGTTTAAAATAAGTTCTGATATTTAAAATCTAAGTATTGTCTTGAATATTGATTCAATAATTTCTACACTGGAAAAAATGCACAAGAGTGTAAAAGATGAAATAAGATGCATATATAATATATATGTGTATATATATTATATATATATTATATATATGTGTATATATATAAAATCTTCTGCTTTTGACCAAGGAGAAAACAAAAGCTCAGGAAAATTAAATGCCTTGTGCAAAATCATGAAGGAATGAATGGCCCAGTTAAAATTAGAATTGACATCTTCTGATCATTACAGAGCTTTTCCTGTCAGACCACACCAAAGGCAACACTAGAGAATCTATGAATGTCTAAAAATGGGAAGACATTTCAAACTCTTTCATATCTAACAATATATATATATTTTTTCCATAAAGAAGATTCAAGAAGCAGTTGCATTTTTTGAGGAGCTGTTCTCTTAACCTATATTCTTATCTACATTGAAATTCTATACAATGATCCATCTAAATCAAGATAAATGAATTTATCTCTGCATTGAAATTCTATACAATGATCCATCTAAATCAAGATAAATGAATTTATCTCTGCAATTGCTTACTGGAAATTAAGCAATTTAAAGCCTAATCATTTTATCAGTGATTATGAGTGTGATGTGGCTTCCACTGCAGTCTTGAAAGGGTTCATATACTGTCATGTGTCTTGGGCCTTTGTGGACAAAGTTTAGTTTTTAATGAGGGATGACTTCTGTAATATTTTAATTCTAAATGGAGCTACATCAGAAATCTAGGATATTTATAGTAACATTTAGAATAAATTTAAAACATTTAAATAGCTTTGCTCAGCAGATAACAGCTCATCATATATTCTTTTAGTTAAATTAAGTGATTCTGAAAGCCAGTTATGCCATTGGTTCACACGCTGTCAAAGCCCAAATACAAACTGTTATGGGCTGAGTTGTGTCTCCTCTTCAAACCCTGACTAAATTCCTATGCAGAAGCCCTCATCCTCAGTACCTCTGAATGGAACTATATTTGGCGACAGGGCCTTTAAAGAGGTAATTAAGCTAAAATGGGGTCGTCAGGGTGGTCTTAATCCAATCCAACCGACGTCCTTATACAAAGAGGCTAGGACATAAGCATCACGGACAAATGCCATGTGTGGACACAGCGAGAAGGTGGCCATTTGCAAGTCAAGGAGAGAGCTTCATAAGAAACCAAACGTTCTGTTACCCTGCTCCTGACCTTGAGCCTCCAGAATTGTGAGAAAATACATTTCTGTTGTTTAAGCCACCCAGTCTGTGGTATTTTGTTACAGCAGCCCTTGTTAACTAATACACAAACCTAGTACTTATTTTTCCCCTCTAGTCTCTGTGCCTGTGTTTCCTACCGACATTTAGTTTCTTCTTGATCTGCCAATAATACAAAGATGGGCAGATCTGGAAGGAGCAATCAGGAAAAGTTGAGAGTGCCCATCTTGTAAGACTACATCTTGCCATGAAACATCATTTCCCTCTCCCCTGTCTGCCCATGAAACTCATCCTGATTCCCCCAGACCTAGATTCTTTTTCTTTAGAGCCTTCACCTCCCCAGGCTGGAACCCCTAGTAGACCTGGTAAATCCATGTCCATCATAGCACATATCACACTGTGTAGGGATTGTTTCTATTGCTGACACTGTCATGAATGCTTGGAAAGGAGGCATCATCTTTGCAGCCCAGTATTTGACAGCTTGGAGGTACTCATTAAATGTTGGTTTAATAAGTGAACAGATGAATGAACAAATGAAATAAAAAATCTCCACTCCTCTAGGAGTAAGTAGGAATAATTAAGTCTCCAACAGTTTGAAATATACTTGTCTTGTTTGTTGATGGAAGAAAAGTATTTAAGTGTTATCCAGCTAAAAAATAACGTAATAAAATCCACAGAAAGTACCTATCAATGAATTTATTAATAGTGAGGGAAGTAATTAAGCATGAGAAAATGGGAAAAGAGAAGCAAGGACCTTAGGATAAAACAATACAATCTAACACGGCTACACCCAGCTAGGCCTGAGAGAAGGCATCACAGGGGCAGGTGTTCTGAACCAGGCCTGAGAGTATCCAACCTAAAAACAATGCCCTCATCATGAAGTACAAGCAGCAAAGATTCAAACAATACTCCATGTGTGGTGGAAAGACAGTCAGAGTCCCAGAGGTAAAAATAACTTTACCTGCCAATAAACGGAAACATGAAAGAATGGAAAACAAGCAGATAAAAAAAAAAAAAAAGAACTATGTGTGAGTTCTCTTCTAAAGGGCAGCAAAAGCAGGTGAGCTAATGTGAACAGAACATGTAAGGTGGCGATGGGGGGGGTGGGGCAGGGCAGGGAAGCAGGTTATAGACCACAGAACCCAAAAATGGGGCCAAGACCTGTTGGCTAGGAAGAAGGAGATGACTAAGTCCATGACTTGGAAACGGTGTGGGAAGATGGCTTCAGATAGCTGGCAGCAGGGAGGTAGGTCATCCCCTACCTGATCCTTACTTTGTCCACCATCCCCCATGAGTAATGGGTCTGGTTAATATAAGATGTGTGGAATCAACAGTAATCCAAATATTTAGGCACCACAAAATGAGGGAAAAGGAAAAGAGAGCCCCGATCTTCAAACGGTGAAAGTGACCCTGGAAATTGTAATTTGGCAAGTTTGCAATATTGTGAGAGTAATAAAAAATCTGTTAACATCTAGAGGAAATAAACCCAAAAGTAATAAGAATCTGAGTTTTATGAAGGAAAAAAAAGAGGCATGCCAAATTTGATTGCTTTTCTGATGGAATTACAAGATTACTAGTTTAAGGGAATGGAGCAGATGTGATATATTTGAATTTTATTAGAGCATTTGGAAGAATGTCTCACACAATTTCCTTCACAAAACTAAGTGACTTTGGCTTGAACATGGACTGAGGAGATAAGTGAAGGGTAACAATATATCGCAATCAATCTCATTAGGAGAAAGGTGTTTAAGAGGTGACACAAGGGCTCCTGCTTCTTAGGGTAGATACGATATTCTTTTTTATGATGTGTGAAAAAGGAAGGATGAGTGTGGCAGATGGGAAACATGGAGATTCACTGGACAAAGGGATGGGAAAGTTGGTTAAAATGATCCGGACACAGAGAGAAATAAAGGCTACCACATATTTTTATATATTTAGAAAAGTAAGTGTACTTGGAGAAATACACACAAAAAAGGAGAATCGAGAAATCAGTAACACTGGAAAATACCTGGAAGCTCTTTGCTGTATATCTGAACTGTAATGCAGCACAAAGACGTTAATGACTTGTATGCCATGTCATTAATGAAGAGACATTACATACCTTGTCCCAAGATAATTTTTTTTTAGGCGCAAAAGGGTTGATTCTTACTGATCTTTGGATTTTGCCATTACAAATTTTAACCCTCAAGTTTAGCAATAAAACTATTTTATTATTTTTTATTTTATTGCTAAACTTGAGGGTTAAAATTTGTAATGGCAAAATCCAAAGATCAGTAAGAATAAGATTTATTTTGGGTAGGGACAACTTATCCAGTTTTTCTCTGAGATGCTGTCTTGTTTCTAAAGTGGTCCTTCATGAGCTTGGCTGCAACTATTTCTGGATGAATGAAACTTTTTCATGTTCGGAAGGATCCAGAATGCCCTCGTGAAGGTTTGGTGTTGCTGCTTTCAGAAATCTCTTTTCAAAGTTTAAAAAAAAAAATCCTTTAAGCAAATGCTCCTGGGCAGTTTCCGAAAAATAATGATCATGTTGTAGACACGTCCACTCATCATGTATTTGCTCTAAGCTGAGTGAGAAGCGCTGAAGCCATTATGTCTAGGTTTTAAACTCTGGCCCAAATGCCTGTGGCTGGGTGACCTTGGGTGGCTGAGTGACCTTGGGCAAATTACTATTTCAGTGCCTTAGTTTACTCCTCTTACAAGGGGATGATACTAGGCCCTACCACACAGAATTGAGTGGTTAAATGAATTGACGTTCTGTGAAGCACACAGGGAACCTTCCATAAATGTGAGCTATCCTAAAACAGACTTACTGTGAGCAGACAACATATTCAAGAGACGTAAGCTTCAGAGAAAACCTTCATGTTGGTTTGTAGATGCCCATCCATGGCTGCTTCAGTTGAAAACTAAAAAGAGGAATTCCATTTTGCTAGAACTGCATAATCTCATGACTTATCTTCAGAGCAGACAGTGCAGTCTAGAAGCAAGAAACTGGGTGATGGCTCCAGTCCTACTCTGCCACACGGGCTGCGCATTTTGTGCAGGACTGATGTGCATCTAAGAAATGAGAATATTGTCACTTGTCTCAACTTCCTCATAGATTTTGAAGGAAAACAAAAAGAGGTGAGAACAGTTTTCAGGGCTACACAAGGAGTTCATTTTTTAAAAGACTTACTTATTTGGGGGGGGGGGCGCACAGGCATGGGGAGGGCCTCCAGCAGACCCCGTGGGCGCCCAGCCCGCCCTGCGCTCACCCCCCACCCAGACCGCACGGCCTGAGCCGAAACGGAGTCGGCCACTCAACTGAGCCACTCGGGCGCCCCAAAAGTAGTTTCCTCTTTTGACCATTAGTGAAAAAGAGCCGAGGAGCAGAAGGCATGTGAAAGGTCATAGGGTTGCGGTGTGGCGTCAAATCCCGCCAGAAGCGTGAGGCGGTTCCACAGCGGCGCATGCTCCGAGCCCCGCGTCCTCGCCCCTGCCCCGCACACGTCTCTACCCCGAGCCGGAGCCCCTCGCCTCTCTCCGAGACCCACCTCTGTCTCTAACTCCCACGCAGCGCTCCCCCTTTCTCACGGCCTGCACCGTCAGAGCCCCGCGGCGCAGGCACACAGAGGCAGCCTCCCCTCTCCGCCGCGACCCTCTCCAACACATTCGCTCTGCTCTCCGAGGAATCTTCCTGCAGAGCTGGCTGCGTTAGGCGGCCCCGTTCCACACTCCCTGGGGGAGAGCTGGGGGAGAGCTGGGGGAGAGCTGTGCAAGCCCTGGAGGCGCGGCTCCGCCTTCCCGCTCGCACGCGGGCCTGCAGCACCTCCGGTCCCTGCCGCCTCGCACGGGGGCATCCCCTCTGCCTTCTGCGCTTCCCCCTTTGGGAGATACGGATGCCGTCTTCTGCAGGAAGGCTTCCTGGTCTCTCTGCCCGCCTTTCTGTTCCTCCATTTCTCTCCTGTGACGTTTATTGTCCTCTACTGGAATCATGTGCTTGTCTGCAAATGGTGGCAGGCACGGCTTACTCCTCTGTGATGCCAGTGGGGGACACTCAGCAGGCCGTCAGGTACCTCAACGAAGGGACCCCGACCATCAACATATGGCAGGGACTGTGTCCATTGTCAAGGCAAGTCTAGGCTTGTGATCAACAGCTCAGTGGTTTTGCAAGCCGGGTTCAGGAGGAAAAAGTGCCCCCCCCTCCAAGGACAATTATGAAGCAACCTAAACATTTCTGTGACAAGCCAGGAGATAATGGGAGTAGGCCACCTGTTGGCCTGTGGCCCTTGCACTCACATGTCCTCAGCTCACTGGCCTAGAAAATGTGATAGTTTGGATCAAGCCCTGCAGGAACGATAGTGAAAAGTGAAGGAAGGGACTGTCTTTAAAAACAAACAACAGAGCCAGGGATGAGGAATGCACACTGCACCACTGGACCTTCCCAGACTACAACTATATTCACACCACACTCCTGCTCAAGATCCCTGCAGGGGTTTCTCTTGGCTGGAAGGCTGAAGTCTAACAGCCTCCTTGGTCTCCTCCTCCTCCTCCTCAGCCCACCCACACTGTGTGACTAGGGTTCCCACAAGGCGTCACATGGTGCATGCCTCTCTGCCCTTCATACTTGCCCTTTCTCTACTGAATATGCCATTTCCTCTCGTCCTCCTCTTGGTTTTTTTTTTTTTTTTTAAGATTTATTTATTTTTGAGGGAGAGAGAGAGAGAGAAATGGGGAGAGGAGCTGAAGGAGAGGGAAAGAGGGGGTCTCAGGCAGACTCCATGCTGAGCACAGAGCCTGATCTCATGGATCTCAGGACCCTAAGATCAGAGCCTGAGCTCATGCCAAGAGTTGGACACTCAAATGACTGCAGCGCCCAGGCATCCCTCTTCTGGGCTTTTCTTGGTGAGCCCCTCACCATTCTTGATGTCTCATCTCAATTGTCACTTCCTCTGAGAAGTCTTCCAGGAACTCTCTAGGTAGAGCTGAGTACCTTAGACAATGCCTGTCACCTACCCTGTAACTGGAACAGACTGTTTACATGCTTGTTTTTTCCCCACATGGCATGCCTCTCACATCTTTGTATTTTGGGATTCTAGCATAATGCCCATCCCAAAACTCAACAAATTACATGTTGAATTGAATTTGCTGAATTCATGTGGAAGAGAACACTTACCTAAAGCCTGAAAAACTAAGGTGGTTGATCTTTTTGCTTCACTTGACAATAGGGAACATCATTAGAATGAACTAAAATTAAAATGATCAAGAATATGCAGAAAGACCTTCACAGCCAGAAACTATGGGAATACCATTTTTTTTAGTTAATTAAATTGAAGACAAGAGCAATCACAGAAAATAATTATTTAACGGCTTCAGGGTACAGGTAGAAATCATATGACATTTTTAGATTGCTTTCTTTAAAAATGCATCAAAGCATTGTAAAAAGCCAAAAAAGAAGCCTTTTAGAAGTGGTATTTTACAACAGATAAGTTCTATTTTCACTGTGACTTTACTGTACAATAAAGAAAGGCATTTGGCCTTCGGGTCACTATGCATGATTTGCTATATATGCATAGTGACCCGAAGACTAAGTGCATATATAACATAAATTACAGAATTAGATGACAAGTAATTAACCAAAATAGCAATACAGCCAATCTAATGGGGCCAATTCAGGTCTGAGTGACACATAAAAACATTATGTAGTTAGGTTCTAAGCACCTACAAGGATACTGAGCTGTGGTCTATGTATAGCCTAATGAATCCCTCCCGGGACTAGAGAGATCATGGAAAGAAATGTCTCAGACGGGGCAGGTTAACTTGAAATTCTGCCCAAGAAGGAGCTGAGGTGTCACCTCCATTTTTATTATCCGAAACTCCTAATGAGATAGGCAATCTCTCCAAACAAACTGCTGTCAACATTATGAGGTTGGCTTCCCATTACTAGAAATAATAGGAAAACAACATTAATCAGAGTTTATTTTTAAGCAACCTGAAGAAATACTTCCTGACCCATCACTCAGGTAGTACAGCAGATGGTATATTTAGAAAGTGGAAACTAGTGACAGAAGGAAGTCCAAATTTGCTTTCTTCCTCCCTCTTCAATGATTTATATGTGGCAAGCATGAGTGAATTAATAAGGTCACAACAAGAAATGTCATCTCTTTTTTTAATGATCAAAGTTTTTTGTTTTTTTGTTATTGTTGTATTTTGTTTTGGGGGCGGGTGGCTCTGGTCTTGTCCACTTGTTTAAAATATGGAAACATTCCAAAGGATTTAGGCTAAGAACAAGAACCTTACTGTTATTAAGAAGAATCTAACAAATGTCACACGTGCTAATGTGACATTTTTTATCTTAAAATTTTAAGTGAGAAATAAAACAGTCTAGTAATATATTCACAAACCCATCCCTTGATCCCCAACATGACTTACTCCATACCTATTTACTGACCAAAAATATAGAACATGAAGGGTGTGCAGACTCAGTACCTGTCTTTTTTTTTAACGATTTATTTTTATTTATTTACGATAGACACAGAGAGAGAGAGGCAGAGACACAGGCAGAGAGAGAAGCAGGCTCCATGCCCAGAGCCTGACGCGGGACCCGATCCCAGGACTCCAGGATTGCGCCCTGGGCCAAAGACAGGCGCGAAACCGACAAGCCACCCAGGGATCCCCTCAGTACCTGTCTTTAAGTAGCTTACAGGCTACTGGAAGAACCAAATCTGCCACTCAATCTTTATATTCTACTTCAAAATGGCTTGAGTCTATAAAATATACTGTAATGTTTTAATTAAAATTATATATATCAAAATTTGGAAAGATACATGCTGAAATGTCATTGAGTAAGAGGGATAGCAAATTTTTCTTGATTCTCTGTATTTTCTATTTTTTTCTATAATGATAATGTATTACTTTCATAAAAAGGAGAAAAAAAACTTTTATAAAAGATGAGGGGAAAAAAAAAATCTCAGTTTGGGTAGCTCTATATCTTGTCCTACTTCTGGATACTTACAAAGTGCCACGACCTAAATTGTGGAAAGGCCACAATTGATGGGTTTTGTCGATGGACCAAGTCTCTTATAATTGTCTACCTACTTCTCTGTTTACCTCCCAGCAGTGAGGAAGCTCCTTGAGGGCAGGGACTCTGTGTCATTTGTTGTTAGAACTAATAATGCCTAATGTGGGTTGAGGCACATCATAGATACAAGATGTATATGTGGTGAGGAAGGCCCAATGACAAGAGAGTAGGAAGAGAGGGGAAAAAGCTGGAGGCAAATGTTTCTGATGCTTCTATTAAAACAAACAGGATAATCATTTTGGTGAAACAAAATCAATTAAACAGACTGGAGGCATGAAGATGACACAATTGATATGATGAATATTTTTTATGGTTCAATCACCTCTGCTGTTGGCTGGAGCACCCACCTCATGTGGCTCATGTAAGGATGCCTTAGCCAGTAAATCTGAAAATAAGTTGTTGTCTTAAACCCCCTTTTATACAAGGGGACTTTCAAAATCTAAGTAGTTTTAGAACAACAAAAAAGTTTTCTTATGTTTTGATTTTTATGTTTCTTTAAAAGCAGAGACGAGGGGGTGCTTGGGGTGGCTCAGTCGGTTAAGCATCTGCCTTCCACTCAGGTCGTGGTCTTGGGGTCCTGCATCCAGCTCCCTGCTCAGCAGTGAGTCTGCTTCTCCCTCCTGCTCACGCTCCCTCTCTGTCTCAAATAAATAAATAAAATCTTAAATAAAATAAAAGCAGAAACTAACAAAGATCTACTAAGTTAGGCACGATATTGCACATCCAGGCCCTGGCGCTGTGCAGGGGCCATGGTCAGCCACTGCAGCTTTGCTTGACACTCTAAGTTTTTTTTTTTTTAAAAGATTTTATTTATTTATTCATGATAGTCACACACAGAGAGACAGAGAGGCAGAGACACAGGCAGGAGAAGCAGGCTCCATGCAGGGAGCCCGACGTGGGATTCGATCTCGGGTCTCCAGGATCACGCCCCGGGCCAAAGGCAGGCGCCAAACCACTGCACCACCCAGGGATCCCGACACTCTAAGTTCCTGTCCTGGCTATAATTCTCAGATTTGTTGCTTTGAAAGCATCGCTCATGGTCCTAACTTTGGTGATGCATTGACATCTGGGGGCTAAAGATGAAAGAAAAATGTCTGTAATGAGTAGAGGAACCTTCAAGAAAACAAAATGGCCTCTAGCATTGGTTCAGCACCTACTGTGCATCAGAGGGCTGCGTGTCCACCTGTCTACAGCTAGTCCCCAGAAAACCTGTGCAGGGTGGGCACCGTCACCATCTTACAGAGGAGGAACACAAGGCTCAGGAAGGTTCAGACTGGTGATTTTCCCCAACGCACATGCAGCCAAAGGGGCCATGGAGCTAAGTAAGAGGCAACCAGAAGTCTGGCAAGCAATCTCATCCCTGCGCATTCCTCTGAGGAAACACACCAGGTGTCCTGCTGGCATGTTACACAAATGTAACCTATTTGCTCTTCCCGAGCTTACCTTTCTGTAGTTTTCCTACTTCTCTTCTCTCCTTACCATCACCCCAGTTTCAGTTCCTATTCTTCCTATGTTTTTGTGGCATTAGAGAAAGCACAGGTGAAAATTCTTTAAACAGCATCTTCAGGTCTTTTGAGAAAAAGTGCCATAAAATAATCTTTAAAACTTGAAAATATTTTTTTTAAAGATTTATTTATTTATGTATTCATGAGAGACACAGAGAGACAGGCAGAGGGAAAGCCGATTCAGGAGTCGATCCCGGGACCTCGGGATCATGACCTGAGCCGAAGGCAGACGTTCAACCACCAAACCACCCAGGTGGCCCTAAAACTTGAAGATAATTTTTATTCCAAATAGCATGGATGAATATATATTCAAGCTTTCAGGCACCCTGAATATTGGACAAATATATTTTCCTGGAATCTTCATATTCACACACATGCACACAGAATCATCTGTTTTCAATCAGAAATGACATTTGCTTTTGAAATGATTATTCAATAGTATTTTCACCCTCAGCCAAGATTTCCACAATGCCTGGATAAACAAAAAGGAGGTGAATACAGAGATTCTTTGGCTTTTTTCTTTTGTGCACAGTATGATAAATAATGATTTGAAAAGTATAAAACACATGTTAACAGTACAAAACAAAAACATCTCTAGTGCTTTGCAGAATGTAGCCTTCCCATCCTGGGATGCTGACCTTCTGACAGATCTGTAAGTTTTATTTTCTATGGACAAAGAACCTTTTCTTTCCTCCCTTTTTAAAAAAATTTTTATTTAATTTTTTATTTTTTAAAGTAGAGCCTAAGAGTAAGACAATAATAGTTCATACTAAGGATTACCCAGTTTCTCTACAGGAGACAGGCTCAGGTATTAAGAGGAAAAAAAAAAAAAAGATTTCAATTAGAATCATTTAAAATGATTTAACAACAACCACCACAAAAGAAATACATGATGGTGAAAGTCCACTTAAATGATAAGCATTTAAAATAAGACACAAAGGAAGGTAGCAATCACATGGAGCCGCATTTCAACAATATGCCAACTGGAAATAAGAAATATAAAGTAAGTCAACCCCAACTAGAATTCACAAGTATACCTAGCTTCACAGGATGGATAAGTTCCTAAAAAGTTCTGTATAAATAGTTTTTTTTTCCTCCCATAATTATATATATAGAGAAAGAAACTATTGGAATCTTCCAGTTGATCCCTTTTTAAGGAGAGAAATATTGTTACATGGCAAACAGACATCTGCTTTGACTCCCTGACAGAAACGATTAAAAATTTTTAGAATAAATGATGATTTATATAACAGCATGTTTTCTAAAAACGAGGCAAACCCGTATGTCACTGTGAATATGGAAAGTGGAGAAGACACCAGGAGGTTGATTTCTATTTTACTTTTGGTATTTAAAACACCACAGTGAAAACTGAACAGTGTAGTGTGAAGAGACAAATAAATTATTGTTGAATTGTCTGCTAAATTGCTTAGGCCTTCCATCCATAGTCAATAAAATATAGACCTTGCCTGTGGCATACTCAAGACTGCAGAAATTCAGAGTAATCAATCATTCTACGTAGCTTTTACAGCTTCCCGGGTGGTGGGGACTGTATTTGTTGAATGCAGGCATTTCATTAGTAAGTATTAGTAAAGTGCAAACTTCCATATTAAACTATTGTCTATATAATACTAGCTTCCTGGAATGCCGACTTGTAAAGACAGGTTATCTTCAGTTCACACAACATCCAGGTAATAACTCATTTTCGTCTCTGTGTTTTCTGATTCTATGGGAGGATGGATGCATTCTTCTTGCTGTCATCAAAAAATAATTTCTAAACAAATATTCTCCAAGATTTCTCTTATGTTACTGTCCTATAAACTAAAAATTTTAAGTCATTTTATTTAATGTTTTCATCATGGTAAGTGTACTCTTGAATCCCCATCACCTGTTTCCCCCATCCCCCACCCACCTCCCCTCCTATAACCATTGGTTTGTTCTCTATAGTTAAGAGTCTGTTTTTTGGTTTGTCTCTCTCGCTCTTCCCCCCCGCCCTTTGCTTGTTTGTTTTGTTTCTTAAATTCCATGTATGAGTGAGATCATATGGTATTTGTCTTTCTCTGATTTATTTCGCTTCTGTAGCTCCATCCACGTTGTTGCAAATGGCAAGATTTTATTCTTTTTATGGCTCAACACATACACTAAATATTTTAAGACTAACTGGAATAACAACAATACCTATTGTGACATTTCTTATGCTATAAAGGAAATTGTACCATAATTTCTAATTATCCCATGGCTGATGGACTAATTATAGCCATTCTACCACAAAAGTGCAAAGTTCAACAGATACTTTGCCCCCCACTACAGTATAAAAAAGCATTTTGACTTTATTTGAAAAAGATTGTGAAAAATAGCTATTAATTCAATGCATACATTCCGTCCAATAATGATTTAAATTTACCAATATAAATGACAGGAGGAAATGAATCTGGAATAAACATCTACTTCCCACGGTTCCTGGTGTATATGAAGAAGTATTAGAGCAAGTGAATCCATATGATGAAAGGCAATTATTATGGGTAGAATCCACAAACAGTGGAAAGGGATTATTTTTTCCCTTCCTTACCACAGAAATTCACTGCTTATAATTCTAAATTACCAATCTTTTCTTTATGGTAACTTTTGTTAAGAGATTTCTACCAAGACACCATTGTTGATTGTGTAACACTGATGATATGCTGCTGTGATTTCTCAGCTCTGCATCACATGACAAAAAAATAAAATGATAAATGCTAATTTTTGAAGATAAGAATACCTTCTAAATCAACTGCTACCTCTCAGTGCAGAGCTAGATCTCCTGGACGATTACAGTATGAGGAATGACAAGCAATATAAAGAGTAATGACAATTTTCACAAAATTCAAACTTTATGACATTTGAATGGACACCATCAAAGAACAAAATCACCTCTTCCCAGATGATGTGCAGGATAATTAGTCAGAAAGGTGTGGCAATGCTTTGGATTGAGATCAGCTAGTTGGAAGGATGTTCAAATCAACAATCTAGCTATTGCTGCTTTGCGAGAAAACTGATCATTCTCAGTGGTGAATATTAATAAGCACTTTAAAAAAAGGTTAGAACAAAACTAGCTTTGTGAATTACTCCACGCTTTCTTGCAAATGCACCGAAGGTAAATCAACGATTTATCTCATCATTATCAATACAGCATACTTTAATATATTGGATATAAATAATTGTCACTAAGAAATCATGTGCTGTGTGTTCAGATAAAGCTATAGAGATCTGCCTTGTTACCTAGCAACTGAGCAAGTAACTGCCATACTGAAAAAAAAAAATCTTTTTTTTTTTTTTTTTTTTTTAGGTAGAAAGGATGTTCATAAGACTCCAAATAAAGATGTTCATAAAGCCAAAGTATATGTTAAGGTACTGTTGCTAACTATTTTAGATACATCCATGGCTTATGTTTTGAAATACCATGCAGTAATGAAAATGGTCAACATTTAGATCTATTATTTGAACTGGTCATGAACAACAACGCTCTGCACAGTTTTCATATTTTTTTTTTGTAGGAATCACCGTGAATCACTTATTTTCTTTTATTTGTACTGTTTCACAGACACAGGATTTCCAACAAGATCTTATGCAGAGATTTCTATTTATTGAAAGAGTGATGCTAGCTTGTTTAAAATAAAATAAAACCGTTCTGAGTAATTAGTTCACTGTCAGGGACCCCAATTACTCTTACATTTCATAGAAGAGCTTAATGCATTAAATTTGTGCCATTTGGGAGAGTCTGGCTTGTCAGCTAATCTAAGTTCTGTTTTAATTTTGCTAAAAATCTGGATTCCTGGGCTGGCTGTACATGAAATCTTTCTGTAAAAACACTAGATGATTGTGACAATTATATCATTTGATTTCTTAGGTCTCTAAAATGTGGCACATGGCCAGTCTTCAAGCCCCGTGGTGGAAGCAGTTCACTCTAGTGTGCAATGCGGGTGACTGGCCATGGTCTGCGTGATGGCGGTCATGTGTAAGAGAGGAAACCATGTGCTGGTGGCTCTGCAACAAGCAGAGAATGTTCTGTGGGCAGATACGGCTGTGACTGCCAAGGTCTTCACAGTACCTCAAATCCACTGCTTTCGCTGCACTCCGTGTTGACATAATATATTGTGCTTTCATGTATAGTTGTGCAGAGACACAACACATAAACTCTTCAAATGATTATGTGGAATTAACATAAAGAAGCATTGTTTAAAAAAGGGTGAAGTTATAAGGCACTGTGTGGTGAAATCTACCACACTGTTTTCATTGGATTTTTACTCCTCACATTACTACAAAACTCATCTTCTTTGATTTGAGAAGTGATCTGCATTAACTGTGCTAAATAAATCATATTTACTCAAAACCATTAGGAAAGCAGAAAACTATCTGTTTGAGGTTGGGGTGTGGGTTTTGGGGCAAGTTCCCAAACCCCAACGTTTCAGAGAATCGGTTGAAGATAACTGGTAATGTGCCCCACATCTTGCTTGAGAAGCATAAAAATATGTTCTCAGGTTCCAGTGCTTTTCTTTTCAACAAATACTTCACATATATTATTTCATTCAATGCTCATGGCTCGGTAACACAGGGAACAGACATACCGATATCGCCAGTTGATAGGAATCAAAGCTAATTTGAAGGACACAGAAGCTGGTAAACAACAGAGTAAGGATTCATGTCTTGATTCTCAGGTCAACATCAATCATAACATATTATGCTTTTAGTTGGAATAAAATTATTTCACTTTGTAGAAAATAAGCCTGAATTTCATTCACTCTATGTACTCTGTCCATATAAAGAAAACTGAATTTAAAAAGTGATGGATAAAAAAAATAAATGAATAATAAAAATAAAAAGTGATGGATGATGTCGTAAAAATTATTGTCCCTGCCTGCAAATAGCTTAGGGGCTCACAGGGAATATGACATACGTATGCATATACCCAAAAACAAGACACAAAAAATTGGGAGTCCAGAAAAAGGCTGGCTTATTTCTAAATTGAAAGGCTTCAAGGAAAAAGTGGCAAGCAAGACCTGGAACAAAGGGTAGGGTCCGAAACAGCATGAGCAAAAGCACGAGGGAAGATTTTTCTTTTTAAGATTTTATTTATTCATGAGAGACACAGAGAGAGAGAGAGGCAGAGACACAGAGGAGAAGCAGGCTCCATGCAAGGAGCCCGATGTGGGACTTGATCCTGGGTCTCCAGAATCAGGCCCTGGGCTGAAGGCAGTGCTAAACCACTGAGCCACCTAGGCTGCCCCACAAGGGAAGATTTTTGTGGCGATGGAGTCCTAGTCAACCAAAACCTCCATAATTTACTCCTTATGCTGGTTAACCTTTGTGATATAATGGCTTATCTTCCCTTGCCTATAAAAGAGTCTATTTCCATTTGCTTTGGTTAATAAGATCATTAAAACATTTTTATGTTTCTTGATATAAATTGTACTACTTAAGATACATTAATGCTGAGTTTTAGAGCTAGAGGGAAGACTGGCTTTACAAACGAGGAGCCTAAAGTCCAGAGAGATTAAGTAGCTGGAAGCTGTGTGACTACAACTTCTTAAAAAAGTAAATATATGCAAAGTGCTTAGAACAGTGCATGTCACAGTGAAAGGATTATGTGTGTTTGATATTGTTTTTTTTATTATTGTAATTATTACTGGAGGAGTTGGATCTGGAATCTTTTCCTACTTTCTGGAACAGTGTTCTTTTTACTAAGCATGTTACTTCAAAATACAGCATTTCTTTACAATATACATCTTAGAGCAAAAGCTGTATTTTAATTATAAAACCTATTAAATAAAAAATGTATATGTATATATATATATATATATAGACTCACTTTGAAAACAGAAAAAATTGAGTCTTTATAACTGATAATTTATAACATTTTGTTTAAAAGCAAATCTTTTCACTTTCAATTATATATACTTAAAGTGCTAATAATTAAAAGCAAGTCTCAGTAATCTTTGAAAGCCAAGGCTTTGGTTACTAGTTACTGTGTAGCTCTAGAAGCATAAAATTTCCCATCTTTAAAATATTCTCTGATCTACATTTCTCACTGATTCACACCAACCATTAACCTGATACATTTATACTGAAATATTTCAGACATCTGTCACATTAAGAACAGCTCAGGCTGAGCCTGAAGAGGTCTTCCATGAACGCATCTTGATCTGTACATATTCATTATACAATTCCCCGTGTTTACATTCTCTCTCCCTAGGTGATCTCATCCAGGCACATGGCTTTAGATACCACCTATATGCAGAGCATCTCTCCCCTGAGTTTCAGACTAGTAGATCCAACCACCTGCTTGACATTTCCACCTGGATGTCAAGTTTCTCAAACATAAAATGCTTAAAACAGAAATGATTCTTTTCCCCACCCTAGTCCAATCTGTTCATCACCTACCCGGTTGCTAAGATCAGAAATTTAGGAGTCACTCACAGCCCCTTCTTTCCCTTCCTTTTCAAATTAATTCATCATCAAGACATCTATGTTCTATCTCCAAAATATATCCCAGAGTCTGATTTAATCTCCAAATAAATTTAAATTTCCTCACAGAACTTCTCTTCCTAAATAAATACCTAACAAAATGTGAAGAAACTGGAGAACGTTAGAAATAAAACACACAAAAAAGAAACCAAAAAAAAAAAAAAAACAAACCAAAAAAACCCAACAGTAACTAATCAAGGAAAGGCACATACATATGATCAAAATTCAAAACAAGTGGCCAAGGAAAGAAACAGAAGTTCCTGGAGCAGAATTAAAAAAAAAAAAAAAAAAAAAAAAGAGGGCTCCGTGTTCCTTGGTTCTTCATCCTGTTCCTGCTACCCAGAGAGGTGAGTCAACAAAATTCTGAAAGTTCTCACTAGTAATCCTAAATTTAGAGAAAGGCACAGTCACTGAATACCCTTATCTGTTTCTTTTCTCTACTAATGGAAATGTGTGAAATGGGAGAACAGGAGCAAAGGGCTGACTCCATGGAACTGAAGATTCTAGGGCTGCCCACAGAAATGAGGAAACCTGCCATATTGGAGGTTATCTCCAGGCTGGCAACCAGCTCAAATGGAATCCTTTAGTTGAGGACCAAAAAAAAAGAAAAAGAAAGAAAGAAAGGCTGTCCTTGTTATTCCCCACTCATGCCCTCCCAATTTGGTGGAAAGAAAGCTGATAATGGGGACATCTGGCAAAATGGGAGAGAGCATAGCTTAGGAAATCTATAGCCAACACCACATACAGCTTAAGCTACTTCTCCCTACGATTTTCTGCCTCATTCCGCCATCTCTTCAGACTTCAGAAAAAGTGAGGAGGCCCAGGCCGTAAAATAGATATGAAAAAGGGAGCAAACCAGTCCCAGAAGAAATGGGAAGTGACTTAAGAAGTTTACTGACACTGTGTCTGGGCAGAGCTCCCCAAAGCACCGGCAGGATGAAGAAAACAGCATGGCCAACATGCAAAGACTGAAGAATGGGGAGAAGAGAGGATGAACAGAAGTAGGGGGAGGGAGAGAGAGAGAGAGAGAGAAAGGGAGGGAGGGAGGAGAGGACAATCCAACGTAAGGGTCACAGCATAAGGAATGAAGTCTAGAAAAACTTCATTCAAAGGAAAAGAAGGAAATCCTCACACAAACTTACTACTCTAGAATAATGGTTTCAGTAAAAATGGAAGCTCAGTGACAGAATGAGGAAAAACACCTGAATGGGATGAAAAGCCAGACTGCGGACTGGAGAAAACAGGGAACAAAGAGTGCTGTTTCAGAATCAATCAATCAATCAGAAATATCAGGAAATAGAGGAGACACTTCTAAAAATGGAATTACTGACACAGAAGAAAGGATTTTCACATTCCCAGTGGATGTAGGTGAGAAGAGCAAAAAGATTAAATTATAAAGAAATTCATGAATGTGGGGAAGAGAGACAAAGATGATCCAGAGTAAGGATAACTGGTGTCCCTGCTGTGGGTAACAACAGTTATAGAAGAGAAAGTGCATTCAAGGATAGGACACAAGATCAGCAGTCAGAGAGCAGAAAGGGCAGAAAATTTTGACACAGAACATTAAAAGTCTGGATATATCCTGGCTGTGCTACTGAGGAATCAAGAGAAGGAGAGATTTTATAGGGGTCGAGGCAGAGAAAGCAAATCTTCTACAAAGGGTGGTCTCAGGCTGCACAGCGGCTGTATATGCTAGTAAATCACAGCTGCAAAATTACAAAGGAGAGAAAGCACAAGAGTGTGATACTCAGTATACTGACACAGTTGACTATCAATACTCACACAGAATCAATGTATTTAAAATTGGAACTCGTAGTCTGAAAAACATCATGGTTCCAAGTGTGAGGCAGGTGCACAGTGAAGCCACTGAGGCTTAAGTTCCAAGGCCCTTGACCTATTTGGTGATTTCCTTTTCCTAGGCCACAGGGGCACGTGAAGGGGGGGGGCTTTTTCTATGATTTGTAAACTAGACTTCATTTTCTTTTTTAAATTTCTATTTAAAAAATTGATTCAAGTTTAGTAATTCCTTAAATCATGGCTTTGGTTACAAACCAAAGTGGTATTAGCAAGACCAGTGACTTTGTTTTCATTTTTTAGTTTTTTGTATTTGAGTGTAGTTGACACACAATGTCACATTTGTTTTGAGATACAGCACAGTGGCTGAACATCTCTGTGCCTTGTGTTGTGCTCGCCACAGGTGTAGCTCTAACCCGTCATCATCCTGCACTATCGCAGCATCCCTGACTGTGGTCCCCGTGCTGAGTCTTTTATTCCTGTGACTTATTCATTCCATAACCAAAAAAGCCTGTATCTTCCCCTCCCCATTACCCATGTTGCCCTCCCCATTCTCTTCCCTCTGCTAACTCTCAGCGTTTATTCTCTGTATTTATAAGTCTGATTCTGCTTTTTTGTTTATTTATTCATTTGCTTTGCTTTTTAGATTCCACATGAGTGAAATCATGTTTCTCAGTCTGACTTTACTTAGAATATGCTCTAGATCCCTCCACATTGTTGCAAATGACAAGATCTCATCTTTTTTATGGCTGTGTAGTATTCCACTGAATTATTTTCCATTTTCTTTTGTGTGTGTGTGTGTGTTTCCTTGTATATTCCATTTTCTTAAAGAGGAGTCCTAAATTCTCAATTCTCAAGTCCCATAAAATCTCAATTCACTTCTGCTCAGACCTCTTTGCTTTCTTCATAACCAATTCTCTTAACCATAAGAGAAAGTCCTTTAAGAAAAATTCTTAAAGAGACATTTGCTTCAAGTTCAACAGTTATATTTACTTCTTACCTCTGTTTTTTCTGCTGTTAAATATAAGAAATTAAATTTTGATGCTCTTTATTTTAAAAGAGCATTTCCAGTACAATTTCATTGTTGCCACTGTTATAAAAGTATCTCTTTCTATTCATGCATCCATTTATCAATCCCTTCACTTGTATATGTAGAAAGATGCCTGCAGTGATTGCCAGTCTAATGTTATAGATGGTTATTTCTGGGTGGTAGAATTTAGGGCAATTTGAAAATTTTAGTATTTGCATTGTGTGTAGTGCCTGAGTAATCCTGATCACATATCAAAATATCAAAAACAATACAGTGATTATTTTCCTTAAAAATGCCAATATAATAACAGATGTTACTTTGGGCAGTGTTGGTTATGGAGAATTATTATTTTCTTCTTCATATTTTCCTATATTTGTCGTATTTCAAGAAGTTTTTCACACTTTGATATTGTGGCTCTTTCCACCTATCTCTCCTTTGTTTCCTGCCACAACCTGATCCAAATCACTGTCATTTCTCACCTGGACTACCTTAATGGTCTCCTGCATTATCTGTCTGTGTCCGTTCATGCCCGAGTATTATCTAGCCTTCACAGAGCAGCCAGTGTGTCCTTTTCAAAGGTAAAGGTAAAGCAATCCCACTTCTGCTTTACCTTCTCCATTTGCCCCAGTCTGTTTTTAGATTATAACCCAAACTCTTTGCCATGACTGCTGAGGATGACCTGCAACTGCTCTCTGTTGCCCAAACACACTGCACCTGTTCTCTCTAGGGCTCTTCCACAGGCAGTTCTCTGTGCCTGAAAAGCTCTTCCCCCAGCATTTCTGCACAGCTGGTTCCTGCTCACCATTCAGGTCTCCAAGAGGCACTGTCTCAGGGATACACCTTCTCTGAATGCATTTTTAAAAGTGGCATCCTTGCCCTCCAGAAAACTCTCAAGCACCTGACCCGTGGTGTGGCCTTCACAGCACTTACCACCACCTGCGATTCACTTCTCCATTCATTTATTTACTTGTTTTATGTCACTCCTTCCCAACTAGATATCTGCTCTAGAAAACAAGAACCTTGTCTATTTTGTTCGCTGGTATATCTCCTGCCCTAAGAATGCAGACATTCAACAAATATTTCTAGAAGATAGCAGATGTCTAATAAATATTTCCCAAGTGCATGATTACACACAGAGATTGTTTCTCGGCTTAGAAGGAAGGGTTGTGTTTGCAAAGCTGTCTTTTATGTCAGTTGCTGTATTCACAATGCATGTTCCTTCAAGGAGGCTACAGGAAAAATGATAATGAAATATCAAAGTCTACTGGACCCCACAATGGAATAAAATTCTGCATATATGCAACAAAAATACAAGAAAGTCAACACAATGAATTACCATTGGCACAACATACAATTAAAAATAAATATTTTAAGTTATTTAAATATGGACAAATGACAACTATTATCAGCCTTTCACATGGGTGGAGATATTTATGGGTATTCTGAAAGGGACTTCAGAGCATTTTTATGGGAGCTTTCTGGTCCTGTTTTTTTTTTTTTTTTTAATTTTAATTGCATATAAGCTCACTTAAAAATGTATAGCTTTTGGCTCCTTTATAGCAGACATATCACTAGCACCCCCCAAAATGCTCATGAAATGGGCCATTGTTTGTATCAAAAATGTAAAAGAGGAAAAGACAGTGTGGTGTTCTGGAGGCATTAGGAGAGGGATCCAAGGAAAGGGATTAAGGAGTGCGTGTGACCTGAAAGATACCTGAACTAAGAGCAGTGAATGAGAGGGGAGAAAAAGTCAGCAATAGGTGGTCAGGAGAAGATGGAGGAGAAGAGGTTCTCCCACTAGCTATGAAAAAAATTTCATCTTCCAAGACAGCTTTCCTGACAGGAGTACTTCAGGGTGGGTAAAAGAAGGGAGAGCTAGTGTGTAAACAATGTTGAAACTTGGGAGGGACTATATATTTTTAATTTGAAGCTTTGTCCCAAATTTGGTTTGGCATGAGTTTTTATGACTAATCTACCAGTAGGGTGAAATAAATAGCATCATTCATATCAGGAGTATCAACCAACCCCTGGGAGATGTTTAGGAGGCAATGCCAGACCTTCCATTCCGGAGGGAAAGCTATACTACAAGAAAACAATTGGAACCAATTATTTTTATACTAAGTTGACAGTTAGGACAGAAAAAAAATGCACTAAGAGCCAAGAAATACTGCATATGGTCTGCAAGTCTTTTCTGGAGAAGTGAATCATGGAGATAAAGAGAAGCAGCTTATTTTTACAGTTACATTTTATATTTCTAGAAAAATAACTACAACATGGTCGTGATTTCTAAACATGGGGAGATGAGACTTTTATGAACATCACACAACACAAAACATACCACCTGTTGCCGCTACAATTCTACGCGAGTCACTCTGAAGCCTTAATTGAAACCAAAAACAGACCATAAAACTTATGGCTACCAAAAAGTCATTCTAATTGACAGGAGCTAGAAAGAGAGGATGCTCCAACAGTCTTAAAATGCCATTTTCTCTTGCCAGGAGTCTTGGTTTTAAGATGGCCACAAAAACTAACCCTGACCAATGTTAACCTGAATGCCCTTTGAACATACTGCCAAGCAGCCCTGAGCTGATGCTGGGGGCACCCACTGATTCCACCTGCCTGCCCGTGCACTGCGAAGGCGGGTAGTGACAGAGGTGCAGGAGCGTGACACACGCAGGCATCCGGGAAGATCTCAATGCAGTCATTGATTTTCCAGACGGTGTCCTTCCTTGTGGTTGGTCCTGGGAGGTCAGTAGTTTCAGTTTAGTTACATTAAATTCCAAACCCCAAAGACCTGTATCCATAAAAGTCACTTATAGAATAACTTTGTTTTGTGATTTACCTAAAAATGTACTATCAAGTATTCAGTAACCAAGGGGGGGGGGGTGTCAGAATGTGCGTTTTTATTACTTCCAGTTCAAGAGTTGCTTTGATCGTCTCTGAATTTCCTCTTGTTCTCATGGGAGGAAACTCCCAGCAAACAGTCCCTAGGTCTTCACTCTCTGTAAATATGAACAGCTAGGAGATATGGACTAAAGACAAAAATTTTTAGGGAACTAATCTAAACAAGTTAATCTATCTTCACAATTTTTTAAAGAAAAAAATGACTCAGCTGAATCATATTTGCCTTCTCAAAAAAAACCATCTCATGATTGTGTGAAGAGAAAGCAAAAATCAGATGAATAAGAATGGTTTTCGTCTCACACTAGAATTATAAGAAAGGTTAATTTTTACATGAAAATTACATCTACATAAAAATAGATTTCTGGAACAATGTATTATTGACAGTTATGTGGGAAGATAAATGCACTCATGTAAATGTTCTTTCTCAAGCAAATTATTAAATATATTGACAGTACTGCACTTTGAAAACAATCATTTTAAAGAAATCAAATATTAATACAAGCATAAAGACATCATAGCTAATGTAATCTTTACCTCAAAGAAATATGGATGCAGCAATTTTTTCCCCAAGGCTTCTTTGATATACGCGGCTATTAAAGTCAATGGCAAACATTTATGCTTTGTTCTTGTGTATTGTCCATGGAGGGAAAAGACAGATAGCCAACTGGTAAATCTGGATTCTGTTCACACTTCCATTAATTACTGGTGGCCTATGAAAGACCTGGTACTTTGATTACTGGTATTGGCACCAATAAATACTAAGTCTGAGCTACTGCTATAAGTCCAAAATATGTAAAAACCAAACATGTCTACAGAAATACAAATGTTTTTACTCATGAGCATGAATGACTTTAATCAAGCAGATCTCTAAATTAATTTTGCTAATTGTTCATTCCTCTCGGGACATTAACTGGCTTGATGGATATTCCTGTGACATATGTTGACACCAGTATCTGGTCAGAAATAGGGACATCAATAAACTCTACCCGGTGTCTCTACAGACTCTGCCAGTGGTATAAACACCGACAACGCCGAAGCATTTATATCAATATGACATTTGGAGAACATGTCTGCCTTACATTCAGAGAAAGGATAAGCCTGCTTTGGAACCCATGATACCCAAAAAATGCTTACTCAATGAATGATGCAATGAGAATGACTTGATAATAAGCTGCAAAATATCTGCCAACATTTACAAGAGAGTAATAACATCACAAATGATTATTGGGAATGCCTTTCCTTTACACTGTGCTGTAATCTGTACTCTATTTGGAACATGCAGAGTAACTTTAAACAAATACTACTATTTTCAAGAAAGTATTCCCTAACATTCCATACCTACTGTACCATTTGCAGCAAAATCAAGAGCAAGAAAGGTATCAGAATTCGATACTATAAAAAACTGGTTACACCTGCAAACTTTTAGATTGTTAGTGGCTGCTCAGCCATTGTCATTCCACATTGC
This sequence comes from Vulpes lagopus, assembly GCF_018345385.1. Lineage (NCBI taxonomy): Eukaryota > Metazoa > Chordata > Mammalia > Carnivora > Canidae > Vulpes > Vulpes lagopus. The sequence continues at coordinate 25,985,826 of NC_054846.1, read as the reverse complement.
TGACAAATAAATGCATTCATACAGTTTTGTTAAAAATTCATCACCCCAGGGCATCTTACTCAATCTTGCACCATGCTATATTTCAAAATTATTTTAATGGAGATTTGATCTCCAGGTAGATGCAAAGCACTGTTGTCTGTCTCTGGTTCCCTTTAGTAGAATTCTAACAATATAGGGTCTTTCATTCCCGGTGCATGTGTGTATAGTCACTCTACTATCACTGATGAAGGAAAAAATATTGCTTCTACTAAAAGCGCCGAGGTGCATCAAGTAAAGTAATTCTAATGCAGTAAAATTAAGTTTGGCAACGAGCAACCGCAAGACAAAGTTCCCATCCCTGAACAGGGAGCTCTAATTCTTCACTGCTTTTTCCAAAAATCTTATCTCCCCCTGCAACCTGAAGCTTTCAAAGTCTTTGTAATGTTTTTGTATGACATTGTCACTGAGTCTCCTAGGTAGCATGCATCTGTTTTAATCTCATTTATACCAGCTACTCCTTTCTCCACCATCTGAGACCGGAAGGATCATCACTGTCATCACACCAAGAGTTACTCACGACCGACCGACAGAACAACAGAGCAGAACACTTCTGAAGAAGCCTTTATGGTGGAATAAAGCCAGCGCAAGTCATTATAGCCTATTTTGTCACAGAGCCATCAACAGTATGGACTCAAATAACCCAGACACCACTGGCATCTCCTTGCCTAAGCTCATCTGCTGAGTACAAAGAACATAACAGGTTTCGAGGTGACCTCTGAGGCGTTTTCTAATTTTCTTTCTTCTTTTTCCCTTCTGGCTCCAAACTTCAGCAGGATCTACCGTATTGTAAAGACTCTCAGAAGAGAATTACAGACTTCCTTAGTCGCTTGTGTCAACGTTCACAGAAGTCTTCAGTTGGACCTAAATTCCTCGGGGGGGCCCTCCCAGCACTACTTCCTCTAATCCTGTCTTTCCAGATGCAAGAGTCCGTATAGCAAGTACACTAATCCAAGTGTCTAAGACTCAGTAAAGACCTCAGGGCTCGTATGCTTCCATTCTACAGATACAACATATTGGGCATATTTGTGCAGCACGGGGACTGAATTTTTAGTCTTCTAAAACTAACATCTCAGTCGCTCAGAGGAGAGAAATGATAACTGCGGCGGGGACTAGCCTTTCTCGACAATCTCTAAGAATGCAAAGCCTTCCTGAGCTGCCTGTTTGAGGGGCTCATGTTTGCAGACAGCTGGTTTTCTTGAAGAGAGAGAGAGAGAGAGAGAGAGAGAACGACTAACGAACCAACCAACCAACTAAAAAAAAAAAAAATAGAAAAACACCCCAACAAAAACCCCACAAAAAACACCACGAGGCAGTGGCTGTATCCTTATAAAAGCAAGTCCCTGTTTGGCTTTGGCAAGTTTTAGCCTGGAGTAAAATCACATCCAAGTTCCAACCACGGAAACTGGGATTTCAACAGAAATGCTGACCCGACCTTCAGCAAAGCAGCTAATTGCAGTCTCTGCTGCTCTGTCACTGCCCTGCAAGGCGCACCACTGGGGAGTCCGTGCCCACGTCCCCCTCCGCGTAATCAGTGGTTAACAAACACGGGGAGAGAAGGCACGCTCCACACCGACCCTTCCGGGGTCTCTTCCTCGAAGGCGATCCAAAGCGCAATTACATGGGTTGTCGTGGCTTTTTGATGTTTGAACACAAATGACCTTTGGAAAATAGATACTCGTGAAAGTCAAAGCATTTGGAGAGACCTCCAGTAATTTACCGCTTGGAACTCCTCGCAACCGCGAAGACAAGGAAAGGAAAGGGAAAATGTGCCCAGCCCGAGGGGTGGGAGGTGAGGGAAAACCAATAACCGAGCCACGGTAAGGAAAAGGAAAAAAAAAAAAAAAAAGCCCACACAGTGGAGACCGCTAGCCTAGGCTGCAACAAATGCCCCGGCCAGCCCCTTCCGCAGCCTCCGCGGATTTCCCACCGGCTCCCCTTCTCCTCCGCTCCCCCAGCGGCCGCACCACTGCGGGCGGCCGCATCCCGGCGAGCAGGCGCGGCGGGCGGCGGGGGAGCAGCCGAGCCCCGCCGCCCGCCGCCCGCCGCCCGCCGCCCGCCGCCCGCCGCCGGCCCGCTACTCACCCGAGCCGGTCGGCGCTAGCGACGGCGGCGGCCGCGGGCTGGCTGCGAGCCGGGCTCCGCGAGGGCTGGCGGGCTCTGGCCCCCGCCGACGCGGACATGTGGCTGGAACTCGGCTCCCCTAGCCGTTGCCTCTGAGCATCTTTGTGGGCGCCCCCAGTGCTAGCGAGCGGCGGCGAGGGCGAGGGCGAGCGCGCCGAGGAGGGGCGGGCGCGGCGGGAGGGGCGCCGAGCCTGGCCGCGCTGCGCCGAGCGCCGGGCTCTCCCCGCCAGCTCCCCGGGCCCGCGCCCCGCGCCCCCCGCCCCCCGCCCGCCCGCCGCGCGCCCTCGCACGCGCCCTCGCACGCGCCCGGCCCCCCGCGGCGCACGCCGGTCCCGGCCCAGGTGGCGGCGGCGGCGGCGGCGGCGGCGGCGGCGCGTCCTCCCCCGGGGGCCGGCTGCGGGGCTGCCGGCGGCGCTCTCCATTGTTCTGCGGCCGCTTCCCGGGGGCGGGCGGCCGGGGCGGTGGGAGGCGTCGGCCGGGGTGTCGGGAGGGCTTACCGCTCAGGGGCACCCGGACCGCCGGAGCGACGCGGGGGCTGCAGGGCGCCTAGCACGGCGGGCTGCGGGCGCGCGGGGGCTCGGTCCTCCCGCACTCGCTGGGGCTCGGCGCCCGGCGCATCCTGGGTTACTATGGATATCCTGGCTCCTCGCCGCCTCCTCCTCGCGCTCCGAGGGGCCGCGCGGCGGCAGCAGCCAGGCAGCTCCGCAGGCGCCCAGGTGACCAGTCGGCAGCGGCAGCAGCGGTGGCAGCAGCCGCCACCGCCGCCGTCACTGCCGTCGCAGCCGCTGGGGAGAGGAGGAGGCGGCGGCGGAGGGGGCGAAGGGACGCCCCGCTCTGCTCCGAGGCCAGCCCAGGGCTTCCTCCCAGCAGCGAGCCGCCGCGAGTGCACCACGCAGGACAGGCCGTCGCCGCCCTCGACTGTGTGGACCGGTGGCGCCCGAGCCACTAGCCTTCCAGCTGCTGTCCGAGGGGAATGGCCAGCCCCCGGGACACGTTTCCAGGGACGATCTTGGCACGGTTTAAACACCCTTTATCCCCGCCCCCCCCCCCCCCCCCGTTCCCACCAAAGTCCCCACTGTGCGCCTACGAACGCTTGTATAAATTCGTTCTCTTCAAAATGATGCCAGTCATAGGTGGGACAACTGACCTCCAATGACCAAGCTTTCCCCCCATTAAAAAAAAATCCCCTTAGTTCTCCCTCGCCATAAATAAATAAAAACAATGTGTGGTTTACAGACCGCTTAATTCCGTAACATGTGAATGAGCGTATATCTGGCAACCCACGCGCTCCAGTCCTTTGGGGTTTCCACGTTCCATCCAAAAGTGTGAGTTGCCCACTTAGACTGGAGGTAAGAACCGCAGGTTCCCACCAACGATACCCATCGCCCGAACACAAGGTAACGGCACCCAAACTGTCTGTGGGACATAGCCTGGAATGAGATACTCTAGGTATTTAAGGGAGTGGACGGCCTTCTGATGAACTCCAACAGCACTCATCAGTCTGCTTGTTTTCAGGGTACTTTCGGTTTCTAAACTTAAGAGTGCACATTCAGTGCTTTCAGGCCAAAGGAAACAAAGATGTTGGTCAACTGCAAAAGTCTGGCACTAAAATAGAAATGTGAGTTAATTTTCAAATCCTAGACAACATTTACCCAGCACTTACGATCTGCCAGGCATCTGTGAATTATCTCATTTAATTCTCAGAACTCCGTGAGGCAAGTTTTATTATTATCCTCGCTTTACAGTTGAAAAATAAAAGGCTTAGGGAGATCTGCTGCTCGTGCTTAAGGGACAGTACTCATTGCCCTAAACAAGAAACACAAAATGTCCACTGTTTTGTCTATTTTCATGTCATCTTGTGCTTTTGCAAGGTTCGGGTCAATAGTATAGCATAAAGCGACCCCTCTAGCGAGAGGCAGGGCCAGGCCGGTGAGGCTCCAGACCATGAACCCTTAACACTATAGAAATGCTTTCTCATTTACAGAAGGAGTTTGTGGGGCTTTTTGATTTTGCATCTTACATATATAGAAAGAGAAACAGATTGGACATAATCTGCCTTTCTTGGCCAGGGCATGTTTGCATCTCTCTGGTTTTTTTAGATCAGCCAGCTTTCAATGGGTTTGGGATTCAGGTTGTTTCATTCTATTTCTCACAACACCACCAAACACATGAGACTTAGGGTGGAATAGTGTTTCCTTGGTTTCCCGATCATGTGAATGACTGAAGAATGACATTCCTGAGGGCACCATTCTCTTCTGGATACTGTTCTCTAGCAACAATGCTGGGCTCTGTCAAAAAGATGCCCTTTGTTAGCAAGGAACTAAGGGCTCTTTAGAAAGGAGGCACGCTCTCAAATCTTCTGCACTCGAGTCATTTGGGACCTCTAGGTCTTTTTGTGTCTGTGCTACCTCTAGAGGGTGACGGAAATCTAATTCTCTGTCAGCATTTGTGCTTGGCGACTGAAAACTTCTTGAGGGAGACTGGAGGGTAAGTAGCTGTCCATGGTAGCTGGTACAGGTGCTCCATTCAGCATAATCAGCTCAACATATTAAATACGATAGACCTGGAAAATAACTTCATCCTGGCACTAATGAAATTTGGCAATAACCTCCAGGTATGCATATTAAGACATAAAGGTTTTACCAGACTCCTAGTGGTTTGGGTAAAAACATTAAATAATCCACAGAAGAATGACTTTCTACTCTTTGGCACTAAAATAGCCCCTAGGTCATGGTTGAAATTTTAGACATTTTAATGCTCTGGAACAGTATAAAGGATATAAGAGATCATCTTATGAAACCCTCTCATATTGTAGAAAAGGAAAGTGATGCCAAGAATGGTTAAGTCACTTACCCAAGGACCTACCCTAACTAGAGGCAGAAGCAGAGCCGTGAATTCTTGCCACTTGTTCAGACGCTTACCATGATGTTATGGTGCCTCAGGATATTCAATGCCAGACTTTGTTTTTCCTTCAGTAGTCTTATGTTTTTGCTAAAAATAGATTAATTTCTAATTTGTGTTATTTAAACTATGCATTATAGCTTCATATTCTATTACTTGGGGGAATCTACATTTTGTTTTTAAAACATTGGTTATATAAAGTAATACACTATATCTTGAAACATGATACAATTAAGAAATAGCTCTTATAGCGCCAATTCCCAATTTCCCTATATCCCAATGAAAAGTAAAGCATCCATTCCATTACAAGTCATCAAGAATGCAACCCTCTCTAACATAAACTATTTATATAAGGACAGCAATTTTAAATCAGAAAGGGCTAACATTTGGGATTCTCCGATCTTCTGTATTCTTTCTTTGCATTAAATAAATTATTCAGAAGGCTATGTTGAATGTTTCATCTTACAAAGTCTAAAGATGGCTGTAAGAGGTAAAACACTAATATGAGTCCCTTTGTATAGAGTTAGAGGAGTAGAATTATAATACTTTATTCCTTTGTTTTGATATAGTATTGTGCAGTAGTTAATTAAGCTCTCAATTTGGGAAGCAGACTTACAGGTTCACGTACTTGGTATTCCATTTAATAGTTTTCTAATCTTGAGTACATTACCTGAGTTTTTCAAGCCTTATCTTTCCAACTTGTAAAGCATATATGACAATAATGGAAATTACTTCATAGAGCTGTGGTTAGGAGGAAATGAGATTACACATATGTGGTGCTCTTTTTGATGTGCCAAACCGGCTAGGTGATAGTCCCCATTTACTTAATCGAACACAATTTAGGTGTCGCTATGAAAGTATTTTGTAGATGTGGTTAAAGTCCATAATCAGTTGACTTTATTAACTAAGAGAGATTATTCTGGATAATTTGATTCAATCAGTTAAAAGGCCTTAGGAGCAGAACTGAGGCTTCCCTGAAGAAAAAGCAGCTTTGTGAAAGGCAATTCCAGCCCCTGCCTAAGAGTTGCAGCCTGCCCTACAGATTTCAGACTACCCAGCCAGTTGCACAATTACATAGGCCACTTGCTTGCAGTAAATGTCCTGGTGTATATCTCATACTGGTTCTGTGTCTGTGATTGAGCTGAGCCCTAACTTAACACACTTTGTAAAGTACTAAATGTGGTATCTGGTGCATAATGAACCCCCTGCAAGATGTTAGCTCAAATGTTTTTAGCAAAGTCTTTACTGTATACCTCTTGTGTTCACAGTATCGAGGTATGCACTTTGACAAAAATGTCCAAGAGTTCTGAAATAAAAAGAAATAGATGCCTATTACCTTCAACAATAGCAATCCCAACCAGGAAAGGATATAATGTTTTAGTAAAGTTTCCAGGAAAACAAAGGAAATGAGGCAACAAGTGTTGATTTTTTTTTTTTTAATCTGGAGCTATGTAGAAGAATCCTGTAAATCTAGTATGATGGTTACTTCCAGGGTTAGGAAGATAAGGAATAAAAAGGCAGGCACTCCTCTTTCAATAGATCCAAATAGATTTGGCATCTGAAACTAAATAAGATCAGTTTTCACGGATCAACATGTAATTCCATGATGTAATACAAATTTATTTATGACTGTTGGTCTTAAGCCAACTGGAATTATATATTTAAGAGAACTGCTTTGAGATTCTTGGAGGAAGAAATCCTCTCATACTTAACAATATTAAAGGAAAAAGATCTTTCTTATTTCAATGTTAGCTTATCTTAATATCCAACATTATCTTATAGCTTTTAATTTGTTTTGATTATTTTTAAGCAAAGAAAAGAATACTTTAAAAATTATTTAAAAGGAGGCATGGCACAAACCCACTTATATAGAAGCTGTCTCTGTCCTTCAGAATTATAATGCCAGGCATACAAAACTTAAAGCGGGAAATACCTTATCGAGTCAGTAAACAAATTCTGGGGAGGAATTCTTGCATATAAATAGGATTAAGAGGTAATGAGATAGTAAGATGGAGAACTTTTGACTTTATATCAAACTCTGATGACTTGGATCCCATTTAACAAATGCACGTTTTAAGTCTGATGTTTGTGTGTATTCACCGGCCAGAGCTGTCCTGTGATCTGTCATACTACATTAATGATCTTTTTTTTAAAAAGGTAGTGACATAAAAATACTTCTGCTCATTATATCAAGATTTACTGAATTCTTGTGATGTCAAACCTTGAGTTAGGAGCTGAGGAATAGGAAGGTGGGTTACTGATGGACTCTAATTTTGTGGAACTGTGTCTCTGGGTAAACCCAGTTTATCCTTATGGATTTCAACCATTTTCCTTATTCTAGGAAAATGTTTATATATCTCCATATTGGCTTAGGCAAAATTATTTTGCTTTCACAGTAACTTTGGTGTCCCTAATAATAGCATTTTTTTAATTTTAATTTTTTTTTTTTTGGTAATTACGTGTTTAGTTATGGATCTCCATATAAGACCGCATGAAGTCAGAGACCCTGCTTATGTAATCCTCTACTTCTGTTCACCTTCTGACCCCAGATAGGCCTTAGGAAAAGGTTTGTCAAACAAGGAAAAGAAAGCTGGGCACATGTCGAATTTTAGTTTATTCTCCACATAGACAAATGCAGAAGGCAAACAGATTCTAAATCTGGAGCTCAGGAGCGAGGTGAGGACAAGAGATGTGGATTTTCTATCTGCTTATTTCCTAGTAGTTGGAAGGCTTGGGAATGGAATGTCATCCACTAGAACCACATGTAGAATTATCAGAGAACACTGGATAGCACCGTCAATTTATACTGTGGGATAAGACATGACCCACTGGGAAGCTAGAAGAATTTTTAGAAAACTCCACCCTCAAATAAATCTTTTTAATCATGTGAACAAGTGTTTAATAAAAAGGCATTTCAGAACTAACTATTTAAAAGACATGAATGTGGACTTATAATCACAATATTGTGGAGCCTTACCTTCCAATATGTAGAAAGCGGGGTGTTGAATTTTGAAAAAACAAAGCTGGTGTGTGTAGATAGAGCTCATAGGACACAAGCCAGAGAGATAGAGCCTGCATACTGGAGACAAAACAGGATCAAGGAGTTCCACAAGAGGTGAGCATCAGGGAGGGCTTTGAGTACCAAATGGGTGTGTGTGGCTGTTGGTGGGATACGTCTGCCATAGAAGTGGTGCGATTCCTCCTCATACTCAGGGCTTGCTTGATGTTAGTGAGATAAATAAGGTATCGGCTAACTTCCACCACTCGTAGATTTTATAATTTTTATTGCATGATTATACTTTTGCTGTGGAAAAATTCCTTTATTTGGATAGCAAATTTAAAAACAACTTAGGGACTGCCTATTAACCAGGGGCATATTTACTACCCAGCTAACACAACCCAGAGTGAGCAGAAGGGATTTACACTTTTTCCTGAAGGCAAGCAGGCTTGGAATCCAGGGGGAATGATTGTAAACACAGAGGCCCATCTGCCAGCAATGTTCTGCCCCAGTCTTCTGAATTAAGACCTGGGGACTTCTTTTGGATGTTAACTACATTCAAGGCCTGAGCCACGTACAGCTCCACTGAGCCATAGCTAAGACATTCACTTGCAGCTTTTGCTTACAACCAGCCCCTGGGATTCAGTTCTGGCCACACAACACAGGTGTTAAATACTTCATCCTTCTAACACCTTTAACCAGTAGAGCTGCTGTGCTCAACACTTGCAGCAACTTTCAAGGTCGGCCATGAGAGGAAAATGCTCCGGCAACCTGATCTGGGGGTCCATTTTACTAAGTGGGCATGTGTTCCTGACTTCCCAGGCAACCCTTTTTAAGTGAGTCAGGACATTAGATCTGCATTTGGATTCAGAAAAATATGGTCTATAGCACATTTGGAGGTTATACTTGGGGCCCTCAAGGAGGTATTATAATGTATGGAATAAGGCCGTGGGCTCAGACCAGGGTTCAAATATGACTCTGTCATTTATTAGTTGTAAGCCCTGAAAAGTTTGCTTAATCTTGCTGCACTTCATTTCTGTGTCTGTGAAAAAGGGAGAATTTGTCCTTAAAGGATCAAATGAGTGCATCCACATAAAAATCTAAGCATACTACCTGGTGCACAATAATTATTCAGCCAGAGAATTAAGTTCACCCAGGATTAACTGGTAGATCTTTAGAATCAAGAGGCTACTCCAACTTAACAGCTCAACTAAGTGACAAAGGTCCTTCCCATAGTACCTTCCAGTGTGCTTATCAGTTGTACAAGTGAGGGAGAGCACATGCCTCTGGGAGTGCACAGAAACTTACTAATGTAGACTCATGAAAAAAAATATATATATTTTTTCTCCACAGGATTTTATGTAGGACAAGCTAGTCTATCATTTGATGGTGATTACGTATATCATTATGCTAATTCTCTAGCAGTGTCCATTCAGAGTGTTAACATACCCTACATAGGCAAAGGGAGAAAGGCAAAGGGATTTACATATAAATATTAAAAATAAATTTGGGTTGTTAGAACTGAATCTTAGGATAGGAAGTTGTGGTTGAAGTCCACTGTTTTTCTTGCTCAACACCTAGTCCCTTCTATTTCTGTTAGCATTTGTCTGATTTTTCACTGAAAACCCACTTCCTCAGCCCTCAGTCATGAAATCCTAGAAAATCCTAGAAGAGCTGACCATTGAGTAAACCCGTGATCCACTGGCCAGTTGAAGGATTTTGTCACTAAGTCACAGGGGATCTTTCAGGGAAGTTTAGGACCAGGACTCTGCTGGAACACTGAAGAAGAGAAGCTCTCTTTTCATGGAGATTTCTAAGTTGGTGACACTGACATTGCCAGGGTGCTGAGCTTAATGCCTGGAGCTGTCAAGACATTTCTGGGAATGGGGAAGAGACATGAAGCGAAGAAACCTATTTCTTGAGTACCTACTCTGGTTATGTAGATTTTTTTTTTTAAGTGATCTTTGTACCCAACGTGAGGCTCCAACTCACAAGACTGAGATCAAGAGTATGATGTTTTATTGACTGAGCCAGCCAGATGCCCCATCTTGTGTACTTACCAAGTACCAGGCCCTTATACGCGCTACCGCAACAATGTGGAGGGTCTTTGTCATTACTTTAGTACCATCTTTTCTTTTTTTCAGATGAAGAAATCATGAAGGCTCTGAGAGGCTAAGTGATTTTCCAAGATCAGACAGCACCAGAATTAAATCCAGAAGGTAGTATGGCTCTGAGATCCATGATTTTTCATTATGCCCCAATGTTTCCTTTATTAATAAAGTCATAAGAGGTTTTTAAAAAGGTTTATATATTTATTTGAGAGAGGGGAGGGCAGGAGAGAATCTTAAACAGATTCCACACCCAGTGCTGAGCCTGACGTGGCTCGATCCTACAGCCCTGAGATCATGACTTGAGCCCAGAATCAAGAGTCAGACACTTAACCAGCTGAGCCACCCAGGCACCCCAAGATATTTTTTAGTTGACAAAATATATTTACATGCTATTTTAACTAATCCTCAAAACAATAACCTGAGGTTGCCGTTGCTATATTGTTTTTATTTGATAAATGAAGCAATGGAATCCCCGAGAGGTCCATTGACTTGGTCAAGGTCACACAGCTGGTAAGTAGCATAACCATGGCTAGAATTCAAAATTTCTAACTCCCATTCTCATGTATTCTCACATGACACTACAGCTGCTGCGTCAGGCAAGTTGCTATGAAGTGGGGCTTTGTCAGAACCGTGACTGATAACAGCTTGGCTCTAAAACATTCTCCCTTGCAGAGCAATGCCCAGCTTGACACTTGGTGGTGGTGTCTGCTGTCACCCTCACTGGCTTACAAGAGAAAGATGCTGGGAAAGAAAAAACACAGGCTTCCTGAAATTTCTGTTGGGGAGGGGCAGAGAGAGGATTGGGGGTAGGATCATCCCAAAGAACAATTAGCCACTCCCTTCTGTTGAACACTAGGGTGGGGTCTGTAGTGCAGTGCTGGGAAAATCCACTCTTTTTTGTCTATATACTCAGTTAGGACCCATAGGGTGAGTCAGCGTAGCCCTGGGGCAGAAAAGGCTGTCTGGGTAGAAGTAATGTGGGAAGCCACCTTAACTCTTTCAGGACATTAGGCTATCATTTGGTAAATTACTACTTTGCTCTAAATGGGTCCCCGGTGGGTATGGAGGATACGAATGTTCTAATTTGCATTTTCTCCCCTTTCTCTCAGCTGCTTTTTCTAATTATGATGTAGACCAAGAAACTGTTTAATAACTGCTTTATTCTGAATCATTGGATGCTCTTTTAACTATCAAAAATGCCCCTGCGGGTCTGCTATATTGAAACGGATGGGATCAAATCTATGTGTAAGGTGTGAAGAGTGTCAGATCTGCAGCCCAGCAGTACCCATAAAACCAAGAAATTTTTGGAGGGCAGTGGGGCATCCCTGAGTTTGAAATTCTGAGCTAATGGAAAGTGTGTGGCAGAGAGCTCCATGTTCCTGAAGGCCTTGGGTGGTGGGTGGAGGGAAGCAGATGCTGAGGGAATTTCCAGGGTGGGAGTTCCTTTGTCCTGCTTAGGGGAGGATCCATAATTCTGATCTGTGGCAGAATCAGGGTCTCTGCTTTGACACGTCTATTACAAGAGAGATTTGTGGGGAGTGCAGGGATGTCCCTGGAAACTCTGATTTCACCCTATCACTCAGAAGGATCTAGAAACATTTTTTCCTCCTGAGAGAAAAACAAATATATCAGAGTTCTCCTTTGCTCATATGAATTGAAGGTTACTAAGTAAATGCCCAACAGAGTTGCTAGGATCTAATACTATTTTTGCATAATGGTTATTACAGCAGTGATACTCCACATTTATACAGTGTTAAGACTTTTTAAAGCACTTGCATATTCATTGTTGATCAGCTGGCTTTGTGGACATGTGACTAGTGCTGTCTCACAGGGCCTGAGGGCACTCAGAAGGCCCCACACTTGAGTTAATGCTCTGCAGTTGCACTCTTGTAATTCCAAATACTTATAACTTCGAAATTGTGTTTTTTGTAAGTGAAACCTAACGTGACTATGGACCATGTGTTATGGTGCTTAGAACCTCAGCTTACATGAGGTCCTGCCTTCCTGGGATGAATTTTTGGCTGTCTGTTCCCTCCTGCTGCCTATGGTGTTACCTACGGATTCCCCTCTTTGACTTACGCCACAACCACCACAGCTCTTTGTCTGGGGTAGCAGTCAGGTGGCCTTGACTGGGTTAGGAAGGCAGTGGCCTTCTTTCAGCCCTTACCCTCCTTTTTCCCCTGGTGGTGGTAGGTAGTCTTGGTATGAAGGGTCACCCACCCTGTGGCATTTGGGATAGGCAAGGCATCCGCCAATCCTGCCTTGAGCTGCATCTCATGGTGTGTTTGGTGGGCAATATGGTGGGTGACCTGGTAGGGGCCTCTCACTCACATCCAACCCAAATATCAAGCTTATACTGGCCTAGTGACTATTATCCCTTGGCAGGAGGGGATCACTTGCCTGCCATAGGTTGGGGTGGTGGGCCTGTGGAAAGGGGAGACTGACTTCCCTGCCTCTGGTCAGGCTTCACATTTTGCTTTTGTACTGGGTCCTACAAACTACGTAGTCAAACCTGCTGTTGACCTTCATTATGCTACCGTCAAGCCAGACGGGACAAGGGCAATTGCTACTGTTATGTCTACTAATATTATTACTTCTGTTACTGGAGGCCACCATTCCTTCTCTGTGACTCGCTCTGGGACAAGCACTTAACGATATGCTCCCTTCTTTAGTCCTCATAACAAGTATAGGAGGCAAGGCCTTTACATTGGGGTGATCCTCAACTTCTCAGTTTTAGTCTCCCCATCCATAAAACTGACATAGCACTACCTTCACGAGGATATTATGAGAATGGAATGAAGCAGTGTGTGTAATAGAGAGACGGAGAAAATTGTATTCACCTGCATTACTCTTGTGCTGCGTTTGGAAGAAATATTTTGATAATCTCTGTGAGAAAAAGGGTGAAACCTCACCACAGACATACTCAAGTAACTTAAGAAGGTCGCTAAACTTTTGCACTCACTGACAAGGAGAGGAGTTTGCATCATTCTCAGGAGGAAGGTGGTAAAGAAAGAGGAGTCACAGGGCAAAGGCCTTGTTGGGGGAGGAGTGACAATAGGCTATTTAGAGATTGGAAAGACTGAATGGGGCTTTAAGCAAATTGTTTGTGTTGGGTTTATCCTGTAAACACACCCACCTTCCCATCATCTGAAATCTTCAGTAAGGACTAACTAACTGACTAATGCTTTTGTGTTTGATTAGATTAATAGGGAGAGGGTCTCAAAGAGGTATTGAGGTTCACATCCACATTGGCACAAATTAGAATAGACAGTATGTGTGGATGCATTTGCCAGAAGATGAGTATAGAGCTGGTGCTGTATTATAACATTATTCTTTGATTGTTTCCCATGGATGATTTCACTTTTTGTTCAGGCCATGCACTTCAAGGGTGGGGTGGGGGCGTGTAACAGTAGCTATGTATATTTTGTTTAGTTTATATTTTCCCATGAGCCCCACCACCAGGCTTTACACACAGGGACATTCACATGTTGAGGGATGATCGATATGAGTCATAACTACTAAGGGAAAGAAACTAATATTTCAACAACCTTTTGATGTATGAATTGTTCTTTGCAGCTTACAGATGAGGTATCTGGGGCTCAGAGAGGCCAAGAAATGTGCTTGGGGCCACACAACTATACTGAGTGGCAAAGCAGTGGTGCAATTCCATGCCTAATACTTGATGCCGTGGTCAATGAAACTTTAGCAGACTATCTAGAATTTTGGTGTCATTTAAACCAAACATTACACATTGTGTCTACTTAAAACCCCACTGAAATCAGAAGAATAAGACAAACTGACTTCAAAAACATTCTGAGCAAATAAGAAGTAGAAAAAGGGGGAGGAAGAACAAGAACATAAGAAAAAAAAACCACAACATGGCATAACTTAGTTATCCCTTAGATAATTGTAGGGTTGTACTGACATTACTCATTGTACTGTAATGACACAACAAAGGAAAAATGTGCCAGGTAGATGCAACATTTGTGCAACAAAAGGCTGCCTCAAATGTATCTGAAAGCATGTCTCTTCCTCCAGCCAAAGTCAAGTCCAAAGGAGCGCATGAATAATTGGCTATAGCTACCCTTTAAGCGGGCGCCAGCTCTCTCTGCTCAGGTTGATACATCTCCAAACCTCAGGGAGTCAGGAATCGGCTGCCAGCAACCAATGGGCTTCTGAGCATTCATAACCAGACCAGGTGCTGATCCATCAAGCTAATTAGCAGCCTGTGGGCCACTGTTAGCTGGGAAGGTAGAGGTTTTTTAAACTTTTCCTGATGGATTGTGTGCCTATTTGTGCTTTTTGAACAAGATGTGATCACAAAGTACTATTAGCACACACACACAACATTTACACACACACACACACACACACACAACCATTTACAATTCAAAAGGAGGGAAGCTAAAAGGAAATAGAGGTTTGCTTATAAATGAGATGAGAGACTAACAAAACAAAGGAAGTGAACTTTCGTACACACAGTATATATAGTGATTTTCCCATTTAAAAAATTTTCGTTTTACTTAGCATAGCATCATCACTGCAGAATGGACATTCAATAAATGTTAGCTCTTATTGATAATAATATTTAAAATGTAAAGAATAAAAAAATGGGAAATGGGACCAAATTGCAAAGGAGCAAAAGATATACCTTGTTGGTACCTGAAATGCATTTCATCATCAGGATCCCAAAAGAACAGAAGAGAAAGAATTGGCCTCAGTGGGACATACAGAGAACATGTTGAATGTTCAGAAAACTGGAAAATTCAGTTTAAGGAGAAAATGAAATATATCAGAAATAGTGTCGCTGCAAACCATCAAGCAGTGTGTCAATCATCAGAAGGAAAGAATCCAGGTGATGTTAATAAATCTGTAGAAACTTGTAAATTGTTCTTTCAAAATTAGTTTTAACGCGATGGTCGAACAGTAAAATAGCGACCATCAATGAAACCACAAACATCCCAACTGTCTTCATTGACACAAGAGAGGCATTCTGTAGCTTATCAGTTCAATATTTCTGACTTTAGTGTGATTTTGTTGATCATGGACCCAATCATCACCAATGGTGGAGCACCAGTACGTGATTTGGAGATATGAAATCACAAAGAAGCATCCTGTCCCTGAAGTAGCCAAATCTGAAAATCATACAGAATTGTAAGGCCAAATCTGGCAGAAGTCTCAAAACATAGAGGTAACATTTATGGAGATGTCTGCACGAGCTCTCTGTCAACATATGGAGCACTGAGGAAGGGCTACGGGATTTCAGTGACACCCCCATCACCACCATCTGGAGATAAAAATCCTGCAGTAGATTTTCTTTTAGCTGTGATATCTTACTGTTGAGCTTTATATTAATGACAAGGCCCCAGCCAAAATTCCCTTGGGTTACTTACTATAAAACTATGTACTGCTTGACTCTGAGGTGAAAAAAATGGATTGATGCCTTTGTGAAGAACAGCTGCCATTGTATTTGTAGAATCAAGGAGTCAAGAGAATGATACTGAGATGATTCCAGAGTCTTCAGGGACCTAAGGAAAGCATTACCTTGCATGAGGAGGTTTGGATGTGCTGGCTGTTACGTCAACTATTCTGCTGCAAATAGCTAATCTACATGTTGAGATTAGGAGAACAAATCTCCCCAAATATTTACTGAGGAAACACGGAGAGTGAATGGTTCCTTAGGAAAAGCAGGGGCAGGAGTTGGATGACTTTCACTGTAAGAAATTAATGTACTGCCCTGGACTGGAATCAATTTCAGGATCGTGGTCTTCTAAACAGAAGACAGCAGCTTACCCAGGGCCGATGAGATATTGGATTCATGCCAAAGGAGAATTCTCCAGGATGCCTCCTACAGTCTTGTGCGTGCGAAGCATACAAGGTCACAAGTCTGTTCTGCAGTGATCGCCCTAGAAAAATGACTCCCTACCCCCCACCCACTGCTCCAAACTGTCTGCCTGTGGTCTGATCAAAGCTACCTACCCCTCAAGGTCTTCTCATCTAAGACGTTTCTTACCAGCAAAGGTAGAAAGCAGCCTATGATCCTGACCGTGTCTACCTCTCGAACCTAAAGCACGGTGCCTCCCCACTTGAACCCTTTGATGCTCCTCTAGGGTCTCCAGTGCTTTTGCCTGTGGGACTCTCTCTGCCTCTAACATCCTTCCGCCAGTTTCTTACCTGGAAAACAGTGCTTCTTTTATGTGTTACCTCCTCCTGGAAGCTTCCCCTGATAACAGCAAGCATGTAGCACTTAGTTGGTAGCGGGTGTACCCCTCAATGCTTTCTTAAACGCATTTAATTCTCGCCAGAGTCCTACTAAGTAGGTGCTGTTAGAACCTCCACCTTAGAAGTAGAGAACCTTGAAGGCAGAGAGGTTAAGAAGTGTATTCAAGGTCACTGATAAGTGGTAAAACAGAGATTATGAACCAAGGCAGTCAGGCTCCTAAGGGTCTGTTTCTTACCACTACTTAGAGGATAGGGGTCACTAAGCACTGGCCCTAGTAGCCTTGGGACACAATGCCATCATGGTTACAACCATCCCCTCTGCCGTGGTCTTGAACTCCAACTAATCCTCAACACTCAGCCCAGGATTCATTTCCTCTTTTTCCCTTAAGCTTTCCTGCTCCTGCTCCCCCAGCCCGGATGAGGTGCATCCTCCACCATCCACACTGGGTTTCCCCAGACCAGAGTCAAACACCAAATATCTGTTTACTTGTTTGTTTTCTCCATTAAATTCATAGAATCTTGGAAGGCTGAGATGGCCTGAAATGTTATGGTAAATAACACGGTGTCTGCCATGGAGAGCGATGGCTTAATAAACACTTGGCTGTTCCATAGACGATCCTTATGCTGACAAGTCTCCATTTTGTGACTTGTTTCCAGCTTTTACAGGCAGATCAAGAACAAAAGGGATTGTTATCGCAAACCCCGGGGGAATCACGACAAATGCTTAGCTCCAGTTCGGAAAAAGAAGAAAGACTATTTATAGCTCAGGGGCTCAACATTACATGACCTGGACTTAATTTTTCCTCATGGCATAGATTTGTAGAACTTGAGACTGGAAGGGCCCTTGGAGATCATTTAGTCTAGCTGTTGCGAACTGGTGGCTTCGAGATATGTTTTATTTGACACTGATTGTTATTTGTTTCTATTTTTATTAGAACACCTTTAGGCAGGATGTTTCCTCTTTATTTCTCCACCTTCTGGACTATATCCTATCATAATGTTCCACTTCACTTATTTATGTCGTCCACCTCATGCTTCGAGGCATTTTAGGATGAAATATCAGATTGTGTAGTTCAACCCAGTTTTGTCCCCCTTTACAGTAAAACTCCTCGAACCTGTACTTATGGTCTCCAATTCTCTCATTAACTCATTCCAATCAGGTGTTGTGTCCACTGAAGTGTCAAGATGACCAGCAGTCTCCATGTTGCCAGGACTGACCTGATGTCCCCTTCCTTCATTTTCAGGAACATACTTTTCTGGTTTTTTTCTCCTTTTTCTCTGGCCTCTCCTTCTCTGCCTCCCCTAATTCCTCCTCCTCACACCTTTGTCCTCTAAATATTGGGTGGCCCAAGGTACAGCTCTTAGCCTGTTCCTTCTCTCCATCTACTCTCACTCCCTTGATGAATAAACAAACAAATTAATGTTTCCAATGAAAAAAACTGAAGCCCAGGAAGAGTAAATAACTTGCCAGGAACACCCAGTGATAAACTGGCAGAACCCAAACCCAGCTTTCTTATCTCCTCATCTAGCTCTCAGGCGCCACAGCTTTTTTTTTTTTAAAGACTCTATTTATTGATTCATGAGAGACACACACACACACAGAGGCAGAGACACACAGGCAGAGGGAGAAGCAGGCTCCCTGCAGGGAGCCCGATGAGGGACTTGATCCCAGGACCCCGGGATCATGATCTGAGCCGAAGGCAGATGCTCCACTGCTGAGCCACCCGGGTGCCTCTCAGCTACCACTTCTTGATGAAGCTTTGCTCTGTCAGGCACACTGAACAACACTGTGCTGAGAGGGAAGGAGATCTCTGGAGTTCTCTCATCGTCTTAGGTCTCCTGTTTTCTGCATTCCTACTTAAAACCCCCTCCATCATCACACAGCCTGGTTAAGTCATGGCTGGACAATTTTTGATGTGTTTGCTAAGTGTTCTGATTTCCTCTCGGAGGAAAACCCAGTGCATGATTCTTCTATTACTCAGGAAGTAACAAAGGATATAGTCATAATATAGAAGAAAAAAAGAATGATTCACTGCTGAGCTGCAGGGAGCAATCCAAGGTTTGGAGTAGAGAATCAGCTAAGACAAGTCACGATGATGTCACGGTGGAATATACAAGTACCTCAGTGGGCTGATCCAAAAGAACATGTCAATTAAATCAGCCTGCTGCTGAGCGCTCTTGTACATCCATGAAGGGGGCTGCTCTCCACTCTGACAACCACATTTAAGAAGAGGCAATAAAAGGAGGTGGCGGGAGGCAGCAATCTATCTAACATTCTCTGTGGAGGAAGAAATGACTTCAAATTGCTACGGAGGAAATGAACATAGTCACAATGAAGCATTCTGAAAGAGGCCAAACATGTTTGGACACTTGACTCACCAGGTCAGGAATAGTGTTTTCTTTTCAGAATGGAATTACAGTGGGACCTTGGGCATGAAAAATTGATGAGGGCCATTGGGGGTGATATTAAAAGCATTTAATAAAATATATAGCTGGTGTAGGCCATTAATGACCAGCAAAGCCTTATCAGTATACAGTAGCTGAACGTGGTCCTAGGTGAAACTCACTCAGTTAGAATAGCACAGATGCTCTTGCCCTCCCTAGACCTCAGGTAAGTTTCCTCATCACCCTGTATTGTTACGAAGATTAAAAGAGTGTGTTTGTGAAAATGCTTGAGACACTCCTCTCCTCAATAATAGCAGCAAATACTTACATGTCCCTATTATATACCAGGTCAATACCTGACAGATGTTAATTTACTTAACCCTTACAACAACCCTAAGATGCGACTATTATTATTACTACCATTTTACAGATGAAGAAACTACAGAGAAGTGAGACCACTTTCTCAACATTACACAGTTAACAAGTGGCAAGGTTGGGTCTTTGGACCCAGGCAGTCTGGATCTCAGGAGCTCAGTCTCCCCAACATTACATTCATGAATGTCAGGGCTCTCCCCTCCCACATTACACTCCAGAAACCCAAAGTTTTGCTGATTCAAAGTCTCAGGTAAAGAAAGTGGACAATACATCACTGGTGCTCAGCAATTTAGCCCTTATTTCTATATCTGCATAGCCTCCATATGCATTTAAGACAGTAAATAATAATAATAAAATAAATTAATTAATTAAAAGCCAGTCAGATTAATACAAAGGGTAAGATCACAAGTTTGGGATGTTTTTGTTTTGTTTTTATTTGGTATCAGCTGAACTACTCTAAGCATTCAGGGCGAAGAATTATTTATTCCAGTTAATGAATCTCACGGTAACATAAATGTCTTCAAGCTCTGAGATTAGTGAGTAGCTCTTGTCTGGGGACCACTTAGTGAAGCACATCCTGCATGCACAAAAGAGGAATGGGGTTTGGGAGAATGAGGAGGGGAGAAGGGAGAGAAAGAACATTTGTTGAGTGGCTACCTCATGCCAGGCATCATACAAGGTGCTTGACCCTCATTATTTCCATTAATTCTTATAACAGCTCAGTCACAAACAAGCACTTACTAAGTGCCTGAATTTCTACACGGAATGAATCATGGTCCCTGCCCATCTAAGGAAAATGAAGAACAAGAACAAAGCAGAACAGCGATTTGAGTTCAGTGTGATGTTATTTTGGTGTGAGTATACATAGGCAGTGGAACTATGCTAAATGGGCCAATATGGCCATGTTCATGGTCCCTTCACAACGGGCTCCTTCCTGATGGGGCAGCGATATTCTTGGCTTGGTGATATGACCACTGCTCCTTCCTGCTGCTTTCCCCACCTCTTCCCAGAGAAGGTGGCAAATTGGCCAGATGAGTCAGAATGTCTCCCTGAGGAGGCAGAGATATAAGTCAGAGATTCAGTTGGAGTGACAGCAACTAAGGAGATGATCGAAAAGGAGTCCAAAATAGAGGAGAAGGAGGCCAGGTGGGACCAGGGGCAAACAGAAGACATAAGTGAGGCAGGAGCTATGAGTAAACAGAGGCTGCGAGGCATACAAAACATAGAGTAGGGCATAAGGAAGCTGGTTGGTAGCAGAGAACGCACTGAAGCGGAGGACACTGGGATGCGTGTGCCACAATTAGTGCGACCATCCCCTAATGTCAGGCCATTTTAGTTTTTTTTTTTTTCCTGTATTACAAAGAATCTTATGATGAATATCCTTGTACACCAACAATTGCAGCATTTATGATAATTTCTTGTAATATGTTCTCAGATCAAAGGCCACACACATCTTATAGCTCTCATGACAGACAGTACGAATCCTTTATCATAGAAAGAAGGTACCAATTTTTCACTGCCTTTCAGTAGTAAATGAAAGGCTGTATTTTAGCACATTTTACCAATTACCGAGTCTCGGCCAATTAACCATTAAGATGCTTATTTTCTCAACTATTTGCACACTTTTCATATGTTATGGGGCATTTTTATTTCTTCTTTTATGGATTGAGCTTGTTCATGTCTTTTGTCCATTTTGTCTGTTGGGACATTGACTTTTCTTTATTGATTTGTAAGAACTCTTCATATAACAAGACCAAAGCTCACTGACATTTTGCAAATGCTTCTCTATACTTCGCTCTTTGCCTTTTAATTTTTCTTTGAGGCACAGAAGTTTCATATTTTTCATATATAGTCATATTTACTGATCTTTTCCTTTCTTTCTCTCTCTCTCTCTCTCTCTCTCTCTTTTTGCTGAAAAAATATTTTTCTCCTTTCTAGATCAGGAAAACACTTGACTCCATATTTTTTTCTCCTAAAACTGTTTTTGTTTTTGCATATGACTCTTTTGTTCATTTAGAATTGATTTTGATGTATTTGAATTTTCATGAAGGAAAAATTTTAAATGAAATAAAAAAAAATAGAATTGTGTCATCCTATTCCAGAAAGATCTTGGTTGTGTTAATGCTTGTTCTCTAGTAGAGTCAACCATCGATGAATTTCAATAACCAATGAAATGAATTGAGCACACACAGACCCATTTAATGAGGGAGAGTATTGATCCAGGGTGGGGATGTCATCATTTGTGTGCTCTGCACAGAATCTACTGAATAAGAATAATTCAAGTTACTTTAACTCTTACAAAGAGTCAGAAGCCTTCAATTCTTAAGCTGCAGCTGTACTGATTTACAATGGGACACTTATACACACCCTGGACCCCAACACCCGCTTTCCAATTCTTTGTCTTTCAAAACTATTGAATTAGATCTCTTTAAAAAGAGCATACTTTGTCATTTGGAAGAAGTTTTTCTTTTCTTTTCTTTTTTAGTTTGTACTTGTTTGGTATTCAGGGCAACTTCAACTTGTGTTTTCCCAGCATCCTTTTCCTTCTTTTTAATTAAAGAATAGTTGACATAGGGTGTTACATTACTTTCAGGTGTACAACAGTGATAGGACAACTCAATACATTATGCTGTGCTCACTACAAATGTAGCTGCCATCTGTCTCCATACAACGTTATTACAAAACCACTGAGTTTGTACCTCTTAATCCCCTTCATCTATGTCACCCATCCCCCTCTACCCATCTGTCATCTAACAAGCATCTGTTTGTTCTCTGTATTTAAGAGTCTGGTTTTTGTTTTTGATGTTTAGATTCCACATGTAAGTGAAATCATATGGTATTTGCTTTCTCTTCTGACTTATTTCACTTAACATTATTCCTACTAGGTCCACACACATTGTTGCAAATGGCAAGATCTCATTCTTTTTCATGGCTGAGTAATATTCCATTATATATAACCACATCTTCTTTATCCGTTTATCTGTTGATGGACGCTTGGGTTGCTTCTGTATCTTGGCTATTGTAAGTAATGCTGCAACAAATTTAGGGCTGAGTGTCTTTTTCAAAGTGTGATGATTGGATGGAAGCTGGTTGGTGAAGTAGTTGGTTATATTTAAAAAAATATGCAATTGTGAATGTATATAACATAATAACAAGTTCCAGAAGAGAGTAAAGGGTAGGGGAACACTCTAAAGAGTGGCTACACTATGCACTTTCCATTTCAACAATGGAAAACTTCAGGAATTGGGAAAAGTCCACCAGCTCAACATCCAATTCTCTGAGGTAATGGTGTATTAGTTTACTACGGCTGCCATAACAAAGTACCACTAATTGGGTGGCTTAAACAACAGAAATTCATTGTCTCACAGTTCTGGAGACCAGATGTCCAAGATGATATGCAGTCAGGGTTGGTTGCTTCTGAGGGCTGTGAGTGAACATCTGCACCATGCTTCCTGTCTAGCTTCTGATGGTTTACTGGTTTGTAGAAGTGTTCCCCCCAACTCTGCCTTTATCTTCATGTGGTAGTTTCCCTCTGTGCATGTCTGTCTCTAAATTTCCCCTTTTTTGTAAGGACACTAGTCATGTTAGAGTAGGGCCCACCCCAATTACCTCATTTTAACTCACATCTGTGAAGACTTCATTTCCAAATAAGATCACATTCTGAGGTACTGGGGGTTAGGACTTCAACAAAGGAATTTGGGAGGGGGCCCAATTCAACCCATATCAGACGGGCAATACAATAATTATTGTACTAGTTACTCTGATGTAGTAGATAGAATATGGGCATCTCAGAAGACAGATTGAGTTTCGAACCTGACTCTTATTAGATCTGAAACTCTGGGAAATCTCCCCAAACCTGTTTCCTCAACTGTAAAAAAAGAGCTGAATTTTAGGAAGGATTTATTTATTGATTCACCAAATGACACTAAGAGTAGTCTTCATGTTAAATGCCCAGTATAAAGTACACATTCAACATGTGTTATTTCTCTTTCCTTACACATCCTGGAGTTATTAGAATAACTTGAGGGATATTAGTGAAGGGATGATAGTGCTAACCTAAGTATCAGTAAGTGAAATTAAAAGTAATGGAAGTACTGTATTTTCATTAAATGGTTTTTATCGATAGGATGTATTTCTTTCTTTCTTTTTCTTTTTTAGATTTCATTTATTTACTCATAAGGGACACACAGAGAGAGGCGGAGACATCAGCATGCAGGATTCAATTCCAGGACCCTGGGATCACAACCTGAGCCAAAGACAGACGCTCAACCAGTGAGCCACCCAGGAGCCCTTTATAGGATGTATTTCTATGTTTATGATACAACTATTTAAATTTGGCAAGCTTTTAAAATATTTCAGATTTGTTTTGTGTTTTTGTTTTTGTTTTTTGCTGTTGTAGAGAGATGAGGTTGGAAACTCCTGGCAACCTTCATCACTTAATGACTCTCCAAACTTTCAAAGATATAAAAAATAGCCTGCCCATGCAAAAAGATTACAAATGGACCAATGGATTGGTCCATGTCTTTTTCTTAATATAGATGAAAGTATAGCTATAATTTGTTTATGTGAATTTATATTTACTTTTTGGAACATGTGATTCACTTTGATACCAAGTAAAAGATCATACTTCAATCAATACTTCAAGAGGATTTGTAATATTTCACTATTCAGTAAATTTGATAGTTTATTCACTGAACCATGTTTCCTACAATATTGCATTAAAAAGAAATATCTTGCTTGATTCTCCATGGGAAATATGCCAGGGAGAAAACTCCCTGTTTAGAAGCCTTGCAAAATTTCCTTTTACCAAGCACTTGCTTTTTCTGGGAGCAGGGAAATCTTGGTCTTCCTGATAAGGGTTGCTTAGAAGAATCTCTAAGGCACTGAATTTTAAACTTTTAAAAATTATTATGAACTTTCATAGTGGAGTGATCTTTTCTAAAGAAATCATATACAAATTTCTAGATCTATGGATAGTGCAGGGTAGAGGTTCTGGAAACCCTTTCTTAATCTGGTTTTCTTATGGTTTAGAGGGGGTTGGGCCCAGGTGATGTCTGTGGACTCGCAGGATTCGCTGGAACACAATTTGAAAGCCCCTGTATTAGAGCTTGATCTGTAAAGGAATGAGGGCACCTTACCAAGCAGTCCTACCTGATATCATAATGTAAGAATCACAGGAAGAGAAAGGGAACAACGCTGGTAAATTTGTCCTGTGATTCACCTGGAAACTGTAGCAGACAAGATTTTACTTCTATTATGACTACCACTTCACAGATAAGGTGATTAAATCTTGGGGAGCCACGGAATTCTTTCAAGGTAACTTAGTTAATCTATAGTAGAGCCTGACTCAAGCTCAGGTTCTGTACACTCTGATCCCTAGACTTTGACTCAATATATGACCAAGGTGATCCACACTTATTGAATGGGTTCTCTTTTTGGAGGATTCTCAGGGATAGGGAGAGAGATTTCATAGCATCTGCTTTGTCTCTAACCAAACTTCTACTTATACTAGTCTGTTTCTTCCTGTTTGATGCTCTGGGGTCTGTGAGTTCCTTATAGTGTTTTTTTGACACATGCACTAACCTGACCCAAGTGCTAGACGGATGAATGAAGGTTATACTATGATATAT
The DNA here is from genome assembly GCF_018345385.1 of Vulpes lagopus. Classification (NCBI taxonomy): domain Eukaryota; kingdom Metazoa; phylum Chordata; class Mammalia; order Carnivora; family Canidae; genus Vulpes; species Vulpes lagopus. The sequence goes on along the minus strand of NC_054846.1, from coordinate 25,961,044 downwards.
CTTGGGTAACATGGTGAGATATATCATGCCCGTGTCCACCTATTCTGTGTTAGCTTCCTTACGAATTTCACATCTTGAAGAGCAGAGGACTGAAACCACACAGGTCGTTCAGGTTGTTTGAAGACAGCACTTTCAGATGTGCTTCAAAGGCCAGGCTTCTAGAGCTGGATAAAACTCTGCCAGCAGTTGGGGCTGTTGTTTGAGGGTGAATGTGGAGATGTGTCTACTCCAAAAAGCCATGAGTATTACTAAGACACAGAACACTTAGTGAGTCCTGATCCACTTACCTCATCCACTGCTTACAGTTGGAAACAGCTGGCTGACTTGCACTGAACTCTCCTTGGAGCTCTCTTCAAATGACTGATCTCAATGCATACCTTAGAACCTGAAAGTCCTCTGCTTTACTAAGTGCTAAGTAAATTAAATTCCACAAGAGTGGAGAGCAGTTTCATCCCCTGGTAGCAGCTGGGGATGGCAGCAAGTTAATACAAACTTTAATTTTCAAACAAGATCTAGTACATTTATATAATATACTTGGCTATTCCAGGGAGACCAAAAAAAAAAAAAAATTACTAGGTCTTGTTGAAAGTACTTCTTTCTTCCTCCCCCTGCCATCTATTCTTCTCTCTTTCCCTCTTAAATTCTCCTCTCTCCCTGCCTTCCTCCTCCTTTCCTGATTTCTCCTCTCCCTTCCTACTTTCTGTTCACTCCATAAACCCTAAGAGCCCTTACCACACAGCAGAGCTTACACCATATGCCATCATGCACCCCAAATACTGAGATAATATAGTTTCTGCCCTCAACAGACTCAAGGTCTGATAGAACAACAAAGTTCCCTGATGGAGGAAGGACTGCAGCGCTCGTTCAGATTTCCTGAATGCATTCTATGATTTTCCTCTTTGCATTTCCCGCTGTTTTTCCACCTGAGATTCATCTTAATAGCCATTTTATAATGTTATACCACTCCTTCAAGTAGCTCAGTGTGTTTCCTGTAGACTCCGTCAGTGATTGCTGTGTTCTAAATGAGGTTTTTTTCATCCTAAAAGGGACATCACCTGACTCCCATTGTGCTGTGCCTGCATTTTCTACCCTCCGACACAGAAAGCAGAGAGGGTAGGGGTGAATTAAGAGTCCCTAGATGGCCCATGGCTGTCATCTGTTTACCTGCTTTGGTTGAATCTATTTAACGAATATGTTCACTGAGGAAATTAATTTGCTGAAAGTGATCACAAAGGAAGAGTATTTCCATCTATAGGGATCGTAACTATAAGAATCCATTTGAAGGGGTTTTTTTGACATTGAGTATAGAAACTCGGTGAGCTTGAAGTCACAGATTTTAATAAATTCCACAGTCTGAACCAAATTTCTACACCTTTCAGAATGGATCTGAGAGGAAAAACATCTGCAGAACAAAAATATTTTCCTCCTATAACCTCAAGCAAATGTGAGAGCTCTCTGCTCTGGGAATTTTTATTACTTCAAGACATCAAACAGGAAACAATGATTCAGTTAGACCTTTCCTTTCGCACATTCAGAATTACTCTGCAATTGCTTGGTGCTGGTGTATCTACCCTCAAGTGGCATCTCTGCTTGAGAACTGTATTTTTCATTATTTAGAGTTTTCTGTAATTTTATTTTGTGATGTTAATATTTAATAATATCATACCCTGAGAAGCATCTTCATGAACTTTCAAATATACACATCCTGTCCCTTTTTATAACTTTAACTTTTATTCCTCTAGCACTCTAAAGATAATGGAATCTATATGCTTTTTAGTAAGGTTTTTTTTTTTCTTCGCTAATTATTGTGGATTTTCCTTTGACGACATAAATCCCTGCTCCTTGTACATTGGTTCTAATTACTTCATCAGAAAGGTAAGTATAAATGTGTCACTGCCTAGTAAAATAAATTAAATTGATCCCAACATAAATGTTGCACTTACACACTCAAGTTCTGACTCATTTCTGGACTTTGATGTAAAAATAAAATTTGCTTAGAAATTCCTGGAAAAACATGCATAATACTATTATGAATCATAGTTGATTCCCTGAGAGTTTTGTCCCTCAGTCTCCAAGAAGAGCTTCAATACCAAAAGTTGATCTGCTGGAGGGAGACTTTGGTTTGCCTGTTATAACACAATTTTAGTCGATAAACCCAACATTGCTTCAAGATTTAATTTCTAATGACTTTTGTTCTATAATTCACACAAATCTGCAAATATTTATTTCCTACCTGAATAGAGGAGACATACTATAAATGCAGAGTGAATTTGTAGAAACCATTTTGGATAACTGATAAAATAATTGTCAATCATTTCATCACTGCTTGCAGCCACCAATCAATAGTTAAAGAAGAGAGGGGGCATCTGGGTGGCTCAGTTGGTTAAGCATCAGGCTCTTGATTTCCGCTCAGATCATGATCTCAGAGTTGTGAGACTGAGCCCCATGTCAGGCTCCACGCTCAGTCTGAAGTTTGCTGAGATTTTCTCTCTCTCTCTCTTTTTCTCTTTCTCTCTTTCCCTCTCCCTCCACCCCCACTCTTTCTCATTCTCTCTCTCAAAAAAAAAAAAAAAAAAGAGAGAAGAGAAAAAATCTCCCACCTTCCTTTGACAATGAGGGAAGAAGTAGGACTTTGTTGTAGCATCAAGAGGAAGTAGAACCTAAGAGACTTACCATTTAGTTCCCTAATTAAGAACTGTTTTTCAGTTCTCATCTTCCCTACTTTTATCAGGACCATTTATTTTCTTCTAATGCCTCCCTTCTCCTTGTCTGTGTTTGTTCTTAATATCTCTGGAGGACACCAAAGAAGTCATTATTTCTGCATTCATTAAAAATAGGTTTATGCTTTGCCCTCTTATTCAATTCCCACTTGGGCTGCAAGTAAACAACAGACATGAAAGCAAGTGAAGAATCAGGCATGGTGGGCCCCAGACTTAGATGTGACCACGTGTACCTGGACTCTCCCTATTTCTCCTATTCATCTCTCAGGATGGGAGAAAAGTGGGCAGCAGTGCTCTAGTTAAAGCAGGGAGCCACTACCACAGGGCTGAGGCTGCATGCAGTTCTTAACTTCACAGAAAGGCATGCACCATAATTTCAAGATCAAATGCACCAACAATTCCTCCATGTTGCAATTTTCCACACATTACCAGAGAATATTAAAATGTATCATTTTTGTTATTTATTTCTATGCTCAATAAGGTAGATAATACGGGTTTTAAGAATATAATCTTTTCCTCATGGCACTCTATTTTACTTTTCCTTTCTATTCCCTTATACAAAAAAGCTATATTTACTTTTCTTTTTTTGTTTTGTTTTTAGAAAGAGAGAGAGAGAGAGTAATGTGGGGCTCAATCTCACAATCCTGAGATCATGACCTGAGCTGAAATCAAGAATTGGGCACTTAACTGATTGAGCCACCTCAGGTGCCCCCATATTTGCTTTTGAACATACATATTAACTCCAAGGGTTTCTTGGGTGTTTGACTTTGACAAAACCGAGCAGCTTCTCCCAAGCCACCCTCTGTTCTTCCTTTCTATTTTGTTCCCCATAGGCCAATTTTACTTTGTTCTTATATGTCACCAAACTAAAGACGCGGTTCCTTGGAGGCACGCATACAAAATTGGTATAGTTTTATTTTGAGGTCATGTAATCCTTCTACAACTTTAGATGTCTGATGGTGTCAGAAGAAAATTTCTTTCTATGAGAAGGCTTTCAGGACTTTTAGAAGGGAATTCAGAATTAAGGCTGGTTCCTTTTGTTTCTTAATCAATTCGCTAAATAGCTTCCATCGCATAGGGAAATTATTCTCCTCACCCCTAAACTGAGATAGTATTTTGTAACAGATTATCAAATAATAATGCAGACTAATTTCCATAGTTGAATGAGTAGGAAGGCAAAGTACATTATTTGCTAATGTAAATGCCTACGCCTATTGCAAAAAATTTAATATTCAAAGTCCAGACAGAACAAGGAGACAAAAAAGTGATTGCTTAAAAATTTTCCAAACCAAAGTGACCTATAACACACAAAATACAGTTCCATTATGTGCAACTGACACTTTCTTTGTTAAGAATAATGAACTACAGCAAAATGACATAATGCAAAACTCCACAGCTGATAAGCTTTCTGCATTAGAACAGAAAGAGTACATTTCTTAAGCAGTTCTGCATCCAATGTTTGCCTTGAGGAGGCACTTAATGGCTATTACTGTTAATAGTAACAATATGAAGCTAATTTGTTTATAATGAAGCAGCAGAAAATACTGATGGTGAGATTAAAGTATATAAAAGGAAAAATAAAAATCTATGTTCAGGCTATATAAAATGATGCTTAAAATATACCTTAATCTTGATAGATTATTCATAAATGACATATTTGTTCATTGTAGTAAACCTTTCCTAAGGGACTACTCTAATCCCATCTCTGAGCTTGATACTCTCAATTTTTATACCCAGTTCTGACTTCTCTCCTAAGCACTAGACTCAAATATTTCGTTGCCCACTTGACATCTGCAGTCACACAGCTAATTAGCATCTCAAATTTAATATGACCCAGACCAAACCTGTGGTTTTTCCTTCTGCCCCTCCTCCTCTTCTCCATTATTGGCCAACATTGCTTAAGCTCACTACCTAAGAATCAGCCTTCATTTTTTTTTCTTTCTCCTAACAATTGCTCAGGTGAGTTCTGCTGCTTTACCTTTATTTTATTTTAATTTTAATTTTTTTAAGATTTTATTCATTTATTCATGAGAGACACACATAGAGACAGAGAGGGGGAGAGAGAGAGAGAGAGAGAGAGAGGCAGAGACACAGGCAGAGGGAGAAGCAGGCTCCATGCAAGGAGCAAGGAGCCCGGTGTGGGACTCAATCCTGGGACTCCAGGATCACGCCCTAGGCCAAAGGCAGGCACCAAACCACTGAGCTACCTAGGGATCCCTACCTTTAAAAGATATCTTAAATCCAAGCACATCTCACCAGCTCCACTAATACCACATCATTCAGGCCACTGTAATCCTTCAAATTAATTGGTCCCCTTTCTTCTACTCTTGTCCTTCTACTGTCCATTTTTCACATAGGCAAACAGTAACCTTTGGAAAATGTAAATCAAATCATGTTACCTCACCACTAAAATTCCTCCAATACTTCTGTATCCCTACTTACTATAAAATGAAAACTCCTTACCCTGCTCTACAAGGCCATTATCTGATTCATACTTTTTGCTAGACCTCATTTATCACTTTCTCCCTTACTTTACTCCCACATTTTCATGTGTCTCTTAGAAAATACAATTCCATCCTTGCCTCAGAGTATTCAAACTTTCCATTGTTCCTCCTTGGGTTTGCTTCTTCTCAGAGTTTTGAATATTTTGGTCTTGTTTCAGTGATTGTCCCTTCCTCAAAGATGGCTTCCCTTGACTACCCTACACAGCTACCTCCTACCTTCCAGGCTCCAAAGCTCTCTCTAACCTTCCCTTGTTTTCCCTTGCTTTGACTCATAATACTCAACCCAACCTAAATCTATATTATACATTTAATATTTTCTCCTCATATTTCTACCCCCCAATGAATGTAAGCTCTATGAAGTAATGACCATTGTCCTTTTCACTGCTGTATCCTCAATGCATACAGCAGTATCTGACATACAGTAGACAATATTTGTTGAAGAAATTAATAGTTGAATGTTTTCTCTACTCAAGAACTTTCTATGATTTTCTATAACCTAAAGAACTGAGGTTTAAATGTCTCAGTTGTCCTTGGTCAAGGCCTTCCTTAACCAAAGTCCCTCACTATCTTACTTCATGTTCCCTTTCCAGCCACAACTTCTTCCTGGGCATTAATCACCCTGGACTACCAGGTCCCAACACTTTATGGGCTCTAGGGATTCTGTCTTTGCTTGGTTGCCTGCTTCCTTCTCTATGTGGCAAATTACAGCTCATAAGTCATGCCCAGCTCTTATATCATTTTCTTAGACACCTTGCACTGAAATCACTTGTCCCACTAAAATTTGTTTTTGTTATATTTATTATAATAAATACCACACACCCAAGGCATTTGTTGAAGCAATCTGCAGCAATTGTTTAACACTGCAGTTGCCAGAAATGGTGACATAAATTAGGGCTAAATAGAGGATTGCCAAAAATTTTATGGGAAAAACTGGAGAATAAGGTGCCATAGGGGATTTTGAAAAGCTCCAACATGCTCCTGATAAAGAGGTCCATGGACACATGCAGAGCTGTGTACAAGCCCAGGAAGATCTGAGAAGGCCCTAATCTCTTCTCTGGCTAACCTTAAGGTTCTGTGAAAGCAGGATGTGGAGGCTAAGGAAGAGTTTTAAACTGCCTGCTAAAGCATTAAAGGGATGGCCCAGTACATACCCAGAGGCTCTTGGCAGTGTCTGGGAGGCTTATTGGTTCAAGGCATTTAAGGAGATATTTGTCTAGCTAAATATCATTAGCTGGCCTCTCAACTGACTAAGCACATATATCTGTAGCTGCACTGACAGAGAATATAGATTTTACAGAATTAACCCAAAAGAGCCATTAAATAAGCATCAGCAACAACAACACAGAACATCTCAACCTAAGAAGTAATCTGACTTCTAGAGTGTTACATTATATTTTTTAAAATATATAGAGTTTAACAGAAAATTAAGAGACATGTCGAAATATGGCCTATACCCAGGGGTATAGGGGACATAAAGCAGTCAGTAGAAACTGTCCCTGGATGTTGGACTTACTAGACAAAGACTTTAAACTGCCTATTTTAAGTATATTCAAATAATTAAAGGAAATCATGTCTAAAAATTGAAGGAAAATATGAGAATAAATTATCATCAAATGCAGAATGTCAGTAAAGAGAAAGAAACTATTTATAAAAAGAGTAAACTAGAAATTTTGGAGTTTATTAGTACAGTAACTGAAATGAAAATATCACTACAGGGCTGGTTAACGAAAGAATAAGCAAACTTGAAAACAGGTCAATTGAAATTAATGAGTTTGAGAAACAGAAGGTAAAAAGAATGATGAAAAATACACAGAATGTCAGAAACTTGTGGAATGCTATCAAGGATACAAACATATGTATAATGAGAGCCTCAGAAGAGAGGAGAAAGAGCAAGGAGCACAAAAAATATTTGAAAAAATAATGGAAACTTCTCAAACTTGATGAAAAACATTAATATGCACATACAAAAACCTCAATAAATCCAAAACAAAAAAAGAATCTTGAAAATGGCAAGAGATAAGTGATTCACCAAGTTCAAGGTGCCTTCAATAAGATTTTGCTGACTTTCATAAAAAAACATGTCTCAAAGGCAATGGAATGAGCAATTCAAAAGGCTGAAAGGAAAACACTGTCAACTCAGAATTTTATATCCAGCAAAACTATCCTTCAAAACAAAGGAGAAATTAAGAAATTCTCAGATAAATTGAGAGAATTTATTACTGAAAGACCTACCCTACAGCAAATAGTAAAGGGAGACCTGTTAGATAAAATGAAAGGACATTATTGTAACTTAACTGTACATGAAAAAAGAGCGCCAGAAAGGTAACTACATTTATAAAAACAAAGGACAATTTAAATGTATTTTTTGCCTTAACTAGTTTCTTTTTCAATCTAATTTAAAAGACAACTGAATAAAGGAATAATTGTAAAACTGTGTTGATGGACTCATTTATAACTATGAAGATGTAAGTTGTATGACAATAACACAGAGGAGGAGGAGAGGAATGGAGATATATTGGTGCATATTGGTACAATGTTTTTTTTTTTAAAGATTTTTGTTTATTTATTTATTCATGAGAGACACACAGAGAGAGGCAGAGACATAGTCAGAAGGAGAAGCAGGCTCCTCACAGGGAGCCTGATGTGGGACTCAATCCTGGGACCCCGGGGCCAAAGGCAGATGCTCAACCATTGAGCCACCCAGGTACCCCTGGTGCAAAGTTTTATGTCATTGAAAGTAAATTGGTATTTATCCAAACTATATTAAGTTATTAATTCTAATCCCTAGGGCATAAATTTAAAAATATAGTAAAAGAGCAACAAGGGAATCAAAATGGTACACTAGAAAATATCTAACACACAAAAAAGTGAGTAACCAAGGAATAGAAGAACAAAATGATATAAGACATATAGGAAACAAATAGCAAAATGACTGATATAAATCCAATCTTACAGAAATTACAGTAAATGTGAGGGTTTAACGCTCCAAACAAAAAGCACAAAGTGGCAGAATAAATTTATGGTTTTTTAAATTTTTTAAACAACTCTATGCTGTTTCTAGGAGGCACACTTTAGACTGAAAGATACAAATAAGTAGAAAGTAAAAGAATGGAAAAAGATATCTATGGAAGCAGTAACCAAAAGAGACCTAGAATGGCTATACTTCTATTACACAAAACAGATTTTTGGACAAAATTGATACTAGGAGGAAATTTTATGATGATACAAGGGTCAGTCCATAAGGAACACATAATAATTTAAAAAATGCATTTACTTAACAGCACAGCCCTAAAATACATGAGGCAAAAATGGCAGAATTGAATGGAAAAATAGATAATTCAACAATAATAATTGGAAACCTCAATAGCCTACTTTCAATAATGAGAAGAATAAACAGGCAAGATCAACAAGGAACTAGAAGACTTGAACAACACTACAAACCAACCAGATGTAACAATATCAATAGAACACTCCACCTAACAACAGTAGAATGAATACACATTCTTATCAAGTACAAATGGGACATTATCCAGGGTAGACATACGTTAGGCCATAGAACAAGCCTTAATAGGTTTAAAAAGATCGAAATTATGCCAAGTATATTATCTGACCATATGGAATAAAATTAGAAATTAATAACAGAAGGATTTGGGGGAAATTTAAAAAATATAGGTGCATTATATAGTACACTCATTAATAATCAATAGGTCTAAGAAAAAAATCACAAGGGAAATTAGAAATATTTTGAGATGGTGATAAGGAAGATAAATTATATCAAAGCTTATGGGATATAGCTAAAATAGTTAGCAGAGGTAAATTCATAACTATAAATGTCTATTTAAATAAGAAGAAAGATATCAAGTCAATAACCTAAACTTCCACCTTAAGATACCAGGAAGAGAAGAGCAAACTAGCCCAATACAAGAAGAAAAAAAGAAATTTAAAAAAAAAAGAAGGAAATTATACAGAGAATAGTAAAACAATAGAGAAAGTCAGCAGAAATCAAAAGTTCATTCTTTGAAAAGATCAAGAAAATTGACAAATATTTATCTGGACTGAGCAAGAGAAACAGAGAGAAGACTGAAATTACCAAATTAGAAATGAAAGAGAGGACACTGACCTTACAGAAATAAAAACCATTATAAGTGATACCTATGAAGAATTGTATGCCAACAGATTAAGATAAGCTAAATGAAATGGACAAGTTCTTAGCAAGGCTCGAACTGTTGAAATGGACTTAAGAAAAAAATAGAAAATTTGAATATAGCAAGTATAGAGATTAAATGAGTAATAAAATTACTTCTCCCAAAGCCCAGTTCAAAATGGTCTCACTGGTGAATTCTACCAAATGCTTAAAAAAGAATTAACACTAATCCTTATAAATTTTTCCAAAAAACAGAAGAGGAAGGAATATTTTCATACTATTTCTATGTGACCAATACTATCTTAATACCAAAGGCATCACAAGAAAACAATACTGTAGACCAGTATCTCTTATGAATAGAGATATAAAAATTCTTTTTTTTTTTTAGATTTTTTTAATAGGCAGAAAGAGAGAGAGAGGGAGGGAGGGAGAGAGAGAGAGAGAGAGAGACAGAGACAGAGACACAGAGGGAGAGGGCAGGCTCCATGCTGGGAGCCTGATGCGGGACTCGATCCCAGGACTCCAGGATAGTGCCCCGGGGCCAAAGGCAGGCGCCAAACCGTCGAGCCACCCAGGGATCCCCGAGATATAAAAATTCTTAAGAAAACACTCCAAACTTAGTCCAGCAACATGTTGAGAGGATTATGCACTATGAACAAGCAGAATGTATCCCAGAATGCAAAATTGTTCAACATACAAACTTCAATCAATATGTTATATTAATTATGTTGTGTTGTTAATAGATTAAAGGAAAAAAATGACATGACTCTTTCAATAGTTACAGAAGAAGCACTTGACAAAATCCAACACTCCTTCAGAGTAAGATGATTTGACAAACTAGGAAAAAAAGGGAACTTCATCAACCTGATGAAGGGCAGCCTTATATGAAAACAATACAGCTAAAGTCATACTTACCGGTGAAAGGTTGCACGCTATCCCTCTAAGAGTAAGAAGACAAGGATGTATACTCTTGTCACTTCTATTCAATATTGTACTGAAGGTTCTAGTTAGGGTAATTAGGCAAGAAAAAGAAATAAAATGCATTTATATTGAGAAAAGAAGAATTAAAATGATCTCCCTTTGCAAATTATATGATCTTTTATGTAGAAAATCCTAACACACACACACACACACACACACACACACTATTAGAACTAATCAGCAAGTTCAGGAAGGTTGCCAGATGTAAGATGAATACACAAATATTAGTTGTATTTCTCTATACTCTCAATGATTCACTCAGAAATGAAATTAAGAAATAATTCTTTAGGGGATCCCTGGGTGGCTCAGTGGTTTAGCACCTGCCTTTGGCTCAGGGTATGATCCTGGAGTCTCTGGATCGAGTTCCATGTTGGGCTCCCTGCATGGAGCCTGCTTCTCCCTCTGCCTGTGTCTCTGCCTCTCTCTCTGTGTGTCTCTCATGAATAGGCTAAGATGTGGAAAAATTTTAACCCTCACACATTACTGGTGGGGTTGTGAAATGGTGCAGCCTCTTTGGAAAACAGTTTGGCAGTATCTCAACAACTTAAATTTAGATTTACCATATGACCCAGCACTTCCACTTTTAGGTATATACCCAAGAGAACTGGAAATGTATGTCTATATGAAAACCTGTCCATGAAGATTTCTAGCAGCATTATTTATAATAACCAAAAAGTAGAAAACAGTCCGAATGTCCATTGACTAAAGAAAGAATAAATGACATGTGGAATATCTCTATACAGTGGAATAAAACTTTGTCAATAAAAGGGAATGAAGTCCTTATATATGCTACAACTTGGACAAACATTATGCTAAGTGAAAGAAAACAACCAGAAAGACAACATATTGTATGATTCTATTATAAGAAATGGCCCAGTCTGTGGGATGGAAAGAGAGGAATAGAGAGTGGTTGTTAATGGGTATGAGTTTCTTTTTAGGGATGGTGGAAACGTTCCAAAATTTGATAGTGGTGACAGTTGCACAATTCTATGAATATACTAAAACCCACCTGATTGTACCCCATAAAAGATTAAATTTGATGGCATGTGAATTATATCTTAATAAAGCTATTATGGAAAAATGATGTGGTGTAAATTTGGGCACTTGTTTTCTTTTCTTTTCTTTTTTTCTTTTCTTTTCTTTTCTTCTTTTCTTTTCTTTTCTTTTCTTCTTCTTCGTCTTCGTCTTTGTCTTTGTCTTCTTCTTCTTTCTTTTTCTGCTGCTGCTGCTTCTTTTTTTTTTTTTCTAGTGAGGCAACTCAGAAATTTACCATGTTGGTATCTTTGGCAGAAAATGAAGGTGACAGCAAATGACGTTTCAGGAATGGCTTTTAAGGCACCAGAAGCAATAGCCTGAGGATAATCAGAGTTGTTAGGCTACTCTCCTACCCTGGGAAGTGAAATCAACCTGATTCTGTCCATCATGGACGCTGGTGACTTGAGTTGTTGATAAATGCTCTGTAAAGTTTAACATCCCGTTATACTTTAAATATAGAGCCTAATCAACAATATCTTTCAAACTCAGTCTATTTTGAACAAAACTGAAGTAGAATGTTAAAATTAGAGGAATTTGAGGTCCTCTGGTCATTGGTCAAAAGGGAAAATTCATTTATTATGATCTTGGAATTTATCTAGTATTAAAAGTAGATGACTTCTTTATATAAGAATAAAGGGAAGACTAAAGAATCAAATTTGAGATTCTGGGTAAATACTAAGCAGCAAGTTAATAGAGACCCCTTTCTCCTTTTTTCTATTAGGATTATATTCGAGGATAATAGATCTTCATCAAATAGTGACTCTGCATACTTCAGAGATAGGTGAAGTCTTTACCATTTAAGATAGAACACCCTGTATTACTGTTTTAAAATTTATATTGGTATCTTGTTACACTTTTTTTTTTTTTTTTGGTCTCTGGGGGGAAGAGAGAATCCAAACTTGGCTTATTATGTTGCCAGGTATTTCCTAGACACTTTTGTATGTGATAGGAAGGGAAAGTCATTTGGAGCTGCTTTCTCAATTAATACTGCCCTTCATCACCACATCTAGCCCCTCAAGCTTAACCTCCATTTTCGGATTGGCTTTTCAACATTCTAAACCAAAATTCTCATTTCTTTTGGGAAAACGTATTTTGGCACTCTTCCCAGATAGAAATTGATGACCCTGCTTGTACTTTCTCAAAGCCTCTGTGGATCACTGGGAAGGGACACACCTGTGCGTCTGATCTCAACAAGCTCTAAATCTATATTGTGTTGTTCAGCAGCTGCCCCAACAAAGTTCAGTGCAATCGAGGCATACATGCACCAACCTCAGCCCTCCTGGCTGTCACTGGTGACGACCCCCTCCCATCTCTCTCCGATTTCTCCCCTTTGTCATGTCCTTCCTCTACAGTCTCCAGACCTCTGCAGGGTATCACGGGGAATTGTAGATTAGCACAGTGTGCTCTTCTCAGTTTTGTGTGCAGTTTCTCTTTGCAATTTCCTTACTGTGGTAGGCAGCACTCATCAATCAGCCCTGCACCTCTACCAGCGAGAATTCTTTATAAGGAGCAAGATTTCTTTAGTCATAGCCACTTGTATAAGAAGAGATGTTTTCTCTCATGAGTTGTTTGATATGCAGTGCAGTCATTCCTTCTGTTCTGAAAAGCTCACCTGAATAGGATAGTATAATTCCTGGATGTTCGGAATCCTAATACATTTAGTTTTATCTTTCTAAAACAAATTCTGTATTTGTGAAAGTGACCAAGCTTGATGAGTGGCAGGCAGTGGAGACTAAGGGCTTAACTGTGTGGAATTGTTGCTATAGAAAAAGAGCTATATGATCTTCCCTGTTCTATACCTACTAAATCTTCCGAAGGGTTAGGAAAACAATGATTCATCTGTCTTTGGCTTTCTGATAATATCGACATATCAAAGTTGTCCTATAGTTTCTGTGGATAAGCATTTCCTAAACTCCCGGTTATCGAGTATTTGTTCCTCACTGATGTTAATATGTATTCCCGGAAACTAGAAAAATTTTCATGGTCAAATACATTTGAGAAATTTGGGTTAAATAAAAATAAATTGGTTTCCTCCCTGCAGAGCTTGAGGAATCTTCCTCAAGCTTCACAGAATCTTTAATAATACAGAGTGTTTTGGTGAACTTCTCAGATGCAGCTATGGTAAACAGTCTTCACCCTGGAATGAATGTTTACATTGCAGGAAGCTAGTGTTCTGTGAAAGAGTTTGTGAAATGGGGTTTTAGATACATACTCTTTAACCTAATGTGAAAATTAATGGAGAATATTTGGAACAAATAGGACTGGATTCTAGTTGTGGGCCCTCTACCAATTAACTTCATTTATAAAACAAAGACAATAATACTTGCTGCAAGTTGTGCTGTGAAAATTAACTATTATATATGTAGACTACTAATGAAGACTACTACTACATAATATTATATGTAGACTACTAATTCCTTCCTGGAATCTAGTAGGCCTTCAGTAAATGGTAGCTATTGTTTTTTTTTTTTTTTTTTCTTTTTCTCTTCAAACAGAAGACAGGCAAGAATGGACAGTGTCAGAGAAGGTCTGAGTCAAACAAGGCTTGTTCTTCAATACCTCCCCTGCCTCTTATTTTCTCTGTCCTGAAACTAAGGGTTCAGGCAGCGATTTAGTGTTTTGTTTTTTGTTTTTTGTTTTTTGTTTTTTTTTATGTATGATAGTCACAGAGAGAGAGAGAGAGAGGCAGAGACACAGGCAGAGGGAGAAGCAGGCTCCATGCACCGGGAGCCCGATGTGGGATTCGATCCCAGGTCTCCAGGATCCCGCCCTGGGCCAAAGGCAGGCGCCAAACCGCTGCGCCACCCAGGGATCCCGGTAGCTATTGTTTTATATAGAAAAAAAAAAACTAGTTGAGTCAACAGTCTTTCCAACAAGAAGTGAGCATTTCTTTAATTTATAATAATAGAATTTAATAGAATTTCCTAAAATGCATTCTGCATGGCCTGAGCTGGATGGAATTATATTCAATGTTCAGTCCAATTTTAATGGTTAGTCCAATTACGGTATTCTATTTGTTGAGCAAGGGGAGGAAAAAGAAGAGCTATTGAAAGTTTATTTGATATTCACATCAGTCTTAGGGGTAGAAATTATTCAGTCCCTCAAGGGTGAGTAAGATTAAGCAAGTTGACCAAGCTCACACAAGGCATATTAAGTAGCAGAGTTAGGATTAGAACTCAGACCCCTGACTCGAAAGCCAGTGTTCTCTCCACCTGTCATGCCATGTTGCCTTCTTTAAATGTTGATAATTTATTCTTACATGTACCTGGTAGCTCTTTGTTAATAAGACCATTCTATTCCTCATTCATTCAGATAAATGACTCCCTTCCTAGATCTTGATAGAATGGTACTAATTCAGCCTCATCCAATGGTGTTTTGTGATTCCTTTGTCAGAATCTCTCAGGTTCTGGAAAGACAAGGAAGGATCACATCATTGAATACACAGCTATACCATGTCCCAAGGCTCTTGGCTTCACATAAATTGTGGTGAGGAGTACAGCTCAGGTAGGTAATATGAGGTAATAGGAGGAATGTTGGCCTGGATCTTCAGTGTGAGTCCTCATCCTTTCTATGCTGTAACTAGTTGCATGGCCTTGACAAGTCCTTCTATGTCTCTGGGGCTTAGTTTTCCTTTTTTTTTTCCCCTATCCACCTCACATGTTCTGTGAAGTATAGATCAAGTCACACCTGCTTACTCTCCCTGTCTGTTGTAGTGATCTCAAAGTGGGGTATATATACTCCAGGGATGTGCAAGGTGATTCACTGGAGTGAAGGAGGACAATATCAGAACTTCCATTTATAGTTATTTTTAATATTGGCCTTTAAAATATTTCTATCTTTGGTATATGTTTTGTAATTAACATAGCATTACATATAGGTAAATTATAAATAAACAAACATATGTTGGAAGTTTTGCTAAACTTCCAACAATGTATGTGTTACAAAATGTTGGTGTGTGATAAAAATGTTGGTGGGGGATGCCTGGGTGGCTCAGTGGTTGAGCATCTCCCTTTGGCTCAGGTCATGATCCTGGGGTCCTGGGATCGAGTCCTGCATGAGGCTTCCTGCAGGGAGCCTGATTCTCTCTCTGCCTGTGTCTCTGCCTCTCTCTCTCTCTCTCTGTGTGTCTTTCATGAATAAAAAAATAAAATCTTTAAAAAAATATGTTGGCAGTCCAGTGGCCTCCAAGAGTAAGTTCAAATTCTTTAGTGTAGAATTAAGTTCCCTGTGAACTCTCTAGACCAATTTCTTGCCCCTGCCTCCCCTCCTACCTAATTAACCAAATATGTCAGTATGTTCATAGCTTCATTGTCTTTGCTTATACTACTTCCTATGCCTGAAATTCCTGAAATCTCTCTCGGCCCCCTGCCTTCTGCTTGGAGACCCCCTACTCATCTTTTAGGACTCAGCAAAGGAGTAATCACCTGCATGAGTTATTTCCCAAACCTCCCAGGTATATTAAATGACTCCTTCCTTGGACTTCCATCATACTCTCTAGATGGCACCTGCAATTAGTCTGGAAGCATATCTTTGATTTCATTCACTTGTCTCTGAAGGGTAAGAATCATAGTTTCTTCATCTTTTTTGTTTTAGCACTTAGTATGGTCCCTGATATGTATTTCATAAATATTGATTGGCTATGCAAACAGCAAATGAGTTGTGAGAGTACTATAAAATGTTAAAATTTCCAGAAAACATAAAGTGATATTATTAACATATATTGAATCCTCATGGATTTCAATGGGATACCTTTCTTAAAAATCTTTGATCACTTCAATCAAGTTATGTGAGCAAACCAATCCTAACTGACTTATGGGCACTGGTTCTCAACCCTAGCTGGATATTTCACCTGGGAGCTATAAAAAATACCAATGCCCTAATCACAGGAATTTTGATTCAGTTGATATGGGATGAAGTCCAGGCATCTGTGCTTTTTAAAAGCTCCCCAGGTGATTTTCATGTGCAGCTAGGTCTGAGAACCACTGCTTCAAGTGTCATGGATAGAAAAAGAAAGGGGCTCAGGAAAACCTGAGACAGAATAAGTGCTTTTCCTACAAATGCAAAGGTTAAAATCCATCCTTGGTGGGGAAAGCACATACAAATTGCAGTTATTTATACTTAGGCCAAACTATGGAGTCACTTGGATGAAAATGTGAGGGTTTAAGACTCCCCAGCATGGGTTCACTAAGAATAGATCATGTCACAGAACCTGAACAATGTCTTGGAAGGACAGCTAAAGATACTGACAAAGGGGATCCCTGGGTGGCGCAGCGGTTTGGCGCCTGCCTTTGGCCCAGGGCGCGATCCTGGAGACCCGGGATCGAATCCCACGTCGGGCTCCCGGTGCATGGAGCCTGCTTCTCCCTCTGCCTGTGTCTCTGCCTCTCTCTCTCTCTCTCTGTGTGACTATCATAAAAAAAAAAAAAAAAAAGATACTGACAAAGGCAGAGCAGGGGATGAACCTTTTGTGAGGTTATGGAACATGGAGCTCTTCGTGGAGACCTAAGGATTGAGCAAAGTGGAAGTGTGCTTGCCATTTGCAATGAGTGAAGAAGACCTTGCTGAGAAGGTTGTGGTGGTGGTGGTGGGGGGGCTCTTTCTAACACACTCTGGGAAAGAGTGAATCTCAACTAGACTACACGGAAAACAAAAAGGCAAATGTTTATGAACTCTGATGCTGATTTTGTAACTAACATCTTTCTTCCCTTTTTCACCTAAGGACTGTTAGAAAGCTGGGTAAAGTGCCAAATTGGCTTCCAACTGTCACTCTTAAGGTGAGCATCAGCTAATTCGAGCCCAGAAGTTTCTATAAAGATGCTTTTGAGAACCTTGTTAGGATTAATGCATATCTTGTCATTGTAGTGTTTTTAGAGAATCACAGTGTATAGCTGGTAAATAAGTCACCATTAATTGGCATTCTGGATGTCAAGGCCTTCAGGATAGAAGTTAACTTTTTGCATTGCATACTAATTTGGGTATTTCTGCTTCGGAATTGATAACAATTTAGCTGAAGTTTCTTTTGTGCTGAGAGAATTTGCTAAGCAAATTCGTGGTGCGCCAAAGATTACTGCAGCTAATCTTTTTTTGAAAGAATAAGTATTTCCAAGCACTTAAGTAGTATGTGTTAACAAATCACACCACTCAGGGACTAGTTAAAAAGAACGCTCATCTGTTGAAGTCGGGCAGGCGGGACCTCTAGTGGCAATGGCTAGTTAGCAGTTAAGACTTGATGTCAACACTTATGAAAGTACAAGTTGCATTTCTTTTAAATTCTGCTTGACATAATTCAGGCTGATACTCCCCAATAATCCTCAAATAATTAAGCTTTGCACATCTCAATTCCTTGATGTTCACGTTGCTTCGAGTTCCGTGTACACACTTCTTGGAGAAATATTTACAAAGAAAATGGTGTAAAACATTTTCTGGCAAAGCGGACACTTGGACCTCTTCAAGTAATGCTGTCTTTAAGGTGTGGAATGAGGTCAACTAATGGTGTTAATTGGTTCTTGACTTGAATACTACTGATGTGTTCACACATTATACACCTACATCCCTCTTCTGCCAGCCTAGTCCTGTGGGGTCTGCTGTACCAGATCCCATCCAGGCAGACATACCCTTTAGCCTAGCCTGATGCTTTCCCTACCCTTCTTCCTTCTAGGGGTGGGGGTGGAAGAACGAGTGGTACTGGGTGTGGGTAGGCACCCAGATGGGTGACTGACCCTGGTGGTCACGTGCCCACGAGGGTGAAGTCTACTGATGCACCATTGGCTTGTGCTGTGGGAACGGTGAGGAGGAGAGAAGAAAAACCCTCTCCCTCTACCTCTCATGTAGGAGTGCAGTACATTTTGGTTCTGAGTTCTTTCAGGGCTTAGTTGAAAATGTCACTTATTAGGGAACTATTCCCTCATCAAGATCAGGCTTTCTTGTGTGCTTTTGTAGCTTTCTGTCCTTGTCCCTGCTAGCATTTATTACTATTCTAATGAATTATTTGTGTAAATGTTTATTATCTGTCCCTCTCAACTGAATACAGACTTCAGGAGGACAGAGACTCCTGAGGATAGATATCCGTCCTGTTTATTTTTGCATCCTTATGCATGAGGCCTGAAATATAGTTGGTACTCAATAAATATTTATTGAATGAATGAATGAAAGAAAAACATGAAATCGTTAGGTTTAAGAATGATCTTTGGAAATAACCTAACATCTAGCAAGAGGGAAACTAAATCAAGGAGATCCATTTGGTTGAATACATTATTAAGATCATTTCTTAAAAATATGTAATAGCATTGAAAAAAGTTCAGAATATAGGCTAAGTGAAAAAAAAAGGTAGGATACAAAAACGAACATATGGTATGGTTTCTCTTTTCTTTTTTGGCATAAAGAAAATACAGTAGATTCTTAATATCTGCACTAGTTATGTTCTATACCTATGAATACGGGGTTAGCCAATACTGAATAACTGCTCTGAGGGAAAAGACAACCTCTGGTCACAATGATTCCGCCAACTGATCAATATATACCGTTGTTTTATGTGGGTTTACGTTTAAAGACACCTTATTTAATATATATTGTTGACTCATTAACACTGAGCTCACAGCCAACAGCAATGTAACTTATGTGTGAACAAAACTTATCTAACACACATATTTTCTCCATGTGCTTAGGAACACAAGAGAGCATTTTGGCACTATGCTGGAGGTTGGGGGGACATCTTAAACAGTTAAATCACCAAAAAAAAGCACAAAAATGCAAAAAAAACCCCAAAACCATGGCACTAAGTAGACTACAAAAAGGATACTAGTTTACAGCCTGAGAGCTGAAACAAGGCAGAGCATCACCCTGCCCAACCTCAGCATCTCCAGCTGGGAATGTGTGTGGTGGGTCTCAATACTTTTGCTGTTTGGCATGTGCCCAGGCCCCTGACTGACTGAGAAAGCACTGAGAGTTTTGTTCAGGGGTTACAATTAAGTTTTACTGAATAGGTGAATTCGCAAATATGGAATCTGTGAATAATGAGGATTGATCGTATAAAAAAACTGAGGGCAACAGAAAAATGGTGACAGATACTATTTCTTTATTCTTTTCTACAATTTCCCAAATTTCTAAAATGAACTCGTATTATTTTATACCTAGAAAAATAAAATATTTAACCTAAAGATAAATACCATTTTTATTGTGTTAGGAATTAGCAAAATGTGATGGGCAAGATATAAAAATAGTGAAAGGATAGCAAACGGATTTTTGGCCAGCTGTGGCATAGCAAGTTTCAGAATGAAAAGCCAAAGCTACACCTGTAGGGTAGTTTAAAAAACATACTGAGCCATAATTTTGAAGAATGTTTTGAATTCCTCCTTAACAACATGTGTTGAATGGCCAATATGCCATGCTACAGCCAAGAACAGGGTGAGCAAGGGATTCAAATTGAGCAGGAGAAAGAGACAGAAGAACAAGGCCTGGCTCTGCAAACATAAATCAGCCATGTGATGAAGGCAGTGCCAAAGGGACTGCTTTCTCTAAAAATCCTTGCCTTCAGCTATTCACCACCTCCTCTTTGTCAAGACTGGGTTAGGTGCCCTTCAGCAAAGCGTCCTTCTATTAGAGCGCTTCCCACTGTGTTGTGATGACCTTCGTAAGAGTCTGCGGTTGCCACTAGACTTTAAGTTCTGGGAAGACAAGGGTTGAATGTAGACTATTCACCATTGTACTCCACTGCCTAGGGCAATGAACAAATAAGTGTTTGTTCAATATACATGGAATGGTTATGCATCAAGCACCCCAAAAGGTAACGATCCCTATCAGTTATCTTTAAATATGAAAGTCAATGTCAGAAACAACGCCAAAACTCATCCCAAAATGCTAGAGTTCAAATCAAGAAGTTTCATAGTCTTAAAAGAAGGCAAATATTTCTTATATTCAGGCAAATAGAGAATGTAGAAATAAGAATCTGCCTCTGTATGAGAGGCAAATAAAATTCTTGTTTCCTTTTACATTCTCACAGTGGTACTTTCTGTTCAGCAGTCTTCCGGTTTGTGATTATTGGGGAGTACACTTTCTTGAAGTGTCCATAACAGATAGCAAAGCTCAGTTCCTGGAATGTGCTCTGGTTTGATAAGGCAGATTGGACTGGATCCTGTTTAGCTTTTAATCTATTTCGTTAAGCATCTAAGAACATTCCAGACTCAAGGCTATTTCAATACCTTTCTGTTTGCAATATGTGATTCTATGAAATGATAGCTGTATTAGTTTTCTATGGCTGCTGTAACAAGTTACTACAAAATTAATGGCCTAAAACAACACAAATTTATTTTCTAACAGTTCTGCAGTTCAGAAGTCTGACATGGATTTTACTGGGCAAAATCAAGGAGTCAGCAAGGTGTATTCTATTCTGGAGGCTCTAGAGGGGCCATTCCCTTGCACTTTCCTTCTTTAGAGGCTGTCTGATTTCCTGGGCTTATCTCCATCTTCCTTCATCTTCAAAGCTACCAAATTCAGGCTGATGGGGCCATCTCTCTGGTTCCCTCTTCCTATATACTCTCTTTTACTTTCACGAACCCTTGTGATTACTTTGGGACCACTGGGATAATCCAAAATAATCCCCTTATTTTATTTTTTAAAAAGATTTTATTTATTTACTTGAGAGGAAGAGTGTGTGGGTGCATGAGCAGGGGGGAGGGGCAGAGGGAGAGGGAAAAGCCGGCTGAGCTGGGAACCTGTCATGGGGCTCCCAGGACCCCGGGATAACCCCAGGATAACCTGGGCCAAAGGCAAATGCTTAACTGACTGGGCCACCCAGGTGCCCTGAATATATCCTTATTTTAAAGTCAACTGTTGAACAGACTTATTTCCATCTGCAACTTTAATACATTTTTGTCAAGTTACTTAACATACTTATAGGATATGGGGATTAGGACATATGTATCTTTGGAGGTCATTATTTTGTCTAACACAATTGTATATATATATAAGTATATATACACATACATATATACATATATACTTATATATACCTGCAATCTAAGAAATGTAGTAACAATTTTAAAAACTGGTGTCCCTATCCTTACTCTGTTCCCTCTGACTGATAAGAAAACAAACAAACAAAAGACTCCAAAATGACCCAGAGAGCCAAAGAATAGAATGAAATAATTTTGGAGTTAAAAATTTCAAATTCTTCTTTTGCTATATGGATTTAAGAGATTAAGATCTCCATGTATCACTTGCATGGGAGTTTATGTATAGGAATCTGCTAATAAATTATTTCCATGAAGTCCCACTCACAGTATGAATAGATATAATCCTGTTATAATCTGCCCACTGTTTGCCTGCAATTGTGCATACAAACTATGTCTAAAACTTTCTTCTTAATCACTCCTCCCTCAGAAATTCTGTTTAGCTTTCCGATTTGATTAGAGAAGTTTTTCCCATTCTCTATGACTTTTTTCAACAGATAACAGAGATAGACTCTTGCCAAATCCCATGAGGAATGATCATTGACTGGAAATCAGCAGGAGTGATAAGCTTTTCTGTGTGTTTTATGCAGAAGCAAAACTGCAGAAATCTCATATTCTACGTCCCATACGTCTCCATCTCATCCCACATCATGCATTTAACAAGTAAAGAGTGTTTATATATTTCAGTCACCTTTTCTCCATCTACAAACTGTAAGAGTATAGAATATTTGTTATATTTGGTTTTCAGTGAAAACAGAATCAATAACAAATTTATTTCATATTCACTCCTAAACATATTTACTGTGTGAATATGGATCAGCAGGGATGGCGTGAGACTGTCACACACGAGCAGGGCTTCTGTGCAGTTCACAAAAACACTTCCAATACTCCCAGGCAAGTCCAAAATGTCATTAAGCTCATATGCTACTGAATTCAGAGCATCACCACCAGTAAAATCAATTGAGATGCTTTCAGAATGTTCAGTTTTCCAGTATCTCTATTTTGACCAAATCTTTTCCTCAATTCCTTCTGTTTGCCTGTTTATCTTATCTGGTTAATTTTGAGAAGTAGACACTAGGTTTATCTATCTATCGCACTTCTCCCGCATTGTGAGGTGACCATGTGGTTGACGTGGGTTTTGATTAGTCTTAGCTAAATCCATTCTGCTTTTTCCATCCCTCTTCCCAGGGAGGCAAAGCATTGCATATCATCCCCCTGACAATAAAGACTGGTTCAATTTGGGCCAATCAGATGCTAGCAGAAGTCTGCTGGGACTTCTAGCTAAAGTGTCTTCACTCTTAAAAGATAATCTCAAAGAGTCATCCTCTATCCTGTCCACCTGCTCTGGCCTGGGCCACCCCAAATTTGTCCTAGAACTTGTGCAACCATTTCGTTTTCAGCCCGATGAAATAACTGACCTAGAAGAATCACAGGGAAGCAGAGCTTCTCCTGACGTCCCCACACACCTCTGAACTTCCAGTTATATGGGACAGTATTTCCTTTTGGTTAAAGCCAGTTTGAGTTGGATTTTCTGTTATATTTACTCATTCATTTTCCAAATAATTATAAACATCTACTGTGTACCAGACACTGTTTTAGGCATTTGGTTTATACTGGAGAACAAAACAAAGGTCCCTGCCCCCTAGTATGAAGAGACAAAAAAGCAAATGATAAAAAATAAGAAACTCAATAAGGATGTCAGAAGGTGATAAGCAGAGAAAGATGAAGGAACCAGGGAGTCACAGGAACAGCAGATCAAAGATGTGAGTAGCCAACTATAATTTTAAGGGTGGTTAGGTTTCACCTCATTGAAAAGGTGCAATGTGAGTACACTCTCATGTGAAGTGAGAATGTGTGATGGATATTTAGGGAAGAAACTTCCCGGCAGAAGCAATGGTCAATGCAAAATTTCCAAGTTGGGAGCTTCCTCCTGGAGTGTGGGAGAAGAAAGACTGCTGTGTCGGCAGTGAGGAACAGGAGGGCAGATGAAGAGGAAGCCCTGTGGGCCTTACAGGCCAATGAAGAAGGATTTTGGCTTTTGCTCCAAGTGAAATGGGGAGCCACTGAAGGGTTTTGAGCAGAAGAGTGGAAACCATCACTCTGGCTGCCATTTTGGGGAATAGACTACCGAGGGGTAAGGAGAGGTGTAGGGAGCCCACAGTCCTACTTCTGGGTGGTGGTGATGGTACTGAGAAGTAGTTTCCATCCTGGATATGCTTTGAAGGCAGGGTCGACAGATTTCCTGACAAAGTATAGGTGGGATGCAAGAGGAAGAAAGCAAGCAGGTCCAAGGATGACTCCACCTGAAAGCAATCTAACTCCTCGTCTCTTAAATTTATCTGGTTTGCTGATTGCCTACTATAAGCAGTAAATGTTATAAACCATAGAGAAGCCCAACAAAACATAGCGTTCACAGGCAAACCAGTAATTCAACATTAAGGGATTTACATTAAAAATAATTTTTTAAAAAAGATTTCTTTGAGAGAGAGAGAGCGAGAGAGCGAGTACGAGCCTGCAGGGAGGGGCAGAGGGAGAGGGAGCAGCCGACTCTCCGCTGAGCAAGAAGCCTGACGCAGGGCTCCATCCCAGGACCCCAGGATCGTGACCGGAGCTGAAGGCATGCAGGCGCCCCTACATTTTCTATCCACCATAGCCCTCACTTAAAAATATTTTTCTTGGCTGCCTTTTAAAAATAAAACTATCCTTTGTCACCTTTGAGAGTTTATTCAGGTAGGAGCGAAGTGGTGACTGGTCTACTCTGTGCAGTAATGTCCTCATCCTTTGCGTGATACACTTTCCTTTTATCTGGAGACTTCTGACACTCATGTGGTGATGATGTCCTTTCCTTGCTGATGGATTCAGCATCTGGATACGGGGTATTGCGACTCCAATTCTGCTGATGCATTGTCCTAATTGTCTGGTTGTTACTGCCTTGTCATGTACCAACCGGTGTGAGATTATTCTTTAGCTCTTCATCTGGAACAGAATAACAGCCTCTATCTTTAGAACTGATACATGCCGAGGATTATTCATGTTTGTAATTACAAATCTTGCAGAAGCACAATTATTACAAACCTTTGGAAATGACATTTTGTCTCACATCACAGGATCTGTTAGCCTTTGGGCTGGTAATGCCTTTTGTTGCTGTAATTTCCCCCTTCACTTCAGTTGTAGTTTAGTAGTTTAGCATTATCTCTCTTCTCTGTATCTTTCTACCCGGCTGTAATGGTTAGGTCTCCTGCTGTTTATCCTTAAATACTTTCCCTTCTGTTTTAATTTTTAGTGGGCTGTTTTCTGTGGTTTCAACCTAGGACACAGCTGTAGCCGCATGTGTTGCACAGTAATAACTCAGATAGGGTTGGTTTACCTCTTGTGAAGAACCAGTGAGGGGAAGAGCTGGAGGCGGGGGGTGGGGGGGTTCATACAAACCCATCATTTTAAGAGAAGAAACTGAAGTGTTAAGTGGTTAAGTGAATCACCTAGCTTCTTTTTTTTTTTTTTTTTTTTAAATCACCTAGCTTCTTATCGTTGGATTATGCTCTGGACTTGTAGGTATGGATATATTCAGGGGTAGATTCTAAGTCCTAGCACCTTGCAATGTAAACTGAGGAACCAGTGATCTGGATGATGGAGCTGAGGATGGGCACGGAAATGACACTGAGTGCTGCTTCTGAGCCAGACACTGTGCTAGATGCTTTGTATCATGGATCACATTAAGATCCACAACAACCTGATAAGGGAGGGGTAATTATGCCCATTTCACCAAAACAACAAACAAAAGAAAATCCACACAAAAAAGAAGCTCTTGGGAGAGTAAGAGATGCAAAGGCACATGGCAAGTGACT
Organism: Vulpes lagopus; assembly: GCF_018345385.1. Taxonomy (NCBI): domain Eukaryota; kingdom Metazoa; phylum Chordata; class Mammalia; order Carnivora; family Canidae; genus Vulpes; species Vulpes lagopus. The sequence continues at coordinate 25,935,868 of NC_054846.1, read as the reverse complement.
CATGTCACTCACCTGCCTGACTTCCCATCCTTTCTCTTTCCTCTACATCAGGAACAGAATAATATATGATATTCTGGAAGGCTGAGGTGCAAGCATGAGCCACTTTTAAGCGGTTGGGAAACCTAAAGCATTTGGAACCATGTGAAGACAGTGCCTCTCGGTGTCTGCTGCTTCCTAGGTGCAGCCACCTGCACTCTTCCGTTCCGAACAAACCAGACCCGGCTAGCCACTGGCACCCACCCACCTACCCAAGAAAACCCAAAGCTAAGAGGTACGAAGTCAAGGAATTTGCTTGATCCTCACATTTTCACTTTTGACTCTTTGAGGTTGTGGTGAGCCTTCTTGGTCCCCAGCACTCCAAAGTGGCTCAGCTTGGCTGCTGAATAAGAAAGCTCGACTCTGCCATAGGGTCCCTTCCCGAAATACCCCAGGAATGCTGGACAGCAGAGGCTTGCTTTAAATCGCCTGCCTTCTTATTCTTTAGCCCTTTGGTCTTTAGCTATTCCGTTGCTTCCGCAGAGCCAGAGAAATGGGCGGGGAAATAATGTAGAGGTCAAGGGTCAGTTAAGGGAATCTACCTATTTCCTGATCCCTGGGGCTTTCTGAATGAGTCACCCTGGAATTGGAGGAGGGTATCCAGTAGAATGCCTCATTCTCAAGAGATAGCCTCTAGGATGCTGAGATTAGCAGTAAGCCCTGAGAAGTCAAGAGCCATGATGATGATGATGATGATGATGATGATGGGGCTGGAAACTATAACTACAAGCACAGTGGGAAGGTTGGGAGTGGGAAAGGCTGAAGGAAGTAATGGTTGTCTTCTAAGAGGGCACGGTGGCCACGTTGTGTGAGAGATGAAGTGAAAGTCACGAATAAAGCTGCACTGAGGTCAGGTTTAAGTGGTTCAGCTCCACAGTGTTCCACCCCATAGTGACATATCAAAGGATCTCTACTAAGGTCTTTAGAAACAGCAGAGTGTCCCATCTGCCTACAAAGGGTTTATAGCCCACAGAAACTTAGATTAGAGATTTCAAAATGACCTCAGTTAGTTAAAATTTCAGATTTTCGAATCCTGCCTCCAAAAGGTCTGAATGTGCCATGGGAATAACCCCAGGTGATTCTAGCAGGGAGCCTCACTGGAAACATCTGGGGTAGGTAATCTCAACTTCTGTAATTGTGGGTTTTTAGATGCCCCTTCTTATGGTGCTTCTGGGGCATCCTTAATTTTGTCTTTTCCAGCTCAGAGATTTCTTAATATGAGTGTCTGGTGCTCATGTATAGAGCTCAAGGGACCCAGGAACCCCCGAAACTGCATGCAGGATTTCACATGTATATGAACTACGTGCAGTCTCCAAGGAACCTACGGTCCCCAGCAGGTGAGAATCACCGCTTCTGCTGCGCTACCCCTCACCTTTCTGCCCTGACTCCCTGGAGCTGGCACGTGGCTTTCCGTCCTGGCCAGTCTTCCTGGCTTCCATGCCCAGTGTATCTATTTTGGAACTTCATATTCAACTCTAAAACACAGATTATTAGGAAAAGAGCGGGGTGAGTTCCATGTTCCTGTTGAAATTAATTTTCGGGGTAAGGAGATGCCTGTGGCGGTTTTCATAGAATACTGCTGTCCTCTGCTTTAATGAGCGACTTAGAAATATCCGTCTATTTTGCTCATCCTACTATCTCCATTCTTTGTCCCCTAAAGCCCACCCTTTTTGCTGAACCACCTTAAGTAGGGTTCCCATTGTGTTACTTTGTTCTAGGTCCTTTGTTGCCCTCATCATGCTTCACTGTCCACAGAACAAAGTCCCGACTCCTTGGCCTGGCATCTGTGCCCTTCACAATCTGTCTCCTGCTGCTCCCCTAATTGTTCCATGTTCCAGGCTAACTGTGCTCCCTGCCATTGTCCAAGCCCTGTCTGTGCTTTCTTCCCCCTGGGCCTGCATGGGATGCCCTTCCTTTCCTCTCCATCTGTCACAGTTTTACCCTAATTCAGGGCCTTCTTCCTCTCTCCCTTAGCCAGAAATTTAGCATCACTTGGACTCGGTTCACTTAGGTCTTATGGCATTTGTAACATATTGATTCATGTTTTATCATTCGCGACTTCTGTTTCTCTTCTTTCTTACCAGATCCGAATCAGGCCCCATGCTGATTTTAACTCTGTATCTGGTGTGCTGCCGTCACAGTACTGAGCATACCACAAGCCCTCGATAAAATCTGGTGAATACGATTTAAAAACCTCGATGTGGTTACTTTAAGTTAGGAAAATAAGTCTGTTTGTCTTTTCTCCTGGTAATCTAAGTTGAGCATAGCTTGAGGATGGCATATAAATTACTTTACTCTTCATGAGTTAGAGAAGGCTTCATTGAAATTTATGATTTAAAAATTTTCTTAATTTCATTTTTTTAATAACACCTGGGAGGCTTACAGTACTGTAGTATTTTTATCCTTTTTGACTGGTGACGAGGCCACAGAGTGGCTAGGATATAAAATGGGCTAGATCTCATGCCTTCTGAAAACACATCAGGAAAAGCCTAGCATTGACTATGCTAAGAAGGGAATACAAATGTATTCAGACATTCCCAAAGTCAACAGTCCTATGGGTCAAAAGGTATGGTTCAGTGTCGACACTACCCTGATAATGGACTTTGAAACTGAAAAATTTCAAAGACAAAAAAATTTTTTTTTTCATTTGTCTTTCTGTTCCTTAAATAAGGACATACCTGTAAGTCTAGTCTTTGGCCCTCTGCTTTCAGCCCTCTCCAGTGTGTGTCTTGGGGGCCTACCCTTGCCTCACTGTTTTCATCATCACCACTTCTGACTTTTCCAGTGTCTTTGTCTGTAGTGATAACTACTCCCCCAATCTCTACCTCAGGGTAATAACAGTTTGCTGGAAGTCTCCATGTGAAGTTCTGCTATCACTTTAAACTTCCAATAGCTAAATCCAAACTCTATTCCTTCACCAAACTTAGCCTCTTTTCAATCATTTGTTTTAATGGCCATTCTATTATTGAGGTTTGAGTCATTGTGGTCTTCAACTTCTTCATTCTTCGTAGTTTATTCGTTGAGTCTTATCAATTCTTCCTTTAAAGTGTTTACCATGTCCACTGGAGGATCTAGAGGCTTTTTGGCAAAGATTGCATCTTTCTTTAGAGCCTTTCACCTTGCACAGATTCTTTTCTTTCTATTTCCATCACTGTATTTCTAAGCCAGTGCATCTGCTGCCTCATCCTTAAACTAGAGTAATAATACTTACCTGATTAATGTTTCTAAAAATGTAAAGTGAATTATGTTACTCTCCTCCCACCTCCAAATTCCATTGGTGTCCATTTGATCATAGGATAAATCCTTTAGTCTGCAGCTTGGCAGACAAAGCCTCCCACAGTATGATCCAACTGATCATCCCATCTGTATTGTCTAATACTCCCCCATAGGAATTCTTTGCACTGTGAAAAGTCTTCTGTTCACTCTCCCAGAATGTATCTTCCGCTGTTTTGCTTTGGTTACTCAGTTTACTTCTTTTTTTCCTCTAGTCTGTTTCTTCTGATCCTTTTCATTCAGGGCCTGATTCCTGTCTCATCTTTTTGAGATGTATTTTCCTAGATATTTAAGTCCGCATCTCGAAAGTTGTTGGGCCCTTTTTTGTTTCTATCTTTGTCACTAAATGTGTTGTCAAATGATGAGCAGCATTGACACTGGCTGGGAGATGGTTGGAGCCATAGAATCTCAGGGCCCCACCTCAGACCTGCTGAATTTTAATCTGTACTTTATAGCAAGATGCCTGAAGGGATTCATGAAGGTTGAGAGACCCTGATCTACTCCACTAAGACATGTAAACAATACTTAGTTATACATTGATTTATATACTTATCTGTACTTCTCAAGATCCTTGAAGTTTATAAATCTGTTTTGTTTCTTTTTTGCATCTCTCTCAAACACAATTTCATGGCAAAGATTGTGCTTAATAAATAAATTTTGATGTCCTTTCCTTGGTTGTCCTATTAAGAAGGGAAAAAACCACAAAACTCATAGAAAGTGAAATAACCTTTGGCTGTTGTTTCCATGAAGAGAAGGTCAGTTCATTCCACCTTTAGTTGGCAAGGAAAGCAGTAACAGGTCTCTCATGTGACGATCTCTTTGTATCCCTATTGCACCTTAGGCACCTCCCATTAAGACAGCTTTCTCTTTGTATTCAGCTTGCAATGTCTTTCTTGCAACCTAGACAGCTATGTCTTAGTCATTCATTCATCAATAACACCTTGCCCATCCGTGGCACATAGTGAATAAATATTTACAGATTTGAATTAATAAATGAATGAATAACTTATTACATGAATACATTATAGAGATTAAATCTAGGCCTCTGCTGGATGTTTCTTACCACAGTGTACGTTTACTATACAGTTACTGTCATGTACTTGAAGAATGTACATTTATCACCATACTTTATACAACAGATAAACTGACAGATTCTCCAAACCAGAGATCTGCTGCTTTGTTTTTACTCAATTGCTACCATATTTCAATTTTTGAGGACTAAAGATGAGAAATATGAAGGTTGAAAGTAGAAGCAGGAATGAAATGCAAGAATCTTATGCGAAGAGTCTCTTATATTCAACTGACAAGGATTTAAAGGGAAACCCAAATAAAAAGAACTGTTCAATTATAAATGTCTCAATATTCACCTGACAAAGTGCTTTCCTCTAACAAGTCTATCAAACAAAAAGAAGGTAAGATAAATGACTATAGAACAAAGTGGTGTATATGTAGCTTGATGGTACATGCTATTTCACAATTTTATTTTATGTCTGAAAAACATACGAAGTTTTGCTGAGCTTAGTAAAGAAATGTCTGCCTTGTGGCCAATGTTGTCCTTAAGTGGAGCAAACAAATCTGAGAACAGAGGGTGTCACTCTAGTCTTTCACAGACGTAAGTTCATAAGAGCCTAAAGAACACAATAGTATTATAGATGCCTTCAGCATGCATTTGTACAGTTCCTTAACTTTTTGCATGGGAATGTGTCTTGTTTCTGCCAAAAGACTGCAAGGAGGGCAGGGACATGTATATTATAATTCTGTCCATAATTAAAACAATGCCCAGCACATACAGCTTCAGTCTATCCGTCCTTCCTTCCAGCAACTATTTATTGACTGATTGAGATGGAATGTGGAGATATTCTACCTGTAGAATAGAATATTCTAGTCAAGTGCTATCATATATACCGGGGGAAAAATTACTCATCAAAGTAAAAATCCTTCTCTTCATGGAACTTCTCTGCATTCTGATGGAACAAAAAGACAATATATAAAATAAATGAAATACAGAATCACTATAGGTACTGTAGGTAAAAATCAGGGAAAGATGTTGGGGAAGTATACTTTTAAATAAGGAGTTAAAGGAGACTCCCCAAAAGAAAGTGAGATTTATGAAAGGATGAGAAGAAGATGAAAGATGTAGCTACCTTGGGAAGGAGTATCCTTCGGAACAGAATGCAAGTACAAGGGGCAAGAGGTAGGCGAATGCTGCTATGAACTGGGAACAGTGAGAAAGGCCTCTTGGGTTTGGAATCCAAGGAGCTTGGGGGGAGAGTAGCAGGAGAGATGAAGTCAGGTCTTCCATCTTAATAGGATCTCTCTGGCGGCTACAGTGAGAAAAGCCTGAGAGGGAGAAGGTGGAGTCAGGAGACCAGTTGAGAGGCCACTGCAGTAATACGGACCGGAGATAATGGTGAATTGTATCAGAGGAGCCGCAGTGGATGAGGTGAGGAGGCACCACGTTTCTGGATATGTGCTGAGGGTACATCCAACAGGATGTGCTGGCATTGGAATTGGAGTTATGAGAGGCAGAGAGACATCGAGGACACAGGCATTCATGATTTTTGGCCTGAGAAACTAGGAAGATGCAGTTTCCCTCAAATGAGATACGGGGATGGCTGCCAGTGAAGTTTTCCAGAGAATATCAGGAATTTAGGGACCCCTGAGTGGCTCAGCGGGTTTAGCACCTGCCTTCGGCCTGGGGTGTGATCCTGGAGTCTCAGGAGTGAGTCCCGCGTCAGGCTCCCTGAATAGAGCCTGCTTCTCCCTCAGCCTGTGTCTCTGCCTCTCTTGCTCTCTGTGTCTCTCATGAATAAATAAATAAAGTTTTTAAAAGAAAAGAATTTAGTTTGAGCCATGTTGAATTTGATGTATGTTTTAGATAAGTGAAGATGTTGAGGAGGCAGCTAGATATTTGTGGAGTGAATGAATAAGCAGGATCTCAGTCAGTGGTTAATGTTCTCTTAGACATGAATCAACATTTCCCCCTCCCAGACCTGACAGAATTCCTGACCACCTGCTGGTCATCTCCCCTCTGATGTTCCTTCAATCCCTCAATATGTCTAAAATGAAACTCATTTTCTTTCTCCCAAACCTGGTGTCCCTCTTTGTGAGTGTAGTAAATGGTACCTCCAGACACTCAAGCATCCCTTCCATTTCCTCATGCCCATGTCTGCTGGTCACCAAACCTTATTAATCCTGCCTTCACGTTGTCTCTAGAATCCATCTCTCCTGTCTTTACTGTTGCTTTTTGCAGCTGGTTTTCATCAATGGAACAGAATAGAGAACACAGAAATGGGCCCTCAACTCTATTGTCAACTAATATTCAACAAAGCAGGAAAGAATATCCACTGGAAAAAGGAGAGTCTATTTGATAAATGGTGTTGGGAAAATTGGACAGCCACATGCAGAAGGATGAAACTGGATCATTCTCTTATACCATACACAAAGATAAACTCAAAATGGATGAAAGATCTAAATGTGAGACAGCAATCCGTCAAAATCCTAGAGGAGGACACAGCCAACACCCTTTTTGAACTTGGCAACAGCAACTTTTTTTTTTTTTTTTTTTTTGGCAACAGCAACTTTTTGCAAGATGCATCTATGAAGGCAAAAGAAACCAAAGCAAAAATAACTATTGGGACTTCATCAGGATAAAACGCTTCTGCACAGCAAAGGAAACAATCAACAAAACTAACAGACAAACTACAGAGTGGGAGAAGGTATTTGCAAATGACAGGAGATAAAGGGCTAGTATCCAAGATCTATAAAGAACTTATGAAACTCAACACCCAAGAAACAAACAAACCAATCATGAAATGCGCAGAAGACATGAACAGCAATTTCACCAAAGAAGACATAAACATGGTCAACAAGCACATGAAAAATGCTCCACATCACTTGCCATCGGGGAAATACAAATAAAAACCACAATGGGATACCACCTCACACCAGTGAGAATGGCTAAAATTAACAAGACAGGAGACAACAAATGTTGGAGAGGATGTGGAGAAAAGGGAACCCTCGTGCACTGTTGGTGGGAATGCAAACTGTACAGCCCCTCTGGAAAACTGTGTGGAGGTTCCTCAAAAAGTTAAAAGTAGAATTGCCCTATGACCCAACAATTGCACTGCTGGGGATTTACCCCAAAGATGCAGATGTAGTGAAACACTGGGACACCTGCACCCCAATGTTCATAATAGCACTGTCCACAATAGCCAAACTGTGGAAGGAGCCCAGATGTCCAGTGACAGATGAATGGATAAAGAAGATGTGGTTCACACATACAATGGAATATTACTCAGCCATTAGAAACGACAAATACCCACCATTTACTTCGACGTGGATGGAACTGGAGGGTATTATGCTGAGTGAAATAAGTCAATTGGAGAAGGACAATCATCATATGATTTCACTCATATGGGGAATATAAGAAATAGTGAAAGGGACCATAAGGGAAAAGAGGGGAACTGAGTGGGGAAAATTAGAGAGGGAGACAAACCATGAGAGACTCCTAACTCTGGGAAACAAACAAAGGATTGTGTGAGGGGAGGTGGATGGGGGGATGACGTAACTGAGGGACAGGCGCTGAGGACATATATAAATATATGAATATATTTATAAGCTAATTTACTCAGGCCCTTGATGGGATGAGCACTGGGTGTTATACTATATGTTGGCAAATCAAACTTCAATAAAAACAAAAAATAAAAAAATAAAAAACCAATTAGGTTTCATCATCTATACCTGGATTATGTCAATCTTCTCTACTTGGTTTCCCAGTCTCTAATTCGTCCTTTACATAGCTCCCATAGTGGTTTTCTAAAATGCAAATGTGGTCATGTCCCCTGTCCACTTAAAAATTTCCCAAAGGCCTCCTTCTTTCTGTCTTTCCTCCTTATTTCTGAATATTCAGAGCTTGGTCTACAGGAATGATCATAATCTGGCCGTACGTCTCTCTCAGATTTATTGTTTCACACACATCACATCACTCCTCTCCATTAGCTACACTGTCCTACCGGTAGTTAATTGATTTGTTCATTTAATGTTCAAATGTATGGAGAGTGCTTCCTGTTACCAGCAGCTGTGTTAAGCTCTGGGGATACAATGTTGGATGTGGCCGACTTAGTTCCTGCTTTCATGGAAGCACACCTTCTCCATTCCCATGCCTTTGCACCTTGACCCCTCTGCTTTGAGTTTATTACTACCTTCCCTTCCCTGCACCTGACTGCCACTCAGAGAACACCAACTTCCCTTTTAAGATTCAGCTCACATCATTTCCTTGTATTAGCACTTTTCTTAACCTCATTGTTTCTTTTAAAAATGTTTCCTTCCTCAAAAGGTACTGAATAACTTAATAGCTCTGGAAGTGAAGATGTCTCTAAATACATCCCAGGTTCAGTTCAGAATGTTGTGTTTTCTATCATACTAGGAGATTACAGTTCAAGGAATAGGATTTTCTTCTTGATTCTAAGAGGCAATAAAGTTTCCTTTTTCTGGATTTGTCCCTCTGTCCTTGGGCTCCACAAATGGGATAAGTAATTGTTCACTTGTCACAGAGTGAGTTGAATCCAAATGCACTGGATGACACATGTAGTGGCTGTTCCAGAATATTTGTATAGTAAAATCTTAAGGGTGCTGGTCTCGTTGGTAAAGGTGCCTGGGAACTTGTCTTAAAGTTGAGTTTGTGTAGCAAGCTCACAATTTTTACTTAAATTAACATACATATATTTGAGCTAGCTTGGTGGGGGGCTGATAAAGATGGGAGTTGAAGGCTCTTTTGAGCCATCCCTTAGTGTTAACCACCGTACAGAAACATGGCAGCATGGCTGCATTATACACAGCTGCCCTGACTTCCTGATCTGCTCTTCTCTGTAGGTCCTACAGAAGGTATACCGCTTGGGAATGAAAACACCTAGGGATTCAGAAATGTGTAAATAGATGGAGGAGGAGGTAGGTAATGAGGATGAGTACCAAGAAAAGTAAAAACCTTCCTCATGTGTCTGTACCCATCACCTAAGAGGTGCTTTAATACAGGAGTGAGCATTTTACTCAGGCTAAGAAATCCTAGAAACTCTGCCCCCAGATTCTATCTATGCCTCTTCTCTCATCTTTCTCTCTTTTTCTGTTTCTCCACCTCCCCACTTCTCTCTGAATGCACACCTATACACATTTAGGTGATTTCAGAAAGCTTCGTTGGGGAATAACTATATTTTATAAATATGCGACAGTACTGAAACCAAGTATTCCAGTAAGAGAGCCTAAAAACTCTTAGTTCCCTTCCTTTCTGACTCACTTGTAGGCTGTACATGGTGGTATGTCTTAGAATGGCGTTTTAAAAATGAATACCTGGTACTTTCTTGCCTTGTCTCTAGCTGATTAGGTAATCAACAACCAAGTTATCACTGTGGAAGCATTTTAAAGAATATGTATAAAGTCACTCAGTGATAAAAACCACAGCCTCCAGGCTGGTACAATAGGGTGAACCCTCCATGATGGCTGCTAGGCCATTTTTGGTCACACATATTTGCTCACACCTGGCACACACAAATCCACACATCTAAACACTTTAACCAGATCAGTCTTTTCTTTTGGGATCATACCCAATATTTAAAGATAATATTTCATCCGTGATTGTCAATCAGGGTTCTAAAATCCTATGAATATATTTATAAGCTAACACCTTAAATAATTTATGAAGGACACCAATCTGCTGTGCAGAAGAACTAGCACAGCCACCGTTAATATTTTTAATTTATTTAAAGAGAAGCCTGTTCTGTTAATACTTAAAATATAGTTACATCTGCATGTAGCTGATTATCAGTTTGTCACAACATTTAAATTTATCAGTGAGACACTTTATAAATTAAAGTCATGTCAGATACAGGACTATTCTGATTATGGAGGCTTATGATTCGATGATGATTATGAGTGCCTTGCTTAATAATTATAATGACTTAATGACTTGGGGTTATACTTTACAACAAAAATTGCACATTTAATAGTATGGGAAGGAATGATATATAGTAAATGGACAAGAAAAAAAGCATCAATCCTAAAGCTTTAAATTAGATTCCTATTGATCTGATGTATGAAATTTCCTTGCTATGTTTTCATGGTGGTCAGTTTCCGTTATTGCACGTTAGTGATCTTGCTGGCTGTGTATAATAGACAGGCTAAATGCCAGAGAATGGGCATACTCAGAGCTCAACACTGAGGACTGGGATTTACTACGGAAATTGCAAATTTCTTCCCTGCCTTTGCCCTATCTCTGTTCAGAAAGCTGAGCTACAGACTCGTGTAATTGCTTCAGGCATGTGTCAAGCTAAAGATGGGGGTGGTCCTGCCTGTTATCTGGTAGAGTCTGGGTGGCATGTACCTAACTTTTCCACAGCCCCTTAGTCAAGATTTAGATGTTTCCTCCGAGGCCAGTCATTTGCACGGTAATATCTATGGAATGATAACATGGACTCTGGAGTCAGATTCATTTTACTCATTCTGTCATTTGAAAGGTATTTATTGAGTGCCTGCAGGCCAGGCATAGTTCTAGATGCTGGTAATACCACAGTGATCCTGCCTCCAAGGCCTTCGCTTGTAACGACTACCTAGGATAGTCTGACTCTACCTGCTAACCTCAGGCAAGATGTCTTACTCTTCTGAATTCCATTCTCCTAATTCGTACCAGATTCATCATAAAGCACCTAACATGGTGCCTGGCACATTGCAAAAGTCAGTTATTTCTTTTTTCTTTTTCTTTTTTTAAATTTTAGAAATATTATACTTTATTGAATTCTAGAGCAGCTAAATCTACCATCTGTGTTCACCAGTAAGAATGGAAGGAATATAGGAAGGGTAAAGTACAAGTCTACACTATGCTGGAACTGCTGTAGCCACTCTGCACCTTTAGTACACAATAATGATCCATTCTTGTTCAAAACAACAAGAAGTGATTTCTCTTGGGATTCTGAAGTGAATTTATTCACACTGATTGTGCCCTCTGCTTTAGGAAGGTTCTGACTTCACCCTTTTCCCATCCTCTAAAGCTTGACTTTGTACTATAGCAATCCACCCTAAAGGACAGAGAAGGCTGGGACTCTGGGAGCATGAGCCACACTAGCCCACACTAAGAAGTTCACTCAGTTATGCTCTAATGAAAGAAGGAGGTTCCTCCTTTTCCTTTTCACAGAGCTTGTGCCTTTGTCCTCTTTCAGCTTAAATTCTTTCTACAGATTCATCCCAGATGAGAAAAAGATGGTTTTTGGATAATAAGCACCTCTGCTATCAAAAAAATATAAGAAGAGATGAAGACTTTTACCTCAAAACAGAATCACTGCAGTGCATTCCAGACCAGTCCTCAGCAAAGCAAACCCTTGTGCAAGGCCACTGCAGCCCCTAGTTTGCCCACAGGCGTAGAGGACACTTGAAAGCTCATAAAAGGAACCCTGACCTGAACAGACTACATTTGATAATGAGAACAATATATTTCTCCACTGATATATAATACTGTGTAATGCACGGAAAAATTCAGGATGGACTTTGGAGTAAGAGCACAATTTGTAACATAACATCATTTTTGGATTACCTCTTCCCATCACCCTTGCTCCACTCTGAGACTCTTCACCACCCCTGGTGTAGCCAATACATACTGAGGATGTAACAAGACAAGGAAACAGTGTCACAAGCCACCTTGGAGCCATCTGTATGCAGTTCAGCCCAGCTTTACCCTTACTTTCTTTCAATACAGACTCCATTACAATTTGAACCATCTGCAAAGAGTGCAAACAAAACTAAGAAGTATCTCTCTATGATTAAAATATTTTAAAGTCTTCAGAAACTTTCCAGATATACCTTTGATGGAGCTCCCTAGCCACCACTAGAACCCATCCTCTGCTCCTGTGAGTCCTGCCAGACTTGTTTAATGGATGCTCAGTTTTGGTTTTCCTCCTTATTCTTCTTCCTGTTCCTCTTCCTCATCATCATCTTCATCATGGCAGTATATAATTTCCTGGGGGCCAGTGAGAAGAGGTTGAGGGGTTTAATCTCACTAATCGACCGGGTCAACTGGTGCCGCTTATAGTCGGTATCTTTGAAATCAGCTGATGTGCGGTTCCAGGTGGCAAGAGGGGACTCCATCTCATTGATATCTACATGTGTGTGTTCCACCATTGATTCATGAGGCATCAAGACATGAGCAGCTCTGAAGAGGTAGCTGAATGGATAATACAGCAGGTTGATGAAAGATGCTGCATAGAGATCAGCATATTGCATCACCTGACTGGCAAAGAGGGTCTGTTGGGAGCCACTGTGAAACTGGCTTCCCATCATCCCATAGCACATGTCCATGTCATGAGTTACTTTCTTAATACGTCTCTGAATGGAACTAATGTCTGGGCGCTCATTGCTGCTGCTGTCAAGATGCTTGTAGAGTTCAGCCAAGAAAATATCCAAGCTCTGAAGCTCTTCGAAAAGTGCACTCTTAATAGTCCAGACATGCAGCTCCTGTGCAAGTTCAGGAATCACCAAGAAAGTTCGCCACCCTTGCCATTTCTTTGATTTTAAAATGCCTCCAAAAGACCCGGGATTGAATCCCACGTCAGGCTCCCGGTGCATGGAGCCTGCTTCTCCCTCTGCCTGTGTCTCTGCCTCTCTTTCTTTTTGTGTGTGACTATCATAAATAATAAATAAAACTTAAAAAAAATAAATAAAATGCCTCCAAAAATGTGATCTCCAATATACTAAATATCTTTGCCCTTGGCTCCCAAGAGATCACAGACTGTATCTGATGAACCTCCTGAGTAGACGATGCCATGCTGTAAGGGCTCTGTGTAGGTACCAATTTTCAGCTTGCCAGTTTTAGTATCCACCTGACACAGTACAGTGCCTTCTCCAAAAGAGTGGCTTCTGTGCATCCACCAAAATCGGTCAAAGTAGGACTGCCATGGTCGATGGGAACTCCCAGGCTTGGGGCCATGTGGGAAATCAAACAGGTAAGTCATAATTTTATCTGTATATTTATAGTTACTGTTGGTGGCAAGAAACACTTTCCCTACTTCTTTCATTCGGCTCAAAAGCAAAGGCAGTTTTCCATCTCTGACTACATACTTCTCAAGATTTTCAACTGTCTTTTCCTTAAAGGAACCCTTGTAATGAACCCAGTCGACAGCATCTCTTACATCCTGGAACATACTTCGGTAAGACATGAAGAGGTCCCCCATCTTTAAATCCTGTTTCACAGCTGGTATATCTAGGACAATTAGTAAAAAAATCTACAAGGCAGGCCAATAGGTAGGTCTCTGGTAGGTTGAATAGTGTGTTCAAAATGTAAAATCTTTCAGTTTTTATCATCTCGCTGGATAAATTTATTTGGATACTGCTCTCTAGTTTCTGGTCCTCTTATGAAGTTAAATCCATGTGCACAGACCAAAAGATTTCCATATGCACCAACTTTCAAAAGATTTCCATATAGTGTATCAAAAACAAGTCCCCTGGTAGGGAATGTAGAATCATAAGCAAAGCTGAGCAGTTCCTGAGGGTAGCCAAAAAAAACCTAATCTCTCCACAGTAAGCTCAAAGCCAAGAGAAAAGTCAGTGATTTCTATTCCCTACCACATATTAATTGGTTGTGAATGTGATCTATCATCTGAAATGACTCTGACTCTATGCTTTTTAGTCTAGTCTGAGTGTCACAATACAGTAATGGCCATGCAAGAACGGGAATATTATTACTGTCTTCCTAATAAAGTTTTGCCTTTCAGGAAACACACATGAAATGAATATCTCAAGCCCCTTTCCCTTTAGGGCACTGAAAGTAAAATGAGAAGACAGTTTCTCTAAGAGCTATGTGCACACCGTATGAGACACAAAAATGGAAACAGAAAAAAATCAGGATGATATTTTGTTTAAATGTTAAGCAGTAGTATTAAAGGCCTTGGGCCAGAAAATTTTAGGGTAGAATCATCTTTATGTTAGAAGAGGTCTCATCTTGTCATTGAGAGAATCTGAGGAAAGGACAAGAGAACCAAATGTTTGGTTATGAAAATCTAACACTCGAGCTGTGTGATGCTCCCTAATATCTGAGTTAGTTGCATCGAAACTATGAGGCACTTTTGACTGTTGTAATCACGGCCTTAAACTGCTCACCTAAATTGCATACCCTTTTATCAAAATACCCGGAAACCTGTCCGGGCTGGCGGTTGGTTACTGGCCTACACCAAGCTGTCCCAGGGAGCGCTGATTTGTTTTCCTGTGTTAGTAGTTGGACTCACCTGAAAGACAGTGGGGGCAAGTGGAGGTGGGGTGGGCATCACCACACTCTGTCCCCTGGACACTAAGGGTGCGGTGAGCTCTGAAGGCTATACAAGAGGACATTTTTTGGAAAACAGGAGGTGGCACCAGAGAGCTTATGGTGGAAAGTATAGGAGGTGCTGCTCAGGCTGTGTTCCAAAGACGCTCAAGAAAATAAGCTGATTATAAAAGGAAACCTGACACTATTAACAGTCTCATTGGGTTCAGAGCACAGTTGGACGAATCACCTAAAAAAGTGATAAAAGCTAACCCAAACCAACTAAATGAGTTATCTCTGGGGCTGGGATCCAGCAGTGATCTTTTAAAAAAAAAGTTCCCCCAGATAATTCTGATGTACCCAGAGGTGAAAACCATTGCCGAAAGGCCTGTATTTCTCATGGTAATTTCTCTATTTCTCAACCTAAAACTGCCCTTAAAAAGAAAGGTTTTTGTTTTTGTTTTTGTTTTTTTAGAAAGTTTGAACATAAAATCATAGAACTTTACTGACATGGCTGAAAGAAAGAAGATGGTATTCCTCATTTGACTTTAAATTTGTGTTTCCTCAGACTATTACCGCCTGGGCATTGGTAGAAATGCAAATTATCAGGGCCCCACCCCAAACCTGCTGAATCAGATACTTGGGGAGTGAAACCCAGCAATCTGTGTTTTCATAAGCCCTCCAAGGTGATTCTGCTGCTCATTCGAGTTTGAGAACCACTGTTCTGGATAAGTCATGACAGGTAAAAAAAAAAAAAAAAAAAAACAGGAAGGCAGTTAGGCTGAAACTAGTCAGGTTGGAAGTCCACTGTGGTTCCCTTTTGTGCTTACAGAGAAGAATTCAAAACATATTCCTCATTCCCATAGAGCCTCTGAAAGGGGAGAGGATCTAATTTTACAACTTTATCTCCCTCAAACCTCCTAGGAAAGAATCATAGTCCTCTTGGTTCCAACTGGGTCATATGATTTTAAACGAAATGCAGAGACTAATGATGGAAAGCTGTCTGCCCACCAGAAAGAACAGTTGGCCCTTGTACCTAGGGGGCGAAATCAATGGGGGAGGATAGGGCTTTTTGAGCCAGAAAGAATAACCTAAAAATAAAAAAGAAAAGAAAATCATTAAAACTGAACTTCGATTTATTTTTTTTCCTTTTACTTCATGAAAAGCAACGTGGTATTTTTTGTTTGTTTTTTTGTTTTTTTTTTGGGGGGGGGGACTCTGCACTTATATGTTAATAAAACTGAATAATGTCCCTTGCACTAAGTTTTTCAGTACGAGATGAGAACTGCATAAGAACATGTTCTAATGATGCGTTGGTTTTCTCACAGTAACACCCAACCCCCAGAACGTTCTCCAGCAGCACCCACACTCTCCTGTCCTAGTGAATAAACCTGGAACAGAGCTGAAAATCTGAGCAGCTGCCACCTGGATGGTGAAGGATCTGCCTGTAAATTGTAGCCTGGCTCTGCTGCTGACTTCGATGGGAGTGTTGGGAAGTCACTTATCTTCTCTGGCCTTCAATTTTCTCAAGCAGAAAATGACAGAAACCACCCAGATGAAGTGAAATGTCAAAGTGATCTGGGCGGAGGGCCAGGTGCCACAGCCTCCAGCAGGGAAAAGAAAACTGCACAGGCTCATAGTGTCACCTCCTGGTAAATGGGCAGAATGAAATTTAAACTGAAACACTGAGAAGTTTAATTACCAGATGTGGACTAAACCCTTTGTGCTCTTTTTTTTTTTTTTTTTTTTGGTTATTTTAATTGTCTTTTCTTCCCCATGCTCATATACTCTGCAAATTTACTGCCTTCACCAACCAATAAACAAAGTAAGCCAAATGAACCATTATAGATGAATCATATTATGTAAATAAGTAGAGAACCTCGACCAAATCCCAGACGATTGATTTTGTGGAACAGAAATATCTTTTTTGCTTACTTTTTAAGTTCATTTGATGAAAAAGAAATACCGCATGGGATCATTATTTTAAACACAAATTGCATTTAAGAGGAAGTGCCTGGTAAACCTTCTGGGGATGTAAATAAGCTACTAATTTCATTTGACTAAAGGCTGTGAAATGCATTTCTGGGAATTATTGAGCAGAGACATGATTCCGGTGCTTTTTAAGACAGACTTCACTGGGCTTGGGGAGAAAAATGGAATCCTATTCATTGTACCTGTTATACTGAAGCTCCTTAATGACACAGGCTTATTTTATCTGACTATATAGCCAGCTTTTCTGGATTTACAAAAGATGAGATTTGGGGAAAGAAAATGAGAAACAATGAGACATTCATGTAGGCACCTAACTAGCAATTTGAAATTGGTATTCAGACCATCTGATCTTTACATCTCTTCCTTGGCTCAGTCTTGTTCCACCCTCTGAAAGTTTCCCGGGTACTATTCACACATTACTCTGTTCAATCCGGTCACTACTGTGTTCAATCATTGCCCTGTTTCTCTAATGGAAATATGCTTTCAAGATCAGTGACAACTGTTTTCAACATATATTTTGGTTTTTTTTTTCCATTTCCTCATACGAGTTCCATCATTTTCTTTTTCACTCTATTTTTCTTTAGTCACTTTCTTTATGTGTTAGTTTTATTTTCATGTTTTTATTCGGGTCCTTGCTTTTCTTCATGACACCTCTCTTACTCTTAATGTTATTCTCTAGAATGCTGTTAGATTTTCTATCTTTCTTTTTTATATATACCAACAATTGTGGCATACAAAGGGCCCTGGAAAGTTGCCGCTATCAGGCTGGTTTGGCACCTGGGAGGCACTCAGTCAGTTTCTGTTCAGTGACTGCCTGGATAAATGAAAATAGAAATGACACCTTTTTAAAAAGATTTATTTATTTATTTGAGAGAGAGAAAGCATCGGACTCTCTCTCTCTCTCTCTCTCTCTTTTTTTTAGCATCGGACTCTTGATCTCAGCTTAGTTCTTAATCTCAGGATCATGAGTTCAAGGCTCGTGTTGGACTCAATGCTGGGCATGGAGCCTAATAAAAAACAAAAATTTCCTTTTTAGATATGTATTTAGTATAGAAATGCAGTCAGTGCCTGGATGACTCCATTGTTGAACTTCTGACTCTTGATTTCAGCTCAAGGTTGTGGAATTGAACCTTGTGTTGGGCTCTGTGCTTAGGATAAAGTCTGCTTGAAATTCTCTCTCTCCCTCTCCCTCTGCTCCTCCTCACACTGTGCTCTTTCCCTCAAATAAATAAATAAGTAATATATAAAAAAAGGAAATCCAACTGATTTTCATATCTTGATTTTGTGTCCTGAAACTGCTAAATTCATTAATTCAATAATTTTTTTGTGTGAAGTTGTTAAGGTTTTCTACATATAAAGTCATCTCATCTGCAAACACAGATAATTTTACCTCTTCCTTTCTGATTTGGATGTCTTTCATTTCCTTTTCTTGACTAATTGTCCTGGCTAGAACTCCCAGTATTATGTTGAATAGAAGTGGCAAGAATGGGCATCCTGTCTTTGCTCTAGATCTTAGAGGCAGAGCTTCATTTTTCATTGAGTAAAGATGTTAGCTCTGTGCTTTTCATCTATGACCTTTATTGTATTGAGGTAAATTCCTTCAATTTAACTATATCAATCAAAAAAAATCTGGTTTGTGTAGATCAAAATTGAATCTATATACTACAGCAGGGAATAGGTGTGCCCAGATTTTAACATGAGAGGTAAGAAACTTGGAACTCCACTTATGGGTAGGAAGTGAGCACATAAGAAAATCACCAGTTAGGATGTAAGTTCCTCAGGGAGCAAATGTTTTCATCAGTTTCATTCTCTGCTATGTGCCTAATGACTCGAACAGTTCCTGGTACAGAAGGGGTGCCCAATACATATATAAGGAATGACTAAGAATGGGTTGCCTTTTATGTGTGACTCATGATCTGTCACCACTTCCTGAAAGATGACCCATTACTGATAAGACACCATTTCTGGACACTACGACAACTGCCATAGCTTAAGGTTAATTTAACTTAACCATAGTAAGGTTAATTTAAACTCCATAGACGTCTAGGGGTTGGGTTTCAAAAGATCTGTTAACCTCCTGAAATTATAAATACTATATAATATGTGGATATAGTAAACATATATCCTATGTTTCTGGGGAGAAATCCCACAGATTTCTTAATATTCTCAAAAGAGAGTGTGATCCAACATTTTCAGAACCACCATGTGTGACAGTTATCTCCACACTGAAAGAACAACTAGGAAATCCTGACAAACAGAAACTTTGGTCAGACAGACTTGGGTTGAAATTTCAACTCTGCCCCTTGCTGGCTGGGTGGTCTTGGTTAAGTTTTAAAATCTTCCTTAGCTTCAATTTCCTTATCATGAAATGGGGATGATAATGACAAATCTCTAGACATAGCAGTGGAACCTGACCTTGAACCCAAATCTTTGTCTCTAAAGCCCATATTTTTGACAATTACTGTCCTGCTGTCATTAAATGAGATAATTATTATGAAAGTACCTGTTGTGCAGTAGGCACCCACTAAATATTTGTTAAAGTAAAAACAAAAAAAGACAAACAACTGAAAAGGAAAAGTCAGCCTAGAAATTCCTCTTTGAAAAAAAAAAGAGATTCCTCTTTGTCTGACTTCATATTCAAATTAAAAATATGTTTGTTATTGTTATTATAAAATCAACTCCAAAATTTGAGGGAAAGAGAAGATATTACCTGTTGTAGGTTTGGATAAGTATGGAGTAAGGAGATTCCAGTGAGTCTTCTGACATTGAATGGGATAACTAGACTCACCTAACATCAAATGAAGGGTTGTGTGAGTCCTCTAGAATTAAAAAAATATATTTATTCATCACACACACACACACACACACACACACACACACACACACAGAGGCAGAGACACAGGCAGAAGGAGAAGCAGGCTCCATGAAGGAAGCCTGATGTGGGACTTGATCCCAGGACCCCAGGATCACGCCCTGAGCCAAAAGCAGACGCTTCACTATGGAGCCACCCAGGCATTCCGAGTCCTCTAGATTTTAATGGCAGAGTCTCCTTCTGGATCATCTACTCTTAGATATACAGGACTCCCATTTCACTAGAGTCCAGTATGAAACAGGATGTTTCTGTATTAGTCATGGTTGTCCTTCTGCCTGAACAATGGCTAAAGAACAAGCAATCATGGAACATAGATCTAGCTGCTGTCCATTCAGAGAAGGGGAATGATTCAGTGACTCAACGGAGAGAAGGATGCCTGGTTCTGAGTCTTTTCATTGTAGTTAGGAACAGATATATGGCTCAGGTATTAGCTGTTTCATTGCATTACACTGATAAGTGACAAATGATAGGAATTAGGTTTGCTTACAGTGCAATAGTAATCTTATTCATTGCTTTTGACTTTTTCCTCAAACCTCTTATGGTTTTGAGATGTGTTTATTTAATTGGGCTGGAGAATGAATGATCCCATCTATGTTCCTGAATCAGATTTGAGCAGTTTTCATTAAGTGGCTAATCTGTGTCTCGCCCATTCTTTTTTTCATTTAAGCTTCATAACAACATGGTAAGGTTGACTGTATCATGATCTCCATCTATCAAATAAAGAATCAGAGGCTCAGAGAAGTTACCAAGTTGAGAACATTGCCCAACTTCATAGAGTTAGTAAATGGTGAAGCTAAGAAGTGAACCCAAGGTTTCTGAGTCTACTTTCTATTATGTTTTACTAGGCTGTGCATTAGTGTAACAGGATGGTATTTTAAAAATGGCATTCTGACAGCCAGAAGAAGATCAAAACAAATACTAAAGATTGTATTATTAGAAATGGAAGTTTGGGCTTGCCAAGAAATGTCTTTAATGCGTTGTAATAGGAAGGCTGATATTTAGCTGAACACAAGTGTCTCTTAAATCATCTGCTCCTAAAATGCAGTCTAGGTGCTTCTTGTAACCTGCTCTGGTGATCCTAATGAAGTTTAGATCTTTTTCAGCACCCACAGAGAACAGAGTAAAATTGAAAATTAAGGGGAACCTGAATTTCCTTTTTAATTTTATAAAGCAAATTCTGGTCACAAGTAAAAGTTTAAAACAGATATGAAAATTTCTTGGCACTCATTTATTTTGTCTGATAACATGGACATCTATAAAACACCTAAGATTTGTATAGAGCAAAAGTGAGGGGGAATTTAACTTTTATTGGGTGCCTAAGATTAACCAGTCATGCTCACATACTTTACGTCTTTAAATCTTGAGAAAATCCTGTAAGTTGGGTAATACTAGATTCATTAGAAAAAAACAAAAAGCAAACAAATTAAAAAGAACAGATTCAGAAGATTAAACAATTTACTGAAAGCTGCACAGTTGAGACATGGCAAAGGTAAGATTTGAACCTAGATCATGTGTTTTTCATTTTATGATCTTGCCCCATAGATAAGAGCCACATAAGGTGATATGAGCAGTACAGAATGTACCCAAAAGTTATCCATTGGTTGAAACAACTCACTGCAAACCAGTTATGGAATGTTGGAGATAGAGAACAGATAGAGAACATTTATAGATTATGTAGTTCAAACTTTCAATTTTATAGGTGAGAAAGATATATCTTAACTCTGAGTTATTAACTCAGAGAAGTTAAGAATACTGTCTAAGATCACAGAGGGAGGGCAAGTATCTATCTTCTAGATCACAGCTCAGTGCAGTTTGTGTTAGATCAGTATGGGCAACAGATAGGAACATGAGCCTTAGAGCTACACTAACTCATATTCGAATTCTGGGTGATTGGGCAAAGTTACCCAATCTCTTTTGATCTCAGTTTATCCAACTAAAATATGAAAATAATAGTATTTCATGGGATTAAATAAATGAGTTAATACTTGCAAAGTATTAATCAGTGCTCGCCCCATAATAAATACTTAATAAGTATTAAGTGTGACTATTCTTATCTCATCTCTCAAGGCCCACACCCACTATAGAAGTGTGTAGAGTGGTTAAACTAAAGGCGAAATAATATAGATAGTATAAAAAGGGAAACTTTTCTTTAAAATCGTCATGAAGTACCTCCCTGGAGAGATGGCAAGAGATAGTTCACAACTGATGAAGTAAATTCCATAAAGACTCAGCACCTCAGAATTCATGAGGGTGGAGGTCTAGGTGGGCCTCACAGGCTGATCCCAATTGGAGATGCTCAGGAACCACAGAGTGTGACTGGCAGCCACCCTGACCAACTGTGGCAGGAGCTAAAGAGAACATCCTGAACAAAGCTTCTTCCTCTCTCTCTCTGTTCCTCCATCCCTCCTTGCCTTCCTTCCTGCTTTCTTTCCTGCCTTCCATTCACTAAATGTTTTCTGAGTGACTAGTGTGTGCTGGGCACTGGAATAATGTTCACAAAACAAAGTCTCTACCCTCATGGAACTTACTTTCAAGTGGGAGAGACAGAGGATGAACCAAGACACACGTAAGTAATTTAGTGAAAAGGGCTATGAGGGATATAAAACGGTGCTATTTTTTTTTTTTAAGATAGGGTGATCTCCTCTCTCTGAGGAAATGGCATTTGAGCAGAGACCTGAATGAAGCGAAAGAATCAGTAACTTTCTGGAGAAAGAATATTCCGGACTGAAGGGAAAGCCAAGCAAACCTAAACCTCTAGTGGGAAAGATGAATGTAATTTTCAGAATAGAAAGAAGGTTAGTATGGTTATAGCAGAGAGAGCAGGGAGTGTAGACAGGAGCCGGATCACCTGGTACCTGCAGATGGAGGTATGGCCTAAACAGCAGGGAAACTTCACAAACAATAGGGAAGTCCACCAACTGTGTGTGCTTGGGGGTCATGTGAGTTGCACTTCCAAAGTATGTCACTGATAACTGCTTCTTTGTAGAAATAAATGAAGGGTAGATACTTCACAAAAGAATATAAATTAGCCAGCTTCTATTTGCCTAACGTGAAAGATAATTGAAGCCATATAAGAAAAAAGGAGGAAGTGGGTTTGACATACTCCACCTGCCTGACATTCATATCATGTTGGTAATGTGTTAAACATATTACACGATTGGGTGCTGTTTAATTCAAGCTGAGGAACTTACTCCAAAAGCAGCAGCCTATGGGATATGAGTGGGGGATAAGGGTTGTGGCAGGGCAGGAATGCATTCAGACAGGCACTTCCCAGGAGCATAGTTACTGGACTGGGCATCCTGAGATTAGAGAGCTCATGACTGGAGGTCCTTGGGAAAAGAGATACTTGAGTCTCCTTGGATTTTTTTTTCCACTTTATTTCAGAAGATGTAACAAAGCCTAGATGCTTAGGCTAACCCTTTTAGTGAAAGACCATAAGGATCTTGTCTAGGCAGGGGTTTTTGAGTCAAAGAAGAACAAGTATGAAAAAGGCTAAAATTTAGCCTGGCTTGGTGCTCTTTCTTTTGCAGTTACAAAGATAATGATTGAATATACCCACCAAATTGTTGGTGTTGGGAGAGGAGAAGTGACAGTGGGAAAGTCTTACATAAAGAAAACTCACAGTCAAGTAGACACATTTCTATTAAATAAAGATTGGAGAACACACTTTAACCAAGTGCCACAAAATTTCACTAGTTAAAAAATGCACTCAGCTTTTAGAGGTGTCAACAATTCCAAACTTCAAGTTAATTACAAAGCTGTAGTGATCAAAACAGCATGGTACTAGTACAAAAAATAGACACATAGATCAATAGAACAAAATAGAAAACCCAGAAATGAACCCATAATTATATGGTCAATTAACCTTCAACAAAGCAGGAAAGAATATCCAATGGGAAAAAGACCATCTCTTCAACAAATGGTGTTGGAAAAACTGGACAGCAACATGCAAAAGAATGAAACTGGTCCATTTTCTTAAAAATAAGTTCAAAATATACCAATACCAAGGAAATACAAACGATTTTAAAAACATATTATGAATAGCTATATGCCAATAAATTAGGCAATCTAGAAGAAATGGATGCATTTCTGGAAAACCACAAACTACCAAAACTGGAACAGGAAGAAATAGAAAACCTGAACAGGCCAATAACCAGGGAGGAAATTGAAGCAGTCATCAAAAACCTCCCAAGACACAAAGGTCCAGGGCCAGATGGCTTCCCTGGGGAATTCTATCAAACGTTTAAAGAAGAAACCATACCTATTCTACTAAAGCTGTTCAGAAAGATAAAAAGAGATGGAATACTTCCAAACTTGCTTTATGAGGCCAGCATCACCTTAATTCCAAAACCAGACAAAGACCCCACCAAAAAGGAGAATAATAGACCAATATCCCTGATGAACATGGATGCAAAAATTCTCAACAAGATACTAGCCAATAGGATACAACAGTACATTAAGAAGATTATTCACCATGACAAAGTAGGATTTATCCCCAGGATGCAAGGCTGGTTCAAAACTCGTGAAACAATCAATGTGATTCATTATATCAGCAAGAGAAAAAACAAGAACCATATGATCCTCTCAATAGATGCAGAGAAAGCATTTGACAAAATACAGCATCCATTCCTGATCTATTATGCTGAGTGAAATAAGTCAATCGGAGAAGGACAAGCAGTGTATGTTCTCATTCATTTGGGGAATATAAATAATAGTGAAAGGGAATATAGAGGAAGGGAGAAGAAATGTTGGGAAATATCAGGAAGGGAGACAGAACATAAAGACTCCTAACTCGGGGAAACGAACTAGGGGTGGTGGAAGGGGGGAGGAGGGCGGGTGCTGGAGGGAAATGGGTGACGGGCACTGAGGTGGACACTTGACGGGATGAGCACTGGGTGTTTTTCTGTATGTTGGTAAATTGAACACCAATAAAAATTAATTAAAAAAAAACTCTTCAGAGTGTAGGGATAGAGGGAACATTCCTCAACATCTTAAAAGCCATCTACGAAAAGCCCACAGCAAATATCATTCTCAATGGGGAAGCACTGGGAGCCTTTCCTCTAAGATCAGGAACAAGACAGGGATGTCCACTCTCACCACTGATATTCAACATAGTACTAGAAGTCCTAGCCTCAGCAATCAGGCAACAAAAAGAAATAAAAGGCATTCAAATTGGCAAAGAAGAAGTCAAACTCTCCCTCTTCGCAGATGACATGATACTGTACATAGAAAACCCAAAAGACTCCACCCCAAGATTGCTAGAACTCATACAGCAATTCAGAGGTGTGGCAGGATACAAAGTCAATGCCCAGAAGTCAGTGGCATTTCTATACACTAACAATGAGACCGAAGAAAGAGAAATGAAGGAGTCAATCCCATTTACAATTGCACCCAAAAGCATAAGATACGTAGGAATATACCTAACCAAAGAGGTAAAGGATCTATACCCTAAAAACCTAAAAACTACAGAACACTTCTGAAAGAAATTGAGGAAGACACAAGACATGGAAAAATATTCCATGCTCATGGATTGGCAGAATTAATATTGTGAAAATGTCAATGTTACCCAGGGCAATTTACACGTTTAATGCAATCCCTATCAAAATACCATGGACTTTCTTCAGAGAGTTAGAACAAATTATTTTAAGATTTGTGTGGAATCAGAAAAGACCCCGAATAGCCAGGGGAATTTTAAAAAAGAAAACCATAGCTGGGGGCATCACAAT
Organism: Vulpes lagopus; assembly: GCF_018345385.1. Lineage (NCBI taxonomy): Eukaryota > Metazoa > Chordata > Mammalia > Carnivora > Canidae > Vulpes > Vulpes lagopus. The sequence continues at coordinate 25,910,691 of NC_054846.1, read as the reverse complement.
GCCAGATTTCAGGTTGTACTACAAAGCTGTGGTCATCGAGACAGTGTGGTACTGGCACAAAAACAGACACATAGATCAATGGAACAGAATAGAGAATCCAGAAGTGGACCCTGAACTTTATGGTCAACTAATATTCGATAAAGGAGGAAAGACTATCCACTGGAAGAAAGACAGTCTCTTCAATAAATGGTGCTGGGAAAATTGGACATCCACATGCAGAAGAATGAATCTAGACCACTCTCTTTCACCATACACAAAGATAAACTCAAGATGGATGAAAGATCTAAATGTGAGACAAGATTCCATCAAAATCCTAGAGGAGAACATAGGCAACACCCTTTTTGAACTCAGCCACAGTAACTTCTTGCAAAATACATCCTTTACGCAAGAGAAACAAAAGCAAAAATGAACTATTGGGACTTCATCAAGATAAGAAGCTTTTGCACAGCAAAAGATACAGTCAACAAAACTAAAAGACAACCTACAGAATGGGAGAAGATATTTGCAAATGACGTATCAGATAAACGACTAGTATCCAAGATCTATAAAGAACTTATTAAACTCAACAGCAAAGAAACAAACAAACAATCATGAAATGGGCAAAAGACATCAACAGAAATTTCACCAAAGAGACATACACATGGCCCTACGACCCAGCAATTGCACTGCTGGGGATTTACCCCAAAGATACAGATGCAGTGAAACACCGGGACACCTGCACCCCGATGTTTATAGCAGCAATGTCCACAATAGCCAAACTGTGGAAGGAGCCTCAGTGTCCATCGAAAGATGAATGGATAAAGAAGATGTGGTTTATGTATACAATGGAATATTACTCAGCCATTAGAAATGACAAATACCCACCATTTGCTTCGACGTGGATGGAACTGGAGGGTATTATGCTGAGTGAAGTAATTTTAAATAAAAACTTAAGAAAATGCACACAGCTTTTCAAAATGGAGCACATAAAGGCACATGTGAGATCATATTCATTTTGATGAACAATACCAGAGTCTGAATTGATAAAGGTTCTTAGTTGGAAAAGTTGTTCATTTGTAGTTTGGGATTTAAAGGCTATTTATTTATTTATTTATTTAGTGTTTTGCTCTGAAATAATTAGCTATTAGACATGTTAAGGTATTTTCTTTTCATGTTAGGTATACAATGGTTTCAAAGTCAAGACAAGGTTGGATGGGAAAGAATTAAACAAAGAAGCTAAAGGAAAATATCGACATTTCTCAAGCAATCAATGAAAATGTGTCAACATTTATGAGCATCTTTAGCTGGCGATAATGCAATGAAAAGAAATAATACAAGGAAAGAGCATTGTTGGCTATTCACAGTATGTATCCACTGTGGTACAATAAAATTCTGAGAGGCAAAGATTTAAGGTGAATGAAAATGATCAGTTCTAATAGTTGAAAATTCCAGCAGCTCAGAGAATATTTTTAGTATGCTTTCTGTGCCCTGAATGTAAAATTTTAAAATATTTTATTAAGAAAATACTATTCAGTCTTTTGAGATATTGCATTTCTCTGCAAAGATGGAACATAGCATCCTTAGCTGAGTTATTTTCTGTAGAAGTTAGAGCTGTTTTATGGTATATGATTAGCACATTCTAAAGGCAAAGATTCCAGAAAGTTTAAATTTAGTTTTAAAAAACCGAAGGCATTTATCCATTCATGTATAACATGAAAATGCAAGCTTCACTTTCAGTGTGTTTGAATGCCACATATTATAATGGAAACTTTGAAATGTGATCACCAAACTGATTTCACATTTAGAAATCAAATAAAAAAAAAGAGGCTGAGACAGTTAGATCTGACACACACACACACAAAAATGGTTGTCATAGAAGAGCAAAAATATCTTACATTTTGAGGAAAGTAACATACTATTCTGGATGGCCATCCTAGGTCAGTAGAGATTGAAGACTATAAGTATAGGAATAAAATATTTTATGTCACTCTAAAATTCTAATTTCAGAAATAACAGTGTAAACTTAACGTGCAGATAGTCACTAGGCACTATTGGTAGCTAAGAAAATACCTGGTGAGTCATGATAGACAGATATGGATTAAATAATATTTAAGATTTTATAATTGATGAGCTTATCATATTAGGATATGTTATGATATGTGGGAGAGAACTCTATAAAGACCTTAAATTTCCATATAAGGAAAAGTACAGTCCAACTTATTTTGATC